>NC_091028.1:13332500-13632500 GCF_041296385.1 Aphelocoma coerulescens | reverse complement strand
TGAAAGGTGGAGTGCTGTTAAACATGAAAGGAACAAATTAGAGAGAGTCAATGTCCTCCGCCCACCCTGTGTCTGTTTTGTAATAAGGATGTAGAATATTTCTAAATAAATCGGGTTGATAATTTGTTTTGAAGAGGTGGATATCTAAAATTAAGCTGTTGAACTAAAAGTCAGGCTTAAAAAAAAATCCAGTTTCATATAAGTTCTAGATGCCCATCTTTGCAAACTGTGGTGGTCATCTCTGAAGATGATTTTTAAATTCCATTTAGGTCAGTTAAGCCTGTTTTGTTGCTTTGAAAAATTGGGTAGAGGTTTCTCCCCTTGAGTCAGAATTCATTTTAGAGTATCAAACAAGCAGTGAATCAAACCAAGCTCCTAAATCTTCTAAGAGTGATTTCTAAGTGTGGTGTTTAGATGGCAAACCTGATATCTTCACTGGAGAGCTCGGTGCTATGAAACCCAGCTATTAATAGACCTACACATAAGTACCTTCGAGGCTTTGCAGTTAGCACTGCCTTTGTCAAGCACATATTTTATCTGTAATAACTTAATGACACAATTAAAACTTTATCAAATAAGAAATATTATTTACGTTCTAGCATTGCATTTATTCAGAAATCAAGTAAAGGTGGTGAAGAGGGGGGAAAAAAAGAACAGGGAAGAAACGGAGCCAATATGTTGTTTTTCAAACTCAGCCGTTGCCCTGCCCATATGGGCAGTGGAGACAGGGAGGAGCTGGGGAGCTGCTCAAAGCTCCCTGGCATAGCTGAGCCTTCCATGTGGGAAAATACTGCTGGGTGTCAGAAGGATTAGCTACTGAGTTGCCAGTTAAAAAACAGGTTTTATGATGAAATGATGCGTGCTAAGCACGCACATCAACTCCAGCAGAAACTAGACAAGGTTTTTATATCTTAGGGGCTAAAAATCTTTATTGGGATGAACCAATTCAAAAAGATCAACTTTAATCATAGTTTTCCATTTCAGTAGGCATATGTCTGAGAAACATGTTTTGCTGTTCTTTAATACAAGTGCTCTCTGGTGTTACCAGCATCCCTCATCTTGAAATTCCCTGTATTTCCACCTTCGTTCTTGGGGAGCCGTTGCTCTCTGGTCCCCATTTCCTATGTGCTAAACTGAGCTCCTGTTTGTTGATAAAATAAGGCAGCAGTTGTTACATATTCCAACAGAACTTGCTGCTCATTCTAGCAAAAGAATGAGACTGCTTTGCTGATACTTCTGCACTACTGATTGAAGCTTCCTGTAAACAAACAACAAATTTATATACAAGTTAGTGAAAGCATTATGCCTCTGGGACAAATGAAGTGAGTGTAGAGAAAGATCACCTAATGGAAATGTGTTCTCTATAACAAAAAAAAAGCAAATAGCAGGAGACCTTATTTTTCATTAACCCCACTTTGCATGGGAGGTGCTTGCATTCAGGAAGCTACAATGCTTAGGCCTGGAAGTTTTAATTTTTTTAAGTCTTCAGTAGTAATGGAGATATCCTCTTGCCTTACTAACCTCAGGATTTGTAGGCTACAGGTGGACTGACTAAGAGCATTTTAATGTTACATGTACAGATTTCTTTTGAGCTGCTTTTGCCCGTACCTGCTTTTTGTCCCTATTTCTTAAGCATATGTAGCTATACAAACAAAAACTCTTATTTCAGCATAGGAAAGTGCATCTCCAGAATGAGATACTTGATGTTTTGATTATCAAAATTGGCTGGGGATATTTTTACCCTGGTTTAGGTACATATCACAGTTGTGTGGAATATCTTTTACTGCTGTTGAAACAGGAGCCATAGATAATCTGAAAGCAGGATTCTGCTTTGCTAACTGCAAATCCAGGATAGCCAAATCCCTATTTGTTAACCACAAATAAACTATAATCAAAGAATCTTTCTTATGAAATCAAAAATTTTCTTTGGCTAATAAAACTGAGAAAGGCTGAAGGTTTTTTGCAAATACTTTGAAATTGAAAGTCAAATTGTTCATAGTTCCACCCATGTAGTCACCTGTGCAGCCCTGCAAGTTTGTTGATATGACAACATCAGTTTTTATTTTCTTCCAAAGGCTATAATACCTTTCAAAGACCCCATGGAAAGTTTTATGAATGTTGCTTGGGTGGTTTTGATTTGGTAGTTTTGGTTTTGGGTTTGTTGTTTTTTGGGGTTTATTTTGGAAGTAGATGGCACTCTGGAAAGTGTGCCTAATTCTACCCTATGAGTCACTTTGCAGTTGGCTCTTTTGCCAGGGTGTGTATTCAGTGGTTTTAATGACAGGAATAAATTCTGTGAAATGAAGGATACTCCCTCGCTGCTTAGTGGATGGTATTCAAAAGTGCTAGAGTTAAATGATTTGACTATATGTAAAAACTGTCTCAAGTTTCATCTGTGTTATCCTTACTTGGTGCACAGAGCCACCTGTGCTGTGCTCAGTGGGCACTCAAAGCAAAACTCATTGTGAAGAGACCTCTGAAACATGGCTGCATAGTTCTTTAGATTTTTATGCTTAGCCTCTTTTGGGGATACCAGCATAATTTAGTTCCTGTGGAAGTGTTGTAATCTGGTTGTGATAAGGGTTTGGCTCATATTACTGTCATGTTCTAGAGAAGCTGGAAATAGCTGAAAATAAAGTACCATAAAGAAAGTCAGAGTCAGAAATACCCTGAGCTTCCTGTAGTAATGATAAGGGATATCTGGCAGTAGCAGCAATACTACTCCACTGCTGAGAGCTCCACGTTTCTGGTAACAGCTCTTTTATTTCAATACTTAATAACACAGGCTGAACAGTGCAAGGGCTCCTAGACTGACTTTATGTAATTTTAAGTCACTGCATTACTTTATTTTCACCTTTTACAGTATGATTTGAAACAGTCAACATGGACTTTTCACGTCTACACACGTACACTCCTCCCCAATGTCTGCCAGAGAACACTGGCTATACATATGCACTCAGGTGAGAACCCTTTTCTTCTTGTAGAGAAACTGTCTGTTCTCTGAATGTTGCTAATCCTGGAGAGTTGAGCTTTCATGGTAAGTAGCTGACTTCTTTGAAGAAGAAGGGCTTTTTCTAGTCTGGTTTGAAAACAACTGCTGTGTCCTAACTGGAGGAAAGAAAACATTGAACTAACAGGACAATGACTAAGATAATGACTCAGTGTTTATTAGTTGCTATGAGTAACTTGTGTCCGCCTAGTTACAACTGCTGTTGGATTTCTATAAATATGTCCTCAAAATTCTTCGATGTTTTGTGTCTTATAACTTCGGTGTGTGCTTTCTTTTGTGACTTGGGACCGCTTTCACTTCAAAGCGCTGATTGCTACGCACTCATTGCCACTAGTGTGGGACTTGGCTGGAAGTTACATATTGATTACTTCTTTTAGCAGAGCTCTTTGTTGGGTGAATGTAAAATCTGTGTTCTAATTAACTTGCTTTTTCTTGTATCCTTTTCTTGTATCTTCTAAAGATCTTGGTTTTTTTCTTGTATCTTTGGATCTGATTGTTTTTCTTAAATCACTTCAGTTTTCTAAAAACTAACTCCATAGTGTTTGGTAGTTCTTGTATTATGTATTCAGAACAAGTGTTGTGATGCCTATTTTGAGTTTTTTAGTATTAATATAGCAGATTGTTGCTGTTTTAATCTATTGAGCTTTTCCTGGTATTGAGTTATGAGATATATATTTGCTTCAAAATGCATCAGTGAGCCTGAGTTACTGGTTTAGCTAATTTTAAATTTTAAAAAATGATTGTTCATTAGGATGCAGTATGAGATTTGCCTTTCTATTCTCTCTGTATGGTGTTATTATGTATTGTGTATTAAAATACAGTATAGAGTTTGGACAATACTTGGCTACTTGCCAATAAAACAGAAGTTGCCAAGACTGTAACATTAAGAGATTACTGACTTAATACGCTTCCTTTTGTGTGCTCTAAAACTGTATGTTTCCATTTTCTGTTTGGGTTCATGGCTTTTTTTTTTAAAGCTATAGCCTAATGTCAGTAGTGTTGCAAAATGTGACGTGTTATATGTTGTTGAATTGCAATTTTTCCTGAATTTTATGAAAAACCATTGGTAAAATGTTGGTTAAATACAAGTGGGTTTTCTCTTTTCAAGAAAAGCATGCTGGACAATGAAAGGTGATTTATGTGCTTTGTATCCAGCAGCATTTCACCTCTATATTACTGAGTGGGTTTAGTTACCTCTGTGTTGCAAATGTACCTTAGAGATTGGCTGACATATTGTAACTCCTGTGTTATTCTTGTCCAAGATTCTTACCCAGTGAGAAAACAGTGGACAAGTAGAAAGAAGATGTAGAATGATAAATCCTGTTGGACATCTGGAGGATAGTTCATGATGACTTTGGTGGGGTTTATTTAGGGGACAGCTGAGTGTCTTGCTACATAAATGAAGACTTTTGAAAAACTGAGAAGTTGTGAAGGGGTTACACGTCCTGAAACTTTCCAGCTTGCCATTTTGCTGTGTTAGACTATTAGGCATAGGCATTTCTAAATGGATAGAGCTGGGTGTGATGAAGTTTAGTAACTAAATTAATGAAGGCAAGTATGGTTAAACTAGGTTGAAATAAATTCATTATAATTCTTCCTTATGTAGAAAAGGATTGGCACACCCTTTCTTTAAAATTGTGTGAGGCCCCAAATGTTAAAATAATGGGAGAAAACTACTTGTTACACTGACATGGCACTGCTTTCAGGGTGTCAAGAGAGTAAACTACAGTCTTTTGTGCAGACTCTTGCTGTGCCTCTGCTTGCTGTATATGTGCAGAATGACATCTGTTATTATAGCTCTTCCTACCCTGGGTCAAACAATATTTGAAGACTCTGAGGAAAGGGAGAATTGCTAATCAGAAATATTTTCATGTTGAAATTTGTTCCTTCTTACCCCTCACCTGTGTTTGTTTTGCTTATATTCTAATCTGGTTTATTCTGCCTGTGACAATTCAAGAGTCAAGAATCTTTTCTTTAAAGAAAGTGGCTTGGGATGTAGCCCTGCAGAAAGCAGTGCAGTGAAGCTTGATACCACAAAGCTATTAATAGAGTTGGCTATGAGTTATTAATAGAACTTACATTAATACTTACTGGGATCACTGTGTGTTCATAGCTGTAGTGCTTCTACTTTGTGCTTCTACTCCTCCAGCCCAAATCAGAAAAACATTTAACTGATATACCTAAATAGTCTTTATCCTCCTCCAAATGCAAGTCAAACTTGTGAATCTCACCTACTTGTCAACATATAATTTACACCCCACTCTTACGACTGATCTTTCCTTTTAGTCACCATCATCTTTTGAGTTGTGTTGTCAGTTTGGATGCCTTTAACACTTCTTCAAAAATATGGGTTAAATCAATAAGAATTTGGTTTGATTTTGTTTTTCTGTGTCAGAGCATTCAACTGGGATGTAATTTTCTACACAGTAATTGAATAAAATCTTTTGAGGTTTTTAAGTATGTTCTGGGACTGACTGAAGAAATAACTAAATAATTCGAGGTAGTGTCCTTGGTCACTTAATGTAAATAATGCCTCCTGGTTAGAAAGGCTGTGAATGTTTTTGTATGTCTGTGTCCATGTTAGATGTCTGTTCAGCTGTAGTTCTTTAGGTGTATTGCATGTGTCTAGTATCCTGAATAGTCAAGAACATCACTGCCCGTTTCATTCCAAGGGGTATTTATAAAAAAATTACACTTAAGGTCCTTCGGAGGAGCTATAGGAATGCTAAAATTGGCAGACCTCATTCTCATTCCACTTATAAATATATAACTTGAAAAATAACCCACTGAAGTCTAGGACATTCTTATTCTGTAGAAGCTCATGTGAAGGAGGTATCAAGAAGCTGGAAATGTAAGACTAGATTCAGTCTCCAGCTCTGCCAGCAGCCATGGGAGCTGTTTGCTGGGGGAAGGAACCAGAGTCTGCACTGTTTGCAGAGGTTATCCAGGAGTGTAGGCTAATTGCATCCCACCTTTAGGTGTTTCTTGGTTAGCTGTACATATTGCATAGGAGTACATCAATGCACAGGTTCATTTCTGGTCCTTGAAAGTGAAGGCAGTGGTTTTTTTATTTACTGTAGTCTTTTCTGTAGAAGAAAAAAGGCTGCATTCCAGAGCATGGAAAGTGAGATGGCAAGTTAGGAGACTTCTAGGTACTGTCTTGCTGATGCATAATGTGAAGAGAATTATTATCCTGCATAAGTGAGAGACAAGCCCCTTTTTGTTAAAGAGGAAAAGATTCCATGATGATTTGTTGGTTTTTTGGGGGTTTTTTGGTTGTTTTTTTTTTTAGATAGTGGAGCCCAACTTCAAGCTATTTATTCAACCCACATTGATATAAATGCTCATTGAGATACTTGGTAACAGCAAGTGTTTTATGAACAGAAACAAATTGAGGCTGGTCACAGCTGTCAGCTTGTTCTGTGTACTTTGTGTTCTTGTGAATTGAGTATCTGTAAGAAACGTGGGGTGAAGATGAGGAAAAGCAAATGCATAGTGGCAAGTGTAAATAGCAAAACTGAGTTCTGAAACAACTGTTTAGGGAGGGACTCAGTAGAAAACTTGTGGCTCTGACCCTTTATATAACAGTAGAATAACAGCAGGAGGAGCCACATTTAACCCATATTCTCACTTCACATCTGTCAGAGTATGAATCATCTATACTTAGCATTTTTGAAAATTGTAAAAATTAAATTCTTTAGTCTACAATTGGTTAGGTACATAAAGCATGTTATTTCTTCTCCCTCTCCCAGCCAAATGAAAGCAAGGATTAATAAGACTAATGCATTTAGTAATGTATGCTGAGTTTAAGTTGTGCTGGGGCTTCTGCCTTGCACAGGGTTGCACTGCACGTGCCAGCATTATCAGGGCAGACCAGGGAGATCCAGCACACAGAACCAGAGCCCTGCCATCAAGTCTGTGCTCCTCTGGGCAGTAGAAGCAGCTACTTCGGACAGACTCTGCTCTGGTCTGATGGGCTGAATGCCCAGCTGGTGCTGCAGCCATGAGATGTTTTCCTGCAGTGTGTTGTCTGGGCTATTTTTTTAGCCAAAAGAAATGCAGTTGACATGCTCTGACAGCCCCATCTTACGTGTTTTATGTTGCATTCTGGAGCAATGAAGAAACTCACTTCAAAAGCACCATCTTGTCAGAATTACGTCATTACTGTTAAGTGTAGCTTCAAGGCCTTCTGACTTAATTGTATGCCAAAATAATACAATACTTAGCATATTATTACTTTGTGATGTTCTGAGATCTTTAATGATTGTGTTACAAAGCTATTTCCATTAAATTGTTTTTACACAAATTTTATGGTAGCTGTTGATACATATTTTTTTTAAAGGGAAAGCTTCTATTTCAAATACAGGCTGCACAGTAGAATCTACTCATTCAGATCTAATTTACTTGTGTGTTTGTGTTTGGGGAGAAGGAGCTGCTGTCACAAACAATTCTTTGCTTATCTCTTCTTTTAAAAAAACAAATGGAACCCCCCGGAGTACTGAAGTGCTGTTACATCTCTGTATGTCCCTGTGGCCCAAGAAGGGACAGAGTCCTTACGAAAGCTGGCCTAGAGCACTTAGCATTTGGATGCTGTGGGTCACAGGGCTGAGCAGTTCTAGAACCTGACCTGCTGTGCAATGCCTGGTGCCAGCAGCCTCTTCTCACTTATATAACTGAATGTTTCCTTTGGTTGCAAGTATGAGTATTATTCTGCTTTAGGCTAAACTTCTGCTTTGGTAAATGTATTTCTTACAGACTCATCAGCTTTTAATCTGTTTGTGTTTGCCTTGTGTTGCTGCTTGTCTTCACAGTAAATTTTCATGGAAGCTCTGAGAGAATCACATGTTGAAATGTGGAGTACCTGGGTAATGATGTGAAGGTTATCTATGTGTAAACTTGCCTCTGTGGAGAAAAACAGATTAAAGTCTCTAAATATTTTTTGTTAGCTCAGAGTTAAATGTTTCTAATGGTTTGCATTAAATTAAGAAATGTTTTTAAACCACTTCTTTAAAAAAAGTAATGGTAGTTAAACTGAAGTAGCTGAAGTAGGGAAGTCTTTATGTATCTTAAACAGAGGAAGTTCCTACTTGTTGAGATGGAAATTCAGAGTAATGTGGCGTATGGATCTTTGGTTGTCAAAACAAGGACTTGGCAAACAGAAAATAGACAAAAATAGACTGAAAATTAATCTTTGCCTTGCAGCTTGGGAGTGTGCCATTTTTAATTTGCTGCTAGGCATGGTGAAGAAACTGTCATGAATGGCTTCCTCTCAAATTGGTCCCAAAAGCATGAGTGCTTGCTCTGGCTAAACTTCAGGCATTGTTTCCATGGTGCTTGTTTGTTTCTTTGATTTGCTTTCAGTTGTAGAATTCATAATATGAATTGCTTAGGAGAACCTTGAATATCTACATATATCTAAATTATTGGGGTTATTTGGTATGTCTCGTGGGGATTGTGCCATAACCCTGAATAAACTGCATTTAATGGAAACTTGGGCTAGCTTGAAGAGCTTGTTTGTTACCATTTTGAAAATTCCCCTAGTAACTTTGCCATTCTTACTTTACTGCAGTTCAAGTTATTCTTCATCTGCTTTGGATTTTGAGACTGAAAACAAAATAGATCCAGTGTTTGATTCACCCAGAATGTCACGGCGTAGTTTACGGTTGGCTGCTGGAGGATACAGTAAATCAGATGAAGGACAGAGTGATTCCCTTCATGACAGCTCTTATGCTGGAAACATGTCCTTCAGGGATCAATCTAAGTAAGCATTTTTAAGTCATCACAAGTAAATCCTGAGTCTTACTGTTAGAAAAAAAGAATGCAAAAAGGTTACCTAGAGGTCTTATTTTTCGTTCTCCATGTTTACTGCCGTACTTTGAAATTTGTGTTCAGTATGTGGTTTGCAATGACAATTTTTTTGTAAAATCTTTGTAAAATTAGAGGTGCTTGAAGGTGAGGACTTCCTTTTAAACCTTATTTGCTCTGTTTAGTCACATCAGTGTTGAAATGACTGTTAATTCATTCATTAATAAAGTGAGAAGTTAACAGAAATTTGTGTCTTTAGTGCTCTGTCTTACTTGCCTTTGCTTTGTTTCCTAGGGTGGTAAAGCAACGCAGAAGTATGAGCAAACAGTCTGGCAGTGGAAGACATGTGCCAAGGAAAAATCTGTCCAGCTCATCTATTTTTAGCCAGAGCAGTTTCAATAGCCATGCCAGTGATACATCAATGATATCCACTATATTGGATGAGTCTCTGATTCGAGAACAGACAGAAGTCGATCATTTCTGGGGTAGGCAATGATTGCTACTGCTTGTATCAAACTGTGCAAACTGGTTGGTTTGGTGCATATAAATTGATGATCCTTGTCCCACCTGCTGTCCATCCTGTCCCCAAACCTGTGTGCACTTGCACTTCTGCTGTAGGGGTCTTCTTGCTAAGATGCCCACTGGAAATTTGTGGTCCAGTGTGTAAACTTGATTTACTGGCATATCAAGATGTTGCACAGTCAAGTTAATACGGCAGCAAATATAAACAGTTTTGTGATGCAACACCATAATTATCTCCTATCATTGTTTTCTTCAAAATGTACATTGAGTACAAAATGTACATTATATTTAAAGAATGGTAAACATGTAACTTGTCTTTGAAAAGCCAAAGGAAAAGCATTCTTCTTTGTTTATAGGCAGTTTGTTTCTTTTTAACATACCTTAATGTGAAAGTTTCAAATTAGTGGCATTTCAGGATTTCCCAAAAGGGTTTTTGTGTGTGGCTAGCTGGTTTGGCTTTGCAAGTATATAAAAGTATATTTTCCTGGAATCTGCTCTCTTCAATGAAGAGAAAATATGAGAGTTGTCTACATAAAGTATTGTCTATGTGAAATATTGTGTAGAACCAGATCAACAATTTGTTATATCTTCCAATTCAGACTCTTTGTTTCTAGTCAGAATATTTGTGACCTTCCCAGAGTCCTAATGGGAAGAATTGTTTCAATCTTGGTAGAACCCATTCTAAATGTTAGATAACCTGGCTCTTAAAACAGAATTTTAAATACAGTAGTATCAAAGTAGTTACCAAGCAGCAGAAGCATTGTAAGCTTGTAATTAGCTGCTTTAAGGTCTCATGGGAGCTAAGTCAAGGTGCAGTTGGTATTCATGTTACTTTGCCTGCCCCTTCTGTGATGGGATGCTTTTCACAACTATTACTTCTATAATAAGGTCTGGATACATGTTTCTCTGATGGGCTGCAAAATATGTTAAATGCTAACCATAACGAGAATTTTTTTGAAGTCTTAGAATTAGTGGGACTTCTAACTTGAGTTTATGTCAGATATTGTAATTCAGTTCAGGTCGTCTTATATTTGGGACCAATTTCTTCTTTTTTCATTTGCAGGCCTCGATGAAGAAGGTGACCCCAAAGGTAACTACGCTTTGCTTTTCCTTCCACATCCCATGTAACAGCCACAGTGCTGGCAGTGCTGACACGGGTGTGTTGGTTGTTGTGCTGTTTCCAGGCAGTGACACCATGCTGCTGCAGGGGAACGGGGGCATAGCAGCAGCAGAGCTGCAGCCCACGCTGAACGGCTACACGTGCAGTGACTGCAGCATGCTGTCAGAGAGGAAGGAGGTCCTCACTGCCTACTCAGCTTCCCACGTGCCATCCTCCAGGATCTACACTAGGGACAGGAGCCAGAAACATGCATCTAGTAAGTTACTTTCTCTTGTGTTTTCTCTGCAATACAGTTCAGTTGGTTCATTTCAATGTTGTGTTATTTAAGCTTGTCCTACCCTGATAAACTTGCTAATAACTGAGTTCTAGAGATCAGCTTGTATGAAATACCTTTTTCTGTCTAAGTTGAAATTTTGTGTACTTGTCGGTTTCTTGTGTATAGTTATCTACTGATTTTCAGTGCTGCTGTAGGAATTAAACAGTTACAAAATGAAAGGGCTCTGGTATCTTAAGTTATAAAATTATTTGGCCAGCCAGCACTGATTGTAAGTCTCCTAATCTGACATCGGATCTATGTGGCTCTGTCTATGAAGTTTTTGGTCATGGCTTTTGGAGAGAAACTTCTTCTGTGCTTTTGCTTTTATAATTTTTTATCCCTTACATGATTTGAACTTTCAAGATTGACCAGAATTGTTATTTGGCAGTGCTTCTGCTATCTAGGGAATCTCTGAGAGGGCTTTCTACTTCCTGTTTAATTTTTTTCTCTTCTTTTAACCTTGCAGCTTTTTGTAGTGTTTATAAAAGCTAAATCTCAGCTACATGAAAAATTGAAGTCCAAAGGGAAAAACTGATTCCAAATAGTCACTCTAGCGACTACATTCCAAAAGCTTGAGAAGTTGAGTCTGTATAAATAAGATTCTGCCTTTCCAAGACAGTCTCCATTCAGTGGATTGTTTTCCTCCATCTCTTGCCTGTCTGCCTGCCTCTTGCACAGCATCTGGAGTTTCTTGATTACTGGTAGTCCTCAGTTACCGCAAAGGATTTGTCTCTTTAATGACCTTGAGCTAGAAAAGAACCAATTTTGGAATTCTGTAGATTTGTTAGTCTTGAATGGAGTTTGTTTTCAGTACAAGAAATCAGTTTGTTTGAGCTATATGATATGACTTCAAGTACATGAGTTAAGTATTTGTTTTTAGTTAGTGTCTAGCACAGAGTGGAATTCTTTTGACTTGTACAGTCAACTACTTAAAGTGGCACTGCATGAAAACTCTTTCTGTGCTCCTGAGTTTGTATTCACATGAGAGAATTTTACTCATCTTTGTACATTCCTTTGTACTTTAATCTAGAGGATTGGGTCAGGCTTTGGGGGTGTGTGGGTGAGGAAAGGCACACACAGTCATGGCAGGTTTTTGGCATCTGGCTGAGTCTAGGACAGCAGCAGTGGTGGATTGTGGTTTTGTTCCTGTACCTCTGGAGAAGGGTGTCTCTCTAGCACTTCAGGCAGACCACTGTAGAAGCTTCCTCTGATGTAAGAGCAGGGAAAGTGTTGAACAGTCTTCACTTTCAAATCCAGAATAACACTGCTAGTGTCTCTTTGGAACTGGGACCCCCAAAATCAGGATCAGCAGCTCACATCAGTGAGGAATCCTGAGTTCCATAAGCAGGGAGTTCAGTGCTCTTTAGAGTTCTGCATTCTCACTAAGCAAAGCTATTCCTGCTGAAGTTACAGATTTTGCCTTGAAGTCATTATCCAGGGTGTGTAGTTCTTACAAAAGCTTTGATGTGAAATCTAATACACCCAGACTTTTCAAACCACACTTGCTGAAGTTTAATACTCTTGGCTAAAAGCTTTCCCTGCTTCGTCCTCACTCTTACACAAGCTAATGATGACCAGGGAACAGAATTACATATTTCTGTGGATGAATAATTTGTATTCACACTGTTTTTTTCAATAGGAGGAACGTATTTCTACATGAGTAAGATTCTACGATTGGTCAAAAATACTGCAGCATCTTTTGCATCACTATTAGTGCAACTATTTCAAATGGTTTTGCTGAAGCTGGGTTATGAATATAAAGGTACTTTTTCAGTTGTCTTCCTTGGTCTCCAAACAAACACAGAGCGTGTGTATTGGCTTTTCTTTCTTATGGACTTCATCTTTGGCACTATGGTGATCTTCTATAGTCTTTTGGCTGGCTCCTCTCTTTCTCAGTTTTTATTATTACCTCACTTGTGCTACACTTTTCGTACCTTTCCTCTGTTTTCTCAAGATTCCTTTATACAAGATCCACATGTTGATTTTTACTAGAAAGTGGTAGAGAGTAACTTTTTAATTGAGAAACTTGATTTTTAAAAACTATGGTGATAGTGTCAAATTCTAATTTTTCAATGTCTTTAGGTCTCTCTTATCACCCTTAAATCTGCTGTGAACTTAAAGCTTGTTTAGATCTGTCTTGCAAAACTCAAACTGCTCTCATCACTCTGCACTACTTTAGAGCACATCTTGTTTTCCCTAAAAACATTCATTTCTTCTTTGGTGCTTTCTTTTCTATTATACCTGCTCTACAAGTGAAGTTAAATTGCCATAGACAGAAGGTAACTGATTTTTGCATGTGAGTAGAACTTTGCTCTCTTTCTTCTCTCTGCTCAGAGCCTTATAATTGCTAATGCTTTCTTCTCCTTCATGTAACAAGTTTGTTAAAATCAGCACAAATATGTAATGAATGGTTGACCCATTTGATGGAATGTTGGGAGCAGGGTCTTACTGAATGAGGGTTGGTTGGGGTTTGAGGTTTTTTTGGTTTTGTTTTCTTTGTTTTGGGGGTTTTTTGGTTTTTGGTTTTTTTGTTTTGGTTTTTTTAACAAGCTTTGCTATCTGTAAAGAAGCAGAAAGATTTCTTTGAACCAATAGGCCCCCTGATATTTAAAGACAAAAGAATAAAATTGCACAGAGTAGGCTTCTTCTTCAGTCATTTTTCAGGTTTTCTGTGAGTAACCTGACTTTAATAGTGAACCAAGGCAGTTTAGCTAAAATCTGTGTATATGAAAGCTTTGAATTTGAGAATTAGATTCCATGTGTGCTTTTTGGATGTGTTGCAGCTCACTCAGACTACTGTGGGAGCATGAATGTAAAGGAGTTCTACAGAGAAGATCGTCATCTTGGTGTGAATGAGGAATCAATATGTAAGTACAGTGATTAATGTTGTCTCAGCCTTGGGCTCTACTCCAGGTTGTTGCTGTAATAGTGGTATCAGACAGCCCCTAACACTATGGAAGCTACAAAGTAAATATTTGGTTTGCAACTTAGGTGTAGGGAGGGATGGTGATCCCCTGGTGTACTGTAGTCTTTCCCCCAGCAAGTTTCCTTCCCCTGAAGTTTGCTTAGCAGTTCTTGGGTTGATAGCTGATGATGTGAGATAGACTTGTTCCAGTTATCTTGTGACAATCTTGACTTGATCCTGGCTTTATCCCATTAATCAACTGTTACCACAACCAACAGGTGATGACTGTAAGGGGAAGAAACATCTTGAAATATACACCACAGACCACATGCAATCCTCATGGGCTAAAAGGGTAGCAAGGACCATTTGGCACACCTTTTCTTCTGCAGGTTGACTTGGACATTTTTGTTTGCTTTTATCTTGCATCGCAATCTCAAAATGTTAATCATATGTGCTTTGTGTTTGGGGTTTTTTTCCTTCCTTCATCTATCAAAGTAGGGTAAAAATGTGCCTAGACAACTAACTTCCTTAACACCTCTTCTGTCTGACTTCTTGCTCTGATTGATTGCTCTTCTTTTGTGCGTGGCAGGCTGCTTACCTATTAGTGAAAACAAGGTGTAGGGTAATATGCACCTCATGTTAAAAGGAACAAGTCAGATTGTTAATTTATTGCACTTCAGGGAGATCTGTATGCTTGATAGGTTGAAAAGCTGACTTTAAATGAAAGCAAGGTATGAGATACTCGTATGAAGATTATCTTAATAAAAGGGTTTTAACATTTTATTTTTGTTCTAGTGATAGTCAATTTTTACAGGAATCTTATGTAGGGATAGAATCTACCCTGTGAGATGAGCGCTCCCTAGCTTGAATGACAGAGGCATCAAGGATCTGTTGAGTGCTCTTTATACAGCAAAGGAAAATGATTTGAGACACTTCAGTCACCTAAATGATTTGCAAAACATTGGGTTGGTATATCTATAATCCCTCAGATTAACCCAGACATATCTGCTAATCTAAAAATGTAGGATTATTTTCTAGACATATACTGTGTAGTTTGTTCTGTAGAAAGATTGGTCCTAGTCTTGGACATAGTAATTGTTGGCCTCAGCAGGCTTTAAGTTACAGCATTTTCTTACAGTGCATTTATTACAGTGCATATTGCAGGGTGGGGGTGTTCGGTGGTGGCAGTTTTGTTCTCTTTAAGAGATACAAAACTGTTGTACTGAACATCCTTGGGAACACACAGCTTAATGAAAATTGACTGCTTGTAACTTTCAGTAGGGAATATTTTCTATCAGTATTTCCTAGACATCACTGGAATTTTAAATTTTTAATTGTTCTTGCTTCTCAACAGTAACCCAGATAATGAACTTGATACGTAATTTTGAACAAATAAGATGCTTTTAATGTTATGATGTTCTTAAAGCTTGCTTTTATGGTAGTACTCTTGCTATCCTCTGCTACACTTTGCATGGCATTGTTAGATAAACGTGTTACAAAATGTAAACTTTGATTTTGGAAAAAATTACATTCTAATGGCACAGATGGTGTTCATTCTGTTTATCTCTGTCCATGAGAATTCAGTTTCTAAACTGTCTTGGTTTTACTTTACTTCATATTTATTAGTGGCTTGCTTTGCTTTAAAGTAGTGGAGAACCAAGTTTGAGATTACTGAAAGGTATGGTTTAAAATTCTGCAGAACATGGAATGGGCAGGGGGCTGAGTGTGTTTACTGCATGTACTGAAGAGAACCTTCATCTCCTTTGTGTCTGTTACCACATGGAGTTAATTTGTTGCAATCCAGGTTACTTTATGCTTCACGTGTTGCGGTCAGTGGGAGCAACGGGATGGCTTGTGTCGCAGAAGGTGTTGTCCCTACTTTGGCTGGCCCTTCTTTCTCCAGGTTACTATTCCAATCCCTGTGTGTGTGCATTGCCTGTTCCTTTTGGCAGACTAGGGGACTGCAGGGACTTGCACTAATTCAGCCGTGCTTGTGCTGTAGCTTTTGTATCTTGAAATGCATGTGCTACTTCATTGACCAAAATACGCTTAATGAGAGGGTGTGTTTCTGTTCACAGGCATAACAGGAGACTAACCAGACTGTTTCATGAGGGAATGAGTATGTGAATAGCACTGAGTATGGGCTGTCAGGCATAATGGGGTGTGTTTGGTTTGGCAGTCACTTCCTATACTGGTATTCCTCTTACAAAAACTGCTGCTGCTAACCTGTGCATTTCCTAGAGCATACTGAGGTCTCCAGTGTGTGACAACTTGTGTTCAGACATTAATACTGAATTTCCAGCGAGGTAGCATTGTCATAACAAATGAGCACTTCATCTCCTTGCATGGCTGTCGATCTTGTTGAGTAGCTGATGTTACAGTGCTGTCATACTTGTGATATCTAGCTGTTAATAAGCTGCATGCATTGCCTTATCCATGCATTTCTCCACTCTGCAAAGCGTTGTTGGCCACAGCTGCGTGTCCCTCTGCTTGGTTTCTTTGAACATGTGCTGCAGTAATTACATTTCACACTCCCACCTTTTGTCTTCTAGGGAGGGCAGCTTCTGGCATGTTCAGGTTGCTTAGAACTGGGTGGTATCAACTTGTTACTCTGATGTCTTTGCTCAAGGTGTTTCTTGTAAGAAGGTGTGTATCCTTTGAAATTATTGTTTCGTGAGCAAGTTATTTACCCAGTTATAATATAAAAATTAATTATGGTAAATGTATTCTTTCTTGTAAACTTCCCTCTCTTTCTCTAGATGCCTTCCAAAGAACTACAGGTGGTTACTGTTTCTTATCCCACTCCTGTTTCTACTAGGTATGTCAATTGTTCACTTACAATACAGATCAGTGTGTGTACTACAGCTGTTCCAAAATAACATTTTTTAGTTGATTTATGAAGAAGATGCAGAAGTGAAAAAAAGCAAGTTTGTTTGTGAACAGGGCAGTAATTCAAGCTTACAGGGTACTGACAAGTCAGCGAGCTTTCTCCTTGTCCTGAAAGTAATATCATTGATTTAATTGCATAGAGCTCTTTAGAAAGAGTGGTTGAGTAAGTAAATGCACTGAAGTCCTTTCTTCTTTTCCTCCCATCGTAGGAGTAGCAATGAAAGAGTAGGCTGTGTACTGATTGCTTTGTCAGTCTCTATAAAAGTGTGGTTAAGTTTTTACAAACTCATCCTGTCTTTCCTTTGCTCTAGACCATGTTTTAATTGCTTAAGATACTGCTGACTTTAGGCTGGTTAGTAGACAGTGTTCCAGGCCAGCTGTCAACTTTGAAATTAAACAAATTAAGTTTGAAGTATTTACCAGAAGTGCTGAGCCATTTCTGAAAAGCAGTTTCATGGTTTTGTGAGTCTTACAAATTTGCAGCTATTTTGTGGAGAAGATGAAGCTGCTTGGAAACCTACATTGGGGATTCAAAGTCCTCTGTACAAGGGTGATCAAGGAAAGAATTTACCCTGTGTAGAAAAAGTTGCTACTTCCCACTAAGATATTGCAAAAATAAGTGTAATCTTGTGAAATGCTATTTTATTTCCATGGAAGCCAAAGTTTCCTCCAACTTTTATTAGCTCTTTTGCAATGTCATATGTAGTAAGTGTATAATGCAACATATTTTCTGTGGAGATAAAAAGCAGCACTTGCATCTGCCTTCAGAAAATGTGGCCTGTCTTAATCAGCAAATGTGATCAAGGTGCCAGGGAAGCAGTAGAATCAAGTTTAAGCTTGTACTGTGATTTATCTAAGTGCAAGTTCTCTGCCTCACAACTGTGTGAGTGGGACTGATGGATGTTCCCCAATATTTTTGAGTGTTTGATTTAAAAATGTCAAAGCTGACTCATGGTGATTTTTGTTTAGACTTGTAGTAGTGTCCATTGTGTGGCACCTACCTTGCAAACTGAAGGTAGCTGTGTCCTTAAAAAGACCATTTGTAGATGTAAGCAGTTGGAAGGGAGGATTCTTTTGAACACGTGTTGCTTTTTGTTTCTGTTCTAGGAATGTGGTTCTGGGGGCTTAATGGCTTCATTTCATTATTACCTCCATTGAACTGGACAAGAATTGACAGAATACTGAAAACAGATGATTCTGTTCATGTTCCTGAACCACAACATGATTCTTTTCATTCTGTGCAACCTCCAAAGGTGAGGGAGAACAGTCTAGGGAAAAACTTGCATATATTTAAGACCTCTTAACTCCCATGTCTTCAGTATTTTTTCAATAACTACTTATTCCACAAGAGTAATGTAAATAAGTGTCTTGATTTTTTTTTTTATATATTAAAGCATTATCTTTATACTTCAGGATACCATAAATATCTTTGACTTTGGTCGCATAAGTGAGCTGGAAAAGCAAATGGCCTTCATGTCTGACAGATGCCATGACCATAACAAAGAATATAACAAAGTGATGAGCCTACTCCAGAATCTTCAAGATCAGGTTGCCACGATGAGTGACAGAAGTGAAACATTGAACTTAATAAAAAATGTCATGAGTCAGTATCTTGAAGATATGAAATTGGAGGAGAAGGTAAGACAGTCAGTTATTGATGTTTCCTGATACTGGCTGAAGTTTTACTAATGCAATTTGACTGGAGGATTCTTTCTCTGCTCTAGAAATAACCAATAGGTAGTAAAGGCCAGGGAGTAGTTGAGGGCATTTGTTCCTCCTTTGTTACTGCTGACAAAGGATTGATTGCAGACAGGTGGCCTAAAGTACATTCCTACGTTGCTGAAAAGCTGCTGGATTTATCCTGTTTCCATACAGATAAAGAAGACTATAGGAAGGGCTAGTGACAAAGCAGGGGTTTTGTGGTAAACTTCCTGTGTAGGGCCCCTACTACAGCTGAATCAGACTTCTGGATTTATTACAGATTCTGAAATTTCTCACACTGCCTGCAGGATAAATCACTTAAACATTCACAGAATGGAATGAAAATTACACTTTGCAGAAGATATCAGTTATGGTATTTGTACTCCAAAAGAAAATACACCCCCTTTTTCTTCCCTCTTTTTAAGACTGACTTCCTGGCTTTACATAAAGAACATGAGTTGCGCATCCAGACGCTGGAAGACCTTCTTAGAAAACTCTCTGCTGAATCCAAGGTATTGAAAGTGGGCTTTGATGACTTGTTCTAATTGTAACCTGTTGATAAAACAGAGTAAGTTTTTTTATTTGCTGTCCCAAACAGCAGTCTGGCTGTTACAGTTCCCTAAGTCTCAAAACTTGTTTGTGTTTTTGCTCCCCCTTCTTGGAGAGAGTTTCATTCCAAGTTTAAAAATTATTCCCTTGACCAGTGAGGCAGGTTCTATTTGGAATGAAACATATTATACAGAGGCACAAACATTGTGAGCACAGTCCTGTACAGATCGTGCTAAAATTTATTTTCATATAACATTCTTTATTCTCTTTCTGTCACTTGAGTTTCTTTGTCTCTGATAAAACTTAACTTTTGTATTTTTTAGGACATCCAGAAGGAGCTTGACATAGCCAAATCAAAAACAGTGAGGTATAAGCACTTTTCAAATATATTTTGCTTTTTCACTCCTGATGGCAGCTGACAGTGATTTGTGTGTTGTTCTTCCCAATATAACAATCCTTATCTTGTATCAGTTAACTGACCCTGAGAGTTTGTATTGTCAGTAAGAGCACTTCTGTCTTGTACTGCATTTCAGCTGTGATGCTGAACATCAGCACAGGACCCTCCTCTGGTGTGAGGGCAACCCTACAACACTTTCACATAGTGGAGGAGAATGAGGGACTTCTCTTCCTGTTACAAATGCATTAGAATTTTCCTTCAGATCACTTAGTGAAATATACAGTAACTGCTTTTGATGGGCTTTATATGTAAATTCTTAAATTGTATCAATTCTAATGTTTGTCTCTGTTTTTTGGCTTATTTGCTGAATTGCCATTTAAATTAGAATGAAATGTAAAGTGGCTTTAGAATGATGGATGAGACCTTTTTTCCATAGCACTCACTGGAGACTGATCTGTATTGAGCATATATGAGCTGCTGTTTGTAACTCAGCCCTGCCTCTGGAGTTACTCTGGTTTGAGTGAGGTAGCCTGAAACTTGCTCTAACCAGTGGCAACCTCACACAAATAAAGTTTGATTGGTTTGTCAGAAGCCCTTAAATTCCCCAAAGTCTGTATGAGTTACCAGCTTGTCAGCCTGGTAATAATCTGAATTCATCACTGCTGGATTTTTCCATAACTTCAGAATACTTTGCTTTGAATACATTAATTCTAAGGATGCCTTAAGTAACATCTTCAAAGAGCTGCAAGTTCTGTGTGTATTGTGGTGAGCAGTTGAGGTAGGAAAGCACTTTCTATTAGACAAGTATATTCTCACACCTTTGGAATTTGATGGAATGATTCCAACTGCTCTTTCCTAATGATTGACTCCTTGTTTTTGTCAGAGATGATGATCAATATAGTCTACTTATGTCCAAAATTAAAAAGCTAGAACTAGAGCTGTCTCATACAAAATCGGAGCTGTTATCTGGGCAAAGTGAGAAGACGAGTTGTGAGAAAATGGATGTCATTCATGAAAAAGTAGGTTCTGCAACTTTTCTAACTGTCCCAGTAAAATTTGGTATTACTTGGTTTTGTTTACTAACTTTCTTGAAATGCACTGCAATCAATAACATGGGGATAGTATTAATCTTAGAGAATAGCAGTGTTCTGTGTTAGGGTTACTGTGAATTTTTCTGTTAGTGCCTAACACTTGAGCACACAGGAGTTCATGGCTTGTTTTCTACAATGGCAGGGGTTTGCTTGTAAGTCATGATATAGTAGCAGTTCTCTGTACAGTTCTTTGCTGTTGATGTATTTTGTTAACCCATGCAAATATGGAAAAGAAACTTATGTAAAAGTGAGTTAGGTTTGTTATCTGAGAGTTGCTGTTAAAAGAATTTTAAGTTCTTTTGAAGCCTTTTAAAAGGTCTGACTGGAATGTAGCCAACAAAATACTACAGTATTGATACAAGATTATCAACTTTGACTTAAATACTGACTTGTGATAAAACTCAAATATGGTGTAGCTATGTGCCTACTTTATATTTATATATATATTTGTAAAAACTAATAATTATAATTGTTAATGGCTTCTACTAGGTAGATACCCAGGTCAAAGAATCTGTCAAGCTACTGCTTTTTGGTGATCATCAAGAAGACTTTCCTGAATCACTTCTCCAGTGGCTTACCTCCAATTTTGTGAGCAAAAGCGATCTACAGACTTTGCTGCGGGATCTTGAGTTGCAGATCCTCAAAAATATTACTCTCCATATGTCTATAACAAACCAAAAAGTAACATCTGAAGTAGTCACAAACGCTGTGACCAATGCAGGGATTTCTGGAATCACAGAAGCGGTGAGTGAGTTTTAAGGTCTCAAAAGTTCAACTGAAACTGGAAAGAGTTATTTCACGGGCATTTTGTGGAGCATAACTGTCAACATAAATGTTAATGGTTTTAGGAGATGTCAGGAACATCAACTGAAATGAGGAGAGCTGCACAAAAAACGCTTTATTGAGTGTATTCTTACAGCATTGATTGTTGCCTGTTGTGAACATTTGCATTTTTTCGAAGTGTGTTATCTTGAAAATTGAAGAATTCCCAAGAAACAAGTATACCAAAGAAATGCAGCTCAGGGTCTTGGGAAGAATTTAAAGAAAGCAGCAGTCAAGATGCAGTATGAATTTGTATTCTAAGACAGACAACTGTGCATTAAAAGTGGCCTCTGTCTTAAAAGAGGCTTTCAAAGACTTGTGATGAAGTGCAGCATCTCAGAAAGATGCTTATGACTTCACAGATATGTAGATATAAATTATTGTATCACTTGATCTTATTAAAACATTTCTCCTTCCATTGTCTTGTATGTGTACACCTATAGCAAGCACAGATTATTGTAAATAATGCACTGAAACTCTACTCTCAAGACAAGACTGGGATGGTGGATTTCGCCTTGGAATCTGGAGGTAAGTAGTGGAGGAAACACCATTTTTACTATTCATTCTTTTAGGAGTATTTACTAGAAATCTTAAAATTAAAAGAGCGTTTTCGTGTGTTGCCTGATCATCAGATCAGTGCAGTCTGTGATGGTGTTTACAGGGCTGTACATCAGCCTAGGTGTGCATGGACAGGGATAGAATAGTTCTCAACATGTCTACAACTGGATAAGAAAGAAATGAAAAACCTTTAACCTGTTCTTAAAATAACACTGTACATGATAGAAGCATTGTATCCCCAGAAAATTATTAAATCTTAACAATATCTGCTTTATATAAATCTCTGCCTTAATTATTCATTCCTTCTTGAAGACTTTTATTTCTGCTAACCTGATCTATCTTTTTTGAGGTGGCAGCATACTGAGTACTCGCTGTTCTGAAACCTACGAGACCAAGACAGCATTAATTAGCCTCTTTGGAATTCCTCTGTGGTACTTCTCTCAGTCTCCCAGAGTGGTGATTCAGGTAATTAAAGGCCAAGTAAACAAATGCAGCAAATGTTATTTTGTGTTAGTGGTTTGGATGGCTCTTTGGGTGCTGGTTGTATCTCTGTAAAATATTGGAGGTTCTCTGAACTATGTTCCCAAGAGTGGGATTCTTCTGGTAGTCCCTGGACACAGCCCTACTCTAGCAAAATTAAGACTCACAGGAAGCTTGGGTGGTGCACTGGACTTGTGCAAAGTGTGAGGGCTGGGAGGGTTCTTGTTGAGAAGT
Organism: Aphelocoma coerulescens; assembly: GCF_041296385.1. Taxonomy (NCBI): domain Eukaryota; kingdom Metazoa; phylum Chordata; class Aves; order Passeriformes; family Corvidae; genus Aphelocoma; species Aphelocoma coerulescens. The sequence goes on along the minus strand of NC_091028.1, from coordinate 13,610,101 downwards.
CATCTCTAAGGTAGGTCTTCAAAACACCACAGGGGGCTCAGGTGGATGTGGTGTCTTCCTGAAGAGTTCCACCAAGGAGATTATTCCTGCCCCTTACTGTCTAAGACTGTCCCTAAGAATTCAGAATTAATTACAACTCTTTATTCCTCTTTATTTTAAAAAATTATGAAATACTTGTAGCATTGTTTGTTGTTGTGTCCCACCTTGTTCTCTTCACCTTCCTTCTGTACAGCCGGACATGTATCCAGGAAACTGCTGGGCTTTCAAAGGATCACAGGGCTATCTTGTGGTGAGACTTTCCATGAAGATCTATCCAACTGCCTTTACATTGGAGCACATACCAAAAACTCTTTCACCAACAGGAAATATCACCAGTGCTCCTAGGAATTTTTCAGTATATGTAAGTCTGTCTCTGAATTTAAGTTGATGTTTGTACATAGAATATTTGTGTTACATACCTTGGAAAATAGTAACTTGAGGGAGGACAGCTAAGAAGATGATAAACTGTTTCACTCATTGGTCTTAAAATGAGGTGGTCTTTAGGAGCTTTGAGAGTAGGAATAAGAAGTGTTGCAACTAATTTTGGGTGAGTTATTTCTTTACTCTTGCCTTAGAGAGTAGTAAACACTTTTGGAGGGAGATAATGTTTTTTTAGTTGGTCTAGTTCTTTCATACAGTTTGTTTCATTTTCCCTCCTGTTCTTCCTCTCTACACTGACTACCCCTCCCATTTTGTCTCTGCACCTTATCTGTTATGTGCCTTAAATAATTTTTTAAATTCATTTTACCCAGCACCACAGTTGTGTAGGCAGGATTTTGGAGCAGAAGAGACCACAGGCTACATCAGAGTGTAGTTAGAATGGCTGAGAACTTTGTCAGGCTTTTCTAAATGCTTGAACAGTCACCTGCAAACATCTGAGTCTTGACATGGACCTGGATGTTCTCTCATTGTTTGTCCTGAGCAGTATTGTATAATGCAGTAGGGGTTTAGCCATGGAAATTAAGGGGTTTGACCATGAAAACACGTAAGCAGCACAACTATTTACAGCGCAGGAAACAGGAGTACAAGCTGTACTTGGACTTTAAATTACATGGGAAACATTCTGGTCCTGGCTTTACAGACCTCCAAGTGCTGTCTCTTGATATCTGCTATGTAGACATGCTTCTAGGTTGGGTTTGATTGGAAATATGATGGAAGCAAAAATGTTTATCTCGTTACAGGGTCTGGATGATGAATATCAAGAAGAAGGCAAGCTTCTAGGAGAGTATGTCTATGATCAAGAAGGAGAACCACTGCAGATGTTTCCAGTGATGGTAAGTCTGGATTGTAAGATTTAAAGTGTCAGAAGAAAGTTACTTTTATTTTCTACGCTTGTGTGCAATGAGCAGCAAAGGGCAAAGGCCTTGTTCTTATTTGGGTGCTGTAGAACCTGGGGTAGAAAGTATCTACCTCTGCCTCACCATCTACAGCCCAAATAGCTGAGAGGGGGAGGAAGGCTTGTTGCCATCTGGACACAAATGATCAGAAGTTGCTAAACATGGGAAGAGTCTGTTCTATGCTGCTTCAGACTCACAAATACTTATAAGGCATGGAAGGTTCTGTTCAAAGGAACAGAAAATTCCCAAGGTGTAACTTACTTATTAATGACTGTTGGTACTTGCAGGAACCTAAGAAAGCTTCAGTTGCAGCTGTTTATACCAGATCCCTGACACTGGTTTGTGTGTTTGCTTTTTCCTTCTCCAGGAGAAAAATGAAGACGCATTCCAAATAGTGGAGCTGAGGATTTTCTCTAACTGGGGCCATGCAGAGTACACCTGCCTTTATCGGTTCAGAGTGCACGGGAAACCTGCCGAGTAATCCACACTACAGCTGGGGGTGGCTGCTTTGTACATTTTGTTCCTAATCTGTATATACTGGGAAGCCTACAACACTGGACTCTGTAAAGGACGAGGATGCAAGATACACACTGCAGAACTATTGATCCTCTGATAAAGGCAGAAGACTGTCAGCAGAAATGTATAAACCCTAATTTTTATTTGCTCTAAGGCTCAGCTTGTAATTGCCAGTTCGCTTCATATTTCTGTGTCCATGCTGAGAGAAATAATGCATGCAAACAGCTCTGGTTCATAAAGCCCAGTTGGCAAACAGGTAACACGTATTTTATTACAAATGAATGTATAGGTTTTTTTTAAAGAATAAACCACACTTTCTGCAACTAGGAATCTGTTCTTTTTTAATCCAGGACTTTACTGCATCCTTTTGCTAGCTTGGCACCATAAGCCAAAAACTGTGGTACATTTTGAACACCGACTGTGGCTAAAGGTGTCCTTCAGTTGACAGTTGGTTTTGACCTTTTTGGTGGATCCAAAAGGGCTTCTTTGCTACATGTTGAATATAGTAACTACTACTGTCAGGGAAAGCTAACACAACCAAAACCAGTTTAAACACCAGCGACTGAGAATGCTTTACTGTAATTTGTGGCCGTGAATTGCTCTAAAAGTCAGGGATAACTTTAAGTAACTGAAGTTATTTTAAGGGTTTTTTACCATGGCAACTCGGCCAGTTTGTTCTTTTTTTAGTGTCAATTCCAAATCGACCTTGATGTACTGACTGACTGGCTCAGAGCTGATTGCTCAGTAACCTGCTAAATTGCTCAGTAAACACTGCTACACAGCAGTTGAACTACCTTAGTTTGTCAAAAGTGATCTCTTTGGGACAAGATTTCCTTAGACTGGTTGATTGTTACACTCCATAAATGTTGTACTGTGAGAATTCAGTGTGTGGAAAACAAGCCTGAAGTAATTCTTGCTGCGTCACATTTACAAGAGGGACTCGAGCTCAGCGCTGCTGTGTGCAAACACGGGCATTCCTCATCCTCCCCACAAGCCTTAGTCGGGTACCAGATGAGTAGAGTTGCTCTTGGAAACAACATTTCCACGTAGAACAAGATGAAACTGCTTATTGCTCCCTTTAGCCTTGCTGCTTTGAAGATCCTTTTTGGAAAAGATTCCTGAAATTTACTTGTATGCAGAATTTTTATCTTGCTGTTCTAGTGCGTTTTGTAGTTCCACAGAACTGTTACCACATGGACCTGCTGACTGGTTTTCTGAATTGAGTTACGTATGTTGCACAACAGTCCTCGAATGTTCAAAATACAAAAAGTCTCCATGTGAAGAACTGTTTTTCACTCGACCTAGAGACAGAACCTATGGCCTACGCAGAGGAGTAGATGACATATGTACAGGTGTTTTCATATTATAGGTTACCTATTTAAAATTAGAATTATCCTGTATAAATTGAAATTAGGTAGCTGGGGGGGAATATTTTGAATAACACTAACTTATTTTTTAAAAAGCAAGATAGGACTTTGTGCAATGTATTTTTGTAAATGCTTTTCAAAATGTCTGTTATTCTTTGCTGCCTCCAAACTGACAAGATGCTATTGAGATGTTTAAATAAAGAGTTTTAATTTTTGAAAGTGCATGTAATACTTGAAGCAAGAAATAAAGCCTCTTTTCTGTATTATTTTTTTTTTATCAGCTGCTTAAATAAGTGAGGAAAGATTGTGATTTTAAAATTTCTCCGAGCTGCGGCAGGGGTGAGGAGATTTCACTCGGGCTTTTACAAGGGGCAGGGTCACAAAGCTTTAAGGGGCAGGTCCAGGAGCAGCGCGTGGTTGGTAGGTAAACATCACAGATGGAGATGTGGAAGAAAGGCACAGTTGGGTCGCTGCCGGATGACTTTCAGCTGTCTGCAGGCTGGGGGGGGGGGGGGGGGGGGTGGTTTAATTCCTGTTCCCTCAGCCCTGCCTGTATCCCTGAGCCAGTCTTACTGGCTGCGCTCCATCAACCCTTCCTTGCTATCTATTTTTTATTATTATCCTGCAGTTTCCTGTGCTGCTGTGCGCTCCAGCTCCGCCCGTGTCCCGGCTCCGCTTCCCGGGCTTCCTCCAACGCCGTTACCGCTCCGCCCGCCCGCGGGGCAGCTCGGGACGCCGCGCGCAGCCGCGCGGGATGAGCCTCGCGGGCCGCCGTCCGAACGGGCGGAAGCCGGGCAGCGGGGTGCCCGGGCTGGGTGCGCATGCGCCAGCCCCCCCCCGCCCCCCTCCCGTGCTCCGCGCTGATGGCGGCGGCGATCATGGCGGCGGAGCAGGAAGCCGCGAAAGGCGGCGGCGGCAGGAACCGCGGCGGCGTGCAGCGCGTGGAGGGCAAGCTGCGCGCCAGCGTCGAGAAGGGCGACTACTACGAGGCGCACCAGATGTACCGGACGCTGTTCTTCAGGTAGGGCCGCGCCCGGGCCCGCCGCGCCGCCCCTCCCCCGCCCGGCCTTCCAGAGCCTTCCCACGCACTCTCCCCCGCTGCCGCCCGCCGCGCCCACGGCCGCTCCCCATTGGCCGCCGCCCCCGCCCATCTCCGCGCCCCGCTCTCTGATTGGCCCGCGAGGGGGCGGGGTGGGGCGGGTGCGCGGCGCCGGCCCAAGGGGGCCCCGGCCCGGGCCGGAGGAGCGGCGGCCCCGGGCTCGGCCCGGCCCGGCCGCGTCACCTCCTTCAGCCCCGCCGGCTCGGTCAGGGGCTCGGGGTGGCGTGGGGAGCCGCTGCTCGCCGGCCCTTGGAGGCCAACCCCGACCCCGGCCCGGTCCCTGCCCCGCCGGCCCGGGCACCGTCCGGTGACGGGCGGGGGCTGTTGCGTCACACTGCCCAGAGGTCACGGGCAGAGCGCACTTTCGGCCCCCCCGTCTCCTAGCGTCTCTCGGTGGCCCCACGTTCCGGGGAGGCCGAGTGAGGCCCCCCGCCCGGCGGGATGGGCTCGGGCTGTCCCCCCGGGTGTCTCCTGGCGCTCGGGTCGGGGCTCGCCCCGAGCCCCGGGGCCATCCTGGAGCTGAGCCCTGCGCAGCCGGTGCTCTGCCAGCTCAGTGTAAATGTCAGGTGGTGCCAGTTCCAGGGTTTGAAGGTTGATTGTTGCTGAGCCGGGACATGGGGCTGTTGCACGATACGGTCACCCTGGTGCCGCGGTCAGAAAGGGGCAGCTCTCAGTGTGGCCAGATCGCCTGGAGCGGAGGAGCTTTTTGGAATAAATTCCACTTGGTGTAGTATTTGTGTACGTGACAGTGACTAAGTAGAGCAGGCCTGGGCGTTTATTCAGAAATGTCACTACTGCCTCTTTTGTTGTAAGAAAATAGTTTGTATGGCAAAGCATTTTTAGGCTTCATTTTTTGCATCCGCTGCAATTTGCAGGTGTCACCCTTTCTCTCATCAGAATTTAACATATAGACCCTTGCTTGCAGGTGCACAGAATAAGGTGTTTGTTCTGGGGGCTTCCTCTGTTGGTCCCGGCTTTGTTGGCTTGTGGTTCTGCTGGGAGAGGACAGGATGGAAAATTGGCTTCACGGAATTAATTAGCTTGGAAAAGACCTCTGAGGTCATCAGAGTCAATCTTTGGCTTATCACCTGTCAACTGGACAGTGGCACTAAATGCCACTCTGGTTGTTTCTTGAACCCTTCTAGGCAATGTGACTCCACCACCTGCCTGGGCAGCCGGGCCCAGTTCTAATACCTGACCACTGCTTCTGTGAAGAAATTTCTCCTGAACCTCCCCTTAAAGCCTTTTCCTCTCATTCTGTCACTGGCTGCCTGGGAGAAGAGCACCTGGCTCCAACCTCCTTTCAGATGTTGTAGAGAGAAGATTCCCCCCTGACCCTTCTTTTGTCCAAGCTGAGCCCCCCCAGCTCCCTCAGCTGCTCTTCATCAGACTCATGAAATGGACCTTTCACCAGCTCCATTGCCTTTCTCTGGACATGTTCCAGCCTCTCAGTGTCTTTCCTAAAGTGAGAGGTCCAAAACTGGACACCACCCTCCCTGCCCTGTGTCTTGTGTCTGCTGTCCTCAGACCTCATCTGTGTTAGGATGAGAACAGGCCTGTGAGTAAGCACAGAGAAATAGCAGTCATGGAAGAAAGTGGGGAAGAAAGTCCTTGGTGCATAATCCTACTTGTGCTCCCAGTGCACGTCAGACAGCCTGCCCTGCCCTGCCCTGCCCTGCCCTGCCCTGCCCTGCCCTGCCCTGCCCTGCGTACCAGCATCATCACATTAAATCAGTTTGTTCTTCCATAACCTCTCTGATGGGATCAGCGAGGCACCATCCAGGCCTTAAGACTTAAATTGTATTTGAGAATAAGTCTAAATTTAAGACAAAGCCTGGCCTATTTTGTAGTAGGGATTATGTGATGTGGTGTCTGCAGTGGTGTGAGAAGTCTTGGCTCAGGAGGTCACTTCTCCTTCAGTCTTCTGGATGTATTAACTCACATACTCAAACCTCCCTGAATTAATTTGAAATCAAAGATCCTGCCTTTTCCATTTTAAATGCAAGTGAAAGGATGTGTTCAGTTAAATGAAATGGTGACATTTACATGGCTGGGTAGTGGTGTCAATCCTCTGTAAAATGTGATAAAAATCAGCATTTTTTTAGAGATGCATTAATGCGGATTGGGATGACATGAGCTCTGGAATTGTGATTGGGATAGCTAGTGCTTACTCCTTTTAAACACACGGGCCTGTAAAACATTTGTCTTGTCTGTCAGAGGGTAAACTGGAAATCCTGACTCAGTTTCATGCACTGAGATGTATTTTAGGATGGAGGAGGGGAAGAAGTGGAGGAGGAAAGATTACCATAAGCCTGCCTCCTGCAGATGTATTATCCCTTGGTGATCCACAGAGCAGGTGGAAAACTGCTGTTCCTGCCTAACCCTGAGCTCCCCTGAACACACCTGAGCTGGTGATGTTTGTGACTCCACAGGCTGGCTGGGCTGAATCTTCTCTCTTCATGATTTGGTAACTGAGTCACTCTTCAAAGTGTAACATCCTTGTTACATCCATTTCTATTTTCCTGATACTTGTAGGTCATTTTTCTGGTATAAATATTGTGTTCCAGGATTTTTCTTGTTCTAAATGCCATTTAAAGCAATGTCATCAATTATTATTTTTATTAAACAACTTTTCTAATCAAAGTTCTTTGAAAAACCCCAGCTCTTTAAAATGTATTTTATATTGTAAAATTGTTTTCAGCATCTTTTAGTATCTTTGTAATAATTCCCAGATTAGGAGCTTCCATGTAGCATTGTGAATCTACTGGAAGTAGAATTTGTGGAAGGGGATCCACGCTGAGTCCAACTCCTAGAAGCAAACCTGGATGGGAGCCCAACTATAAAACGTTGGAGCTGTGGATTCATTTGACTCACATTTACCATGGTGATTGCAAGTCCGAGTTGTTGAGGACTATTCCAAAACACCACTTCCATTATTTCTGTTCTGTTTTGGATAAAAGACCTTGGGGTTTCTCAGAGCTGATGAGCAGATGGGAGGAGTGTCTCCTCCCTTGTTTGCTGTCTGTGTGATGTTACCGGTAGGGCCTGTCCTGGAGCTGTCACATGTGACAGGAATCTGGGACACAGCACAAGAGGTTTGGGATGCACTGCTCCCTCTGGTTGTCCCTCTGGTTAGTGTGACCCCCATGGCCACACTGTCCTGCTGTCCCATCCACCCCCAAAACCACCAACCCCTCTGTTACCCCACAGGCACTCTTGGGCTTTGGAACAGCCTGGGCGGCCTTGGGGCTTCCAGAGCAGAGGGGCTGCCCTGACCCCAGGAACAGAAAGGGGTGACACAGGCACAGCCCAGCCAGGTGTGTCACAGGGGACAAACCAAACTCTGCAGGTGCTAAAGCAGTGGGGTAGAGCTGACACTTATCTCTGCTGATATGAGCAAACCAGCCACTGAGAACACAGACTTTTTGAGTAGCAGTTAAGAAAAATGGAATTTGGAAACTCTGCCACCCCTAAACTGCTTTTATGGGAAATGCTGTGTTTATAATCTAGAGCTGTGACTCTCCAAGAGCTGTAGTTACTGACAGTGATGATGTGCAGGAGGCTGCAATCACAGCTCTGTGCTAAGAGGTCCTGAGGTAACCACTGGCAGCAAATTCTTTCATGCCTTATTTCTTCATTAACTCTTAAGTGAGGAAGGTGGAAGGTGTGTTTTGAAGCATTATATTTTGTTTCCTTTGAAATGTTGCATGGTGAATCTTGCTGGCTGTACTTAATCTTACTCTTGAACCCATGAGAGACGAACTCCTTTTGTTAGCAGAGGACTAGGACAGGCTGATATCCCCTGGCAGAGTTGTAGTGGTCAGAGAGACTTAGACCAGTGGAAAGGTCAGTGAGCTCTCCAGGAGGTATTCCAAAAATTGTTTCACTGGGATGGCTTTGGTAGAGGCTCAGTGCATTGGCATCTTTTGCTCAGGTGAAGTCCTGGGTTCATTCCCTTTTCTTGTTCCAGCCCCAAACAGATTTGTAGCTCTCCATTTTCATTCCTATATTCTTCATTTTATTCCATCAGGTCTGGAGCAGAAAACAAATTGCAACTTGCAATTCGAGCTACATCATTATTAAAACTAACCTGATTTAAAAATAAATCCCTTGTTATTATTTTAAAATTTAGCAATCTTTTAATCCTTTAAGTAACTTTAAGCATACACAACTAACTTAGTGGTAATTTTTATCACAGCTTTGGTATTTTTTTCAGGTATATGTCACAAGGAAAACATGCAGAAGCAAGAGAACTGATGTATTCAGGGGCTTTACTGTTCTTCAGTCATAACCAGGTAAGTCACTGGTTTTCTGTGTGTGGTTTGGGGGGCAAGGGGTTGTTACTCCCAAGATTGTGAGAGATGAATGGTGAGTTCTCAGTGGTAAATGTTTGGGGTAATTGCTTTGTAATCTTTTGTTTTATCTCTTTGTTGAGCCTTTCTCCACAAAGAAGGATTATGCCAAGCTGGAACATGCAGCAGGAGTGTTTGTGAGCATCCAGACAATGCCTGCGTTCTGCTTTCCTGGAGGCTTCTCTTTGATGCCATCAAATTACTATAATTTTTTTATCAGGAAGGCTGAGACTTGATACTGTGCCATAGCTGTAGATGTTGATAAAAGCATTAAACCTGCTGCTGCCAAAATTCTTGTTGATGTTTCTTTTTGTGCCCTGCTACATTCATCACTGGCAGTATATGTCTGTTTTGTAGCAAAACAGTGCTGCTGATCTGTCCATGCTGGTTTTGGAGTCTTTGGAGAAGTCGGATGCAAAAGTAGCAGAAGACCTTTTAGGTGAGGTGACCTTTGCTCTTAGTTTAATGGCATTTAGTTGTGCTTTCCCTTCACAGTGACTTGTGAAAAGCTGCAATCCTTTTTGGATGCATTCCCAACATGGCTAAGGGTTACCTTCCCCATAGGAATGGACTGGGGGAAACTTTGGTGGAGAATAATGGGCTCCTGATGACTTTGTGGGCATGCTTGGAACTATCACAGCTGCCTGTCTTAAAGACAGATCTTAGATATGCATTAGAAGCAGCAGAGCATCTTATTTTTCTTAATGCTAAATATTTTTGAATCTTATTGCTTCTAGAAAACTTGGCTAAATTGTTTAGTTTAATGGATCCAAATTCTCCCGAAAGAGTGGCTTTCGTATCCAGAGCACTAAAATGGTCCAGTGGGGGATCAGGAAAACTTGGACATCCAAAATTACACCAGTTACTAGCTATTACCCTGTGGAAAGGTAAGAAAAATCAACTGGCATTTGTGTGTTTTCCTTTGAAAATGTTGAAAGCAAGATGTTATAAAAGATCTGCTCTGGGAATTATCTAAGGAAGCTGAGATGAAAATGATTGATTGAGTTCTGCTATTATCTGATTTTTGCATTAATGTCTTCTTAATGTTATTAACAGGGAAAAAAATGGGTCTGTAACTCTATATTAGTGCAAAATCCAAAACACAACTGCTGTAAGGCTCTCTCTAAAAGGCAGGTTGATCATTTAGACACTGAGGTAGTTCGGTTGTGTCATTAGAAGGAAAATTGCTGGGAAGCAAAGATGTTCTGTTGGCAAGTTTTTTTGTTTTTAAGTCTTGGATAAACATGACAAAGATTGAAATACATCACCTGGCATCTAAAACAGTCTTTGGACTGTAATTAAGTACTTTTTGAGAAGTTGGCCAACAGGGTTATTCCAAAATGAATGCTGTTGCCTTTGATTTATGAGCCATTTTATCACTTGGGATGGGATGTAAGAGAAACACAAAATGCTCCAAATAATTATTTTAATTGTGGATGGTAGCCAGTATTTACAGTCTTGTGTTCAAAACATAGCAAAGGTGATTGAGAACAGTTGAATACATGCCATTTTTTCTGTGGTTTCTCCTGGATAACTGTGCAAGATGATTGTTTATTTTGCATTTTTCAGTAGCTGCCAAGTGATGACAGTGGTTTCATGTAACAACCCTGACCCAATAATGGTCAATGCTGCAGCCTCTCAGCGTGCCATAGGCAATTCCCTAGCTGCTCTCCTGGGATTTATGTTAGCCTGATGGCTGCTGCCAGCCAGAAAGGGAGGATTTTTCTTACAGCATTCAGGTTAGAGGCTGCTACAATTAAGATAAGAAACAGTTGCATTCTGAAAGTAAAAGTCCCAATTTTGTAGCCGCCTGCTCACTGTTCTCTTGAAGAGCAAAATGCCTACATTTTCTTAGTCTGTAGCTTTTTGAGTTTCATCACAAAAGGCTCAGATTTTTAAAACAAATCTCTTAAAAAAAGCTTTCAAATTCAAAAGATTAGCAGCTATCCAGTTTTGTCATTGCAGTGGTTTTGCACAACCCTTTGCTTCAGGTTCTAACAAATCACTGCCATTTCTTACACCATTTTTCCTGTATAACTGCTGTTCTGTTCAGCATATGGAAATGATTTTAATTTTGATAGCAAGAGTGGGCTAAGCTAAAAATAGGAAATGAAAGAAGGACTCTGAAGGTGCTGTTTGACTTCTTGGTGCACATGGTCTGATATGGAATTTCTTTATTGCTGTCCTAAACACCGATGATAGCACATCAAGTGTCAGCATTCCCTTAGATAAAATGATATGACTGAAGTTCAAGGCACCAGTAGCTGTAGTTGAGTAAACTGTATTTAACAGTTGTTCAAATGTATTTAGGATAAAATTTATTATTATCTCCCTTTATAAATTGTCTGTAACTTACAGACTTTTTACTAGCTGTCTTGTTTACATACAACACCTGTAACTCCTGTTCTTTTACCAGCTAATAAAGTACAAGCCTAATAAATTTCTTTTTACATTCAGGTACAATGATCTGATGTCTTAAAAGCCTTTTCCTTTTTCTTTTTCTAGAGCAAAACTATAGTGAATCTCGGTATCACTTCTTGCACTCCACAGATGGGGAGGGCTGTGCAAATATGCTGGTGGAATACTCCTCGTCCCGCGGATACCGCAGTGAGGTGGACATGTTTGTAGCTCAGGCAGTACTACAGTAGGTGTTAAACTTCTCTTGAAGCATTTTGCTGAGATGACATTATGTGTGGGACCAATCTAATTTAACCACACAGCCTTTGCAAAAGAAACTGTGAAACTGGCCAGAACAACAACAGGAGAAAACCGTCTGAAAACCGATGTGTTAAATTCGTCAGACTGGGGAGAGAAAAAATAAAATACTAAGGTCAAAACCTGAATTCTGTTAATTGCCTGAAGAATGAATGTAATCTGTTTAACTCTGAAAGCACAATTCTTAGCTTTGTTAACACTGCTTTATGTCTAGTTAGGGCTTATCTATATGTTCTTACAGAGACTGGACTCAAGCAGGCCTTATATTAACCTTGAGCTGAGAACTTGCTCTCACTCAGGTCCTAAGAGACAACTTGTCATGGTCAGCCTGGATAAGGAGCAGCTTGATGGCTCTTGCCTTGACAGAATTGCTGCTGGCTCTCATTTTTGGCATTTATTTTGTAGGAGGTGGGAATGCAAGCTATTATGTGCTTTTGCAGAGCTCATGTAGAATGAAGGTTGACAAAGCCAATTTTACTGTGTTTAATCAGCTGATGGCTTTCTTCAGGCAGGGAAAACAGCTCATGGAGGAGTCTGAGGAGGAGGTGGAGACAGGACTGTGTGGCAAGGAGTCAGGGAGAGAGTAGGTGTTGGGGGAGAAGGAGGAGGTGAGAGCAAGTTTCTCTTTTGGCAGCAGTGAGCTGTCATGTCAGATTTGTCCTGCTTTATAGCTGGTTGCTATAGATTGCTGTGATTTTGAGAAATTAGCAAATCCTTTATGGAAATCCAGTGTATGCAGGAACTCAAACCATTCTGTGGGGAGAAATTCTGTGGAGAAGTTAAGAGATTATTTTTTCAGTGTTTATACAGCACTTCTACTGCATCCTTTACTGGCCTGTATGTCAAATACTGTGTTAAATCCTCTTACATTGCAGTTCATTCTCTAATGAAATTAATTGCAGTTCCTTGCTAGCAGTGAGGCAAAACAGCCCCAAGCCCTTGCACATGTGAGGGTGCAGAATTAGGGGCCAGCCTGCCATCAAAAATGAGATGGCTTGTGGCAGCCTTCCTAGTGCTTGCTGACAGCATTTGTCCCAGATAAAGCCTGTTAGGCCAATGGGACTTGCAGAGATTGCCAGTTAAATTAACTGAACCTGAACAAGGATTTGATCTGTTTGGGGGATCAATCTGTTGGGGACAAATGGCTTGGAAGCTCCAAGTACAGCTTTATTATGAGACTTCTAGGCATGTGTGTTAAGCTATTAGTGGTCCTGATGCCACATTATGTTGAGGTGGAATAGAATGACAGAGTCAACAAATACTGACAGATACATACTAAAGGGAGATGTGTTGGGGATGAATGGGTCTTTAATTCAGTTTTCACCTCAACATAGTAAACTCTGGACCTGTAGATGTAATATCATGTTAATGGGAATTACAGGGTAGCCAGTCTTTCCACATTTTGATTAAATTGGTGCTCTCTTTCAGTAACCATCCTGTACAATCTGCTTAGATCCTGGTTAAACTCATTCTATTAATATTTAATGTCTGTTTTCCCTCCCAACCTGCCTATTCCACAGTGTGTTCTAGTAGTGATTTTCCCCTTCCTCAGCTGATGGCCAAACCGTCCCCAAGATGTACATCTCTACCAGTTGTGTTTTGCCATCAGTTCAAGCCTGAGATGGCCTCTATGCACAAGTGAAGTAGATTTTGGCTTCCCTTTTTCTGTGGTGAAAGCATTTCTCTGCCCTTTGTTTTTAACTTGCCCCGTTCTCTTTCCTTTTTCAGATTTCTCTGCTTAAAAAATAAGACCAGCGCATCAGTTGTTTTTACGACATACACACAGAAACATCCTTCAATAGAGAAGGGTCCACCCTTTGTGCAACCACTGCTAAACTTCATCTGGTTTCTGTTGTTGGCAGTTGATGGGTACAGTCTGATTTCTGTCGTGTTGTTCTTGGTTTCCTTTTCAGTTTTTAACTGAGATGACATTTTTGGTTGTTTCCTTTCTAGAGGAAAACTAACAGTATTTACAGTATTGTGTGAACAGTATCAACCTTCGCTGAAAAGAGACCCCATGTATAATGAGGTGAGTCACTCATAAACAGGATTTAACTCAGTGAATTAGTGAAATCATGGCTGATTGTCTCCAGCTTTGTGACTTGTAGATAGGAGCTGGTGCTTTACCTTGTGTAGGTGATTTCTGCCCATAGTATTTCCACCTGTAAATGAAGTAATTGACTTTTTTTTTTGTCTTGTATCCCTACAGTACCTAGATAGAATAGGACAGCTTTTCTTCGGAGTTCCACCCAAGCAGACCTCATCCTACGGGGGATTGCTAGGTAAGCTCTGCTTGTAGGTACCTCCAGACTTTGTTCAGTGACCTGGATAAAACATCTGTGCTGGAAACAGATAATTTATTCTAAGGAATTTATAATTCTTTTCATAGCCTGTAGGAACAGCCTCTGCTGTAGAATACAAGATTAATGGGTTGCATGTGGAATTAGTGTGGAATTAGTTTGGTGGAGCTTGTAGACTTTTCATCACTGAGAAGGGGAGAAGCACTAAAGAGACTCTTATGGTTAAGTTTTGACATTATGGTACAGCTTCCTACTGTAAAGAAGCATCTCACTGGTGTTAAAACTTAATTTCCTCAGAGCTCAGTGTGATTTTTCTTAAATCAAGTATGGGGCTTTGGTAGGAATATAATCAGTGCTGATACAACATGAATGTGCCCATAGAGAAAGTTCTGAAATTAATATTGCCCTTCTACAAGGACTGAAAGGGAATAGAGAAATTCAGCCCTCATCTCCTGGCTCTTGAGCAAAATGTGAATAAAATTGAATGTTTTCCCTGAGAACTAAGCTTCTTTGTTTGTAAACTGACTTGAAGCTTTACCTACAGTCAGTTCACCAATATCCAAAGTTTGATGAAAAACATGGACATCATGTTTTTACCATCTGTAATTTGCTTTTGAGCAATTCAGGCACCTTTAAATTGATGCCTGTGAGTTTCAGACAATTATTTTACAGCATGGTGCAGACTGTGGCTGCTTTTTGAGAGTTTCACTGCTGGAGGTGTGTTTTTCCTCTTTTGGTTAGGGCTTTTTCCCTCTGAGGGTGCAACTGTAGCACATAAATATGTGACTTTGGGTTTTTCCAGTGTATTCTTGGAGAAGGAACAGTATCAGTATACAGCTAAGAGTGTACAGCTTCCCAAACCAATATTCTTAATGGAAACCAGTGTGGGATTACTAATGTCTTGCTGAGACTCTTCTACTTCAAAACTTTTGGGATTTTTTTGTTACAGATATCTGTATCATAGCAGGATGGAAGATCAGTTAAAAGTTCTTGAGATGAGAAGGTAAAATTAATGATTTTGACTGTCCTGTATTTTATTGTAGGTAATCTTTTAAACAGTCTGATGGGAACTGGGGAAGATGATGACACAGAAGATGGTCAGGAAGACAGCAGTCCTATCGAGCTCGACTGAATGTTGTTGTCATTGGGTGCCGTGTAAATCTGATGATTCAATGACTCCAAAGACACTTTTGGAATTTGAATCCTGCAGTTGTTTCTTGGCTCCTAAAAGGGCTCCTCTGGTCTTTTAGAAATGGTTGCTGAAATGTTTATACTGTCGGTCTATATTATTTATGTAAAAAGAAAAAAGAAAGAAACCAACAAAAAGTAGCCAAACGAACCAATCGGAGCGGTTGTTAGTGGGGTTCCGATCCAGCGGCTGGGGACTGGTTAAACATAGCCTGCGGTTTCTGATGCAGTATTCCCTTTTGCACAGTCATTCAATAAAGCATAAACATGGGGCTCGTCCTTCATGGCCTACCCAATACCGTCTCTGTTCTGAGAAAGCCTCCTTGCCCTCTGCCCTCTTCCAAGGAAGATCTCCAAAGGCAGGGGGAGCAATTGAATAATTGATTTGCGAGGCTGGTGCCAAAAGTACTGCGAGACGAGCCAAGCAGCATAATTTGAGATGCACATCCAAGAGACATTGATACAAGAACTTGCTTCCACTGCCACGTGTAACATGCACACCCTTCATACTGCCTGCCCCTCTCCCCAAGGCCAGGCTCTGGCTGAGCCCACACGTGTGTTTAGCCGATACTTCCTGAAAAGCACAAGGTTGAATTGCTCTTGAGTAAAAGCCCATCAGTGGAATGCAGGTAATTGGCTTCCAGGTGGATCTCTCTTGCCTAGGTATAAAAATTTGGCATCTAAAATACCTCCTGTGGCTTGTGGCTCTACTCCTTTGGAAGAGAGATTGCCAGTGTAAGTTCCCAGCTGTACTTGCAGGCGGCGGCGTTGCTGTCAGCGGAGCGGTTTGCCGTGGGCAGGGTATGTGTTTGAACTGGGCTGCATGGCCAGAAAAGGGATACTGCAGAGCTTCTGGTTCTTTATGATATATTTATTTTTCTTGGGTGATTGATTCATTTAACACTTTCTGTTAAAAAAAGAATAAATCAATAAATAATGGAGTAACTTCACCCCCAGCAGTAGGCATAGCCATTCTCCATCTCCTCTGTAATGCAGCACAGTCTGGTACAGGGAACAGCTGAAAGGGTGGGGAAACGCTTTATTTTTTCATGATGAAAATAAAAAGGCTTAGATTAATAAACAGCAATCATGCATGGGGGAGGGATTAATACAAATTTATTGACTGTATGAAAAAAAAAAAAGGCATTGACAGGAAGACTTTGTGTTAATTGTGAAGTCTCAAATAAACACTTTATACCAGGATGTGCGATACTGCTGCTTTCTAAGAATTTCCCAAGCAGAGCTTTACTTTCCTTGCTCTTTTTTTCACTCTGCATTTGACTGTGGGTCATTCAGCCCTCAGTGCTGCAGCTTCACCTCTGTGCACTAAAGGCATAATTGTAGTGGAATATTGGAATGGCTGGAGCAGATGGGGATTGCTTTGCTGGGCAGCAAGTTTAAGAGCTCCCTACCCAAGATGGTGCTGTAGACATTTAATAAATGATCTGGGACATCAGCAGAGGTTTAGAACCACATCATTTCAGTGCCTCTGGCTGCCAGGAATGTGCCTCTCAGGCAGTGTAACGTGTCCACAGGTGTCCAGCACATGTCCCCTCCGCTGTCCTGTATATATGGCCCAGTGTGAGGTTGTTTGCCTCAGCTGTCTGCAGCCTCCAGCAGCCCCCAGTGTGAGCCCTGCATTTGCCCTGATCCCAAAACCCCGGCCCTGACAGGAGGGCAGTGCTCCAGTGCTGTGGAGATACAAAATGTATATTCAATAATTACAGCAGTATATGTGTGTGTGTGTATAAAATATTTACCCAGGAATTTAAAATACATGTATATGCACACACATATAAACAGCCTTTTGTATAGATAGTAGTTACATAATTGTATGGCATATAATTTCTAATATTATATTATTCTTAATTATACATGCACACAAAACAATTTTTACAGCTACCTATAAACACAAACAAGGAGCCCAGTCTGTCCTCTCCCTGCTTCTGCCTGGGTTGGTAAGTAAGTGAGAGTGACAGTGTGTGTGTAACATAAATACTTATAATAGAAGTTAAATATATAATTATAGTTATGCTTACACATGTGCATGCAGATATATGTACGTTTATATGCAATGCATTCACCTTTATAAATATAAATTATATGTCTATAAAGCATGCACATGTGTATATAATATATAATCACATATTTTATAAAACAAAGTATAGAAATGTCTCTATACGTAAACAGGAGTATGAAATACATTTAGCTCATATATTTGTAAACTGAGTCTGTCTGAGTGCTACATCTATACATGAACGTGTGCATATGAACAGCTCATACACACACACACATTTCATGTATGACACCCTATCCCCTGTGCAGTTTATAGCTGGCTGTGAACAGCCAGCAATCCCTTCCCAAAGCTTCTTTTTCTAAGAACCAGCTCTCCTTTGTGTATGTGTGTGCACACATAAAGTACTGGAGAGAAAATACACAGAACATGCACTGTATAATACACACATATACACAAATAATATATAAAACAATACACACTGTGCCAGGGTGGGGCAGATGGTTTTGGGGGTGTCCCACACCCCCAGGGCTCTGCCAGCACCTCCTTGTTTCCATTTGCTGCTTTTCAGCCCCACCTCCCTCCCCTGCCCCAGCACCACACGGCCACGGCTCTGACATAATAATAATTTATTGGTTCGAATGACATTTAGTACCACAGTTGTCTTACCAGTGACAGAACGAATGCACACAGCCGATGAGATGCTCTCAGATACACAACCAACCTAAGAAAGGTGTCAGACAGGTCCATGGCTGGGGCTGCGCCTGCAGGGCACGCCAGAATCTCATTTTTGGGTAAAAATCCAGCACCTGGTGTGCAGGTCCCAGCCCGCCCGCCCTGACTGCAGGAATTACAGTGCTCAACACCGCGCTGAGACATCACTTCAAGCAGCTTTTTTTTTTTGCCTTTTTTTTTTTGTCTTTTTTTTTTTTGGCAGGAAAAGAAAAATCAACAAAAAAAAAATTGAAATTATTGGGGGGAAAAGTGCAACCACCAAGTCTGGAGAAGGGATGTGCCTGCTGGGAGTGAGCTGGGACAGGCTTTGACGGTGCCTGTCAGGAAAACTGCAGATAAAGCTCAACCCCCAGCTCCATATGGGGCTCCCCAAATGGGACAAAGCCCCCCAGACCATGGAACAGGGATGACCCAGGGAGCCGAACGCAGGCCTGGCCCCCAAAGCTCTGCTTCCCCAGCATCACCTCGTGGGTTGGTGTCCCCCTTGCAGCCCCCTCCTCCCTGCCCTTCGTTAAGCAGTAACGAGGCTGATGATGCCCATTTCCTCTATTCCAAAATCCTATTTGACCCTACCCAGGTACAGCACCACCACCAGTCCCCAGGGGGTAATTTACTTATCATTTACTCCGGTGCCATGGCAGGCTCAGCTGTTCTGCACAGCACCATTTCTTGTGTTTCCAGGCTGTTTCCCATCCCACAGGGATGTCAGCCCTTGGGGACTTGCAGCCCCTCTGAAAAAAGGGCTGGCAGCCATCTGAAGTGCAGGGATGCTCAGCTCCAGCACCCAGGGACCTGTGCATGGGGAAAAGTCCCATCTGCCCCTGGGATGTGCCACCAACAGTCTCTGCCATCCTGATGAAGCCGGGTGGGATGCCCCTTCCAGCGGGTGCGGGGTGATGGGGTGGCAGGACCACCTGTCCCATCCCACAGAGCAGCCACAGAGCTGAATTTCAAGTTGGATCAGGATCTTCTCCGACGTTCCACTGCCGCCCTTCTGACATGATCAAGTGAATGATGAGGGGAAAGGGAAGTATTATTATTGTTATTATTATTACTGTTATTATTAATTATTTTTAACATTTCAAATAAAACCACGTTGTGTTGTAAACAGAAGCTCACTCCTCAGGTCTGCCCAGCCAGTCCCAGCTAAGGTTTATGTTTGAAATGGGCTTCCACTGAAAGGAAAAAACAGAGAAAATAAAGTTGAACAGGACAAGCACTGGCAGGTGGTGACAGCCTGGCACAAGCCCACCCTGAGAATGGCCTTTGCTGATGCTTCTTGGCTCCAATTACCCTTATAACCATATCACTGATCCTTACAGCAGCATGGACATCACACCAGAGGCAATGAAGAGGGAAGGATACCATCCTCCTCCTCCCAGGGCAAGCCCCTCTCTGGTCAAACAACCCTCGCATCCCCTGGGCGGTGAAGGGCTGCCTCGCTCACATGGCGCAGGAGGGAGCGGCATCCTGCATCCCCAATCCCCCTCCAGCCATCCCATCCTCCAGCCCACAGCCCACGGCAGGGCCAGGGCTGACACCCAGCCCTCCCCAGGAAACGCACCTGCGTATTCCTGAGGCAGCATTGGCCGGCTTATAACTTTCTGAAAGGTCGTGATCCACTCCAGCTGGTCGTCCTCCGTCTCGCAGGCAAAGAGGAATTTCCGGTCCGGGGTGACGATGGTTATCCCGTGCTGCCAGTGGTTCCCCTGCGTGGATGGCGGGAGCCCTTCCAGCACCTTGTAGCTGTTTTCCTTGCTCCCAATAAAAACCTCCCCTCTAGCAAAGGCATCCTAGGAGACAGCAGAGCAGTCAGGCAGGGGTGAGTGTGAAGGGAGCTCTGCATCCCCAGCAGCCGGGACAGCTCGCCCTGCAGCAGCCACAAGCCCATCAGCCAAACCCCAACAGCACCAGCAAAGCCCTGCTTCTCCCCCAGGGGCACCCACAATGCAGCACCAACACCAGGGAGCCAAAACCCAGATGCAGAATGTCTGGTGGACAGGGCTTCTAAAGAGTTTTTGATATTTATGCACAGGGCTACTGCAGGCTGGACACCAGGCAGAGCCACCAGGCAGCGACAGCATTGTGCCCTCTTCGCTCTCCCAGCAGCCTCTTACACTTCACTGCAGATTGTGACTACTATTATTACTATTATTACCACTCTGATTATTAATAGTAGTAGTATTGCAGATAATTCCTAACAGGCAGCCCAGGCACCCTCATCTTACCAGGGGATCTTTGAAATACATGAGCCGTCGGTCATCCATGGTGAACCATCGCTTCTTGAATCCCTCTGTTTGCTGAAGAGCCAAAAAATGCCAGATCACACACGGAAACAGCACAGCTTCTCTCTAACCAGGCCTGACCCAGGAGTCACAAAGCACTTGGAGAAGCCTGATGGGCTGGGGGAGTTGGGAACAGATGGCTTCTGGGCCATCACGAGCCACCCCAGCCAGGGTCTGGGCCAGCTGTACCAGGAAGGGGCACTGAGTTTGTAATGTGATTTTGGATTTTTTTTAACTTTTTGCTCCCAGCTGAGGAAAGTGCATTAAACACATTCACGGAGTTACAACTTTGCCTCTCTGGCAAGGGTTGGTTTGTCCCACCAGCAACCCCTTCTTGGGGCCATACAGAGCCCCTGAAAAATGCTTCATATCCTACCTTTGGCCCTGTTTTCTCCATGTATCCTTCTTTCAGGTAGTTTCTAGAAAGCTTTGGCACCAGCTGGAGCAACCAAAGAGGGCAGAAAAGAGAACAGTGTCAGATGGGGGGGACTGGGGGTCACTGGGTGTGCTGGGCAGGGCTGGGGGGGGGGGGGGTCACTGGAAGGAAAACCCACACTGAGTGTGCCCCCAGCCCTGAGCCCACCCCACAACCCTGCCTGGGAGCTCCAGTCCTCCTCCTCCACAGCGGCCAGAAGAGGAGGGTGCAGCCATGAAACACCTTGGAGCAGCTCCCCAGCACAGCCAGCAGCCTCCAGCAGAATCTCCCAAAGCCCTCAGGGTGCAGGGCAGCCAGGGACAGAGCCACCCTGCAGAACCACGACTGGACCCCTCCCAGATAAGTGATAGAAGGCAGGAAATGCAATTAGATTTCAAAATCTACAGCCAAGGAGGTAGCAGGGAGTAATCAAGCACCTCCACAGTGATGTTACAGCCCAGCACACAGCCCTGGTGACAGCACGTCAGAGCAGCCTCTGGCATTGCATTAGCCAGGGGTAACACAATTAGCAGCTCCAGCACACAGAAAACACAGGCATTTATAAGCCAGGCTGCGCTGACCCGCAGAGAAGAACTCGGGCACGGCACTGACATCTTTCTGCCCTCATCTTTCCTGCCTTCCAGCCTTTGTTTTGGCTTTTGTAATTACAGCAGCACCCTTTGAGACAGATGCTCAGGCGTGCCAGTGCTGGAGTTCCTCCCACAGCCCGTGTGTGTGTGTGTGTGTGTGTGTGCACGGGGCCCAAGGCTGGGTGCTGGCAGCAGGTGCTGCACGTGGGCTCAGCATCCCACCACAATCATCTCAGCCCGGTAATTGCAGAACGCTCCGAAGGATGGAGCACTCCCCAAGCCTTCCAGCTTGTTAACAGGATGCTAAAAATGAGCGAGAGGGGGAGGAAAAAACCAAACCACCCAACCAATACTGCAGGAACACTCACATCAGCGTCACTGGCTCCAGGGAATGCCACTTGTAAGTAATGGAAGCGTGCTGCCCGGATGGCGTTGAACCAATCCACTATTTCCTAATAACGAGGGAGAAGAGCAGAGTGAGGAATGCAGCCTGCACACAAAATAACCTGAGCCTGCTGTGTTCTGTCTCTCCCATCACTCCGGCCCCAGCGACAGAGCACAATGTAGCAGAGATCCTAAAAAGCACAGAATACAGCAAAAAGGTGAAGGATGGGGAACATTCAGCTGCTGTTCCGGGCTGCCAGACGTGTGCAGAGCTCTGCAGCTTCCAGCGAGCACAAAGGGGCTTTCTGCAGAGGGAAGGATTTAAACACATCTCTGAACTGGCAAAACCAGCCCCAAATGAGCATTTGAGATATTGAGCTGACCCTATAAACATGGCTGGGCTCATGCTGGCTGCTGCAGCCTGCCCACCCACCCCTGCCCCTGGCCCCTCCAGCAGGACACCTGAGCAGTGCCTGCATCCCACCCAAATTCCAGCAACATACTTCAATGTTTTGCTCAAAGAGTAGCTAAACATCTCTTTATCTTTGTATCCCAGTCTATCAGCTGTGTCTGTGAGCCCTTCAGGGACACCCACAGTGATACTGAAGTCCAAGAAGCTCTGGCACTTCTCCCTTTCCTTGGCAAAAATCTCTCTCCATTTTTTTCCCCTCCTACAAAATAATTGTTTTATAATTTTTTGTTTTTAAAGCCATGTGTTCACTTGTCCCTGTAAGACCCAAGAGCTTGTGCTGTATGCCTCTGAAGGTTTTGCTGAGAAATGCCACATTGATTTTAAGTGATCCACACAGGGAGCACTGAAACACTGCCTTGTGGTCTGAGACTGTGGGACAAGGAAAGGCATGTTGGAAGGGAGATTAAGAGCTGCCCTGCCTGGGATGCTGAGCACAGGGAGAGGGATGCTGAGCTGTCCTGCTGTCGTTAATGCATGTGAAGCTTCACAGATCAGATCAGGGATGTGTTCAATGAGCCAGACTTAATCCTAAAATAAACACTGCCAATCCTTTCAGGTGAGGTCGCTGTAGTGTAGGGAAGACTATATCAATGGAGAAGTTGGCCTTCTCTAAGATTTAAACTTTTTTTATGCTCTAAAAATGGTCAGGGTAAGGAGGAAAGGCTCATGTGAAATGCTGAAATCTCAGTTTTAAGGAGCTGAATTGGAGGTATCTCAAAAATGGTCTAATGTGGCAGCCATCCTCAAAAATTTAGAACCTTTGCTCTGGTTTGTTAAGCTACTTCAGGTTGAAAGGAAAAAAACCCAAAACATAATAGGACACAGACAATGTTTTGGAAAACCTGACCTACTTGTCTGAGGTTTTACCCACTTATCACTTGCTTTCCTACCCTAAGCAGCTGAGGAGACCCCAGACAGCATCACAAAGAGGATGAGAGAGAAGAATTCACTCCTGAAGTTAACAATGACCAAACCAGGCTGGAGCTAATGAACAATAAGTTGTAATATCAAAATGTTGACATCTCATACAGCCACCAACCAGGTGGTTATATACATATTTATTTATTTATTTACCTGTGGGTCTTCTCTGTGATCATGATGTGAGGTAGGGTTTCCCCCTGCAGAAAAGCAGAAGCTGAAACCCTCACTGACTTCTAGCAGTAAATTGCTCCCTGGAATATTGATAATCCATTGCCACAAATGGGGTTTGACCAAATACCTCCCTGTGAGGGTGGTGAGGCCCTGGCTTCACAGGTTGCCCAGAGCAGCTGTGGCTGCCTCATTCCTGGCAGTGTCCAAGGCCAGGTTGGACAGGGCTTGGAGCACCCTGGGATAGTGGAAGGTGTCCCTGCCCATGGCTGGGGAGGAATGAGACCATCTTTAAGGTCCCTTCCAACCCAAACCATCCTGTGATTCTATGAACTGTGAGAAGGAGCCTAAATCCACCACTTCAGGGAGGGGCAGCACTTCTGGGGTCCAGGAGGACACACTGGGGCTGCTGGGGGAGTACAAGAGGGAGCAAAGGGCAGCAAGAGACCACAGGCGAGTCCCAGGGCAGCCTCCAATCCCAAAGGGCAGGAGTTTACTCCAGGGGGTTCATCTTCCTGCAGCCCTCATGCAGCCAAGGAGACAGACCAAATTCAGGGAAGTTGAAAGAAATTCAGCTGGGTCACCACCAGATTTCATCTGAGCACATCCTGCCCTGCGTGGGACCGGCGAGACCGCTCCCTCCACCAGCCCCCAGCAGAAACCTCAGCAGCTGAAACCCAAACCCCAAACCCAGTACAGCCCTGCCTGCATTCCTCACAGCTTGGCTGAGCAAACCACCAGTGCCCAGCAAACCACAGACACTGACACGACAGTGGGATGCAGCTTTCCCACGAAAGGGCTGCTGCTCATTATTCTGGTTCCCATTGCAGCCAGGGAGGTACCTGAGAGTACAAATGACACTGTGCTGGGCTAAAGAAGCACCTGCTGACAAGCACTTGGCGTGGAGGGGAAGTCTGGGAGCAGCCCTGCTGGAGCAGCTCCCTGGGACCCAAAAACAAGCCCCCCAGACCCACGGGCCCTCTCCTTCACACCTCCCTTCAGAGGCACCCGAGCAAGGGGATTTGTTTCAATACAAATATGAATATCTGCATTTTATGAAGCATGAGACAGGCACAACCACAATAGCTCCCCGCTTCTCCTACATTCCAGTTTGCTCCCCTTTTGCAAGTCTTTGGACTGAGTCCCCTCATCTTCCATTGCTCCATCCACCCTGTCTCCTTCTCAGGGCACCGAGGAGCCTGCCTTGAAAAATCCTCTACTCCAAGTCACAAGAAAAGAACACCAATTCCTTCCATTTGCATCTCTTTACTTAGAACAGTTTGACACCCTTTGTGCTCGGAAGAACACAACAAACACTCTCAAAGCTGGTTCTGCATCCTGCATCCCTTCCACCCCCCAAGCAATTCCAGCTTGGTTAGAGCCTGGTGGCCACAGGCTGGCTCTGCGCAGCACCAGCCCCCAGGACCACAACCCAAACCTTCTGGTTACCTCCACAGCCTCACCTTGCCATCTTCGTGATAGACAAAGATGTTCCTTGTGCTATTGTCCTTCAAGTAAGTGATCTGCAGTCCGTGTGGGTTCCCGATTTTTGCAGGCTGGAAAGTCGCGTTTAGGTGTTCGATCTTCATAATTGCTTTGGGTTCTTTTGCCTGGAAAACACAGCGGAGTGAGCAAACACCTGAGAATCAGCTTTCAAACCAGAAAGCAGTTCACTTGGTCAGAAAAAAGGCCTGATTGAGGCCATCAACTAAAAACACCTGAATCCCAGCCCACAAAACTACCTGGTGATGAGACACCCAAGACTCTGCTCGGATGTCAATGAGTGCTTCCTGCCAGCCTGGAAAAATGCTCTGTTCTTCTGCAAAGTTCAGCAGGCATGCAAAAAAAAAAAGCAGACTGCTAATAGGCCAGGATGCTTTCTGCATCTCCAGCACCACAGCCAGTTCATCCTTGTCCCAAAAAATGGAGGATTAACCCTCCTGCCATCATCAGATCTGGGTGCTCAGCTGGGGAGCATCATGTCCACATCCCCATCTGTCCCTTCCTCTCATGGGAGCCGCTGGCTGCTGACTCTGCTCCTCCCCTCGCCTTCTGAACCAGAACTTTCTTATCATAGGGACAAATATAATCCTGACAGCCCATCTCTAGGGTGGGTTAGCCCAATGGGGAGCCTGGGTCAGGCCCTAGCCAGCACCAACCCCCCTTGCACCCTCAGTGGCAGCGCTGTGGTGCTGCTCATCTTCCCACAAAGTGTCTTTAGCAGTCAACCACTCCTCCAGGACTGCACTGAGAAGAGAACCAGCTACTGTGAATGAAACATCCCAACAAACACAGATCAGCCCCTTGGTAACAGCAGTTCTAGAGCAGGGCAGGGGCCAGCAGAAGGCTGTGGGGTGGTCCCAGCACCCTGCAGAAGTCCTGAGCTGGCAGAGGTGTCAGTGCTGCTTTGGGAACTTGGGGATTTGCTGTGGACACAGAGCCCTGGTGGGTGACCATGGTGGGGAAATCCCAGCAGAGAGGAGATCTAGACAGCACCATTCCCACCACAGCTGTGGTCAGCAGCAAAGCAGCTTTAAACTCTCAGAGCAGTCAAGAGTGGCTGAATGGAACTGCTGGGACTTTCACTTCTCCCTGGCAAGGACTGGCTCTCTCCTCTCCATGAGCTGCAACTGCACCATAACAAACCAAGCTGAACAGGAAGACGGTGCTGTCAAAGCCATGGAGAAGTGAGGATGGATGTTCCCCTCCTCTGGCTCATCACAACACCCTGACTGCACCAACTGCTTGGGAAAACTGGCTGGTGGCTCAGCCTGGGCTGCTCAAAGCTGTGGTGTTCAGGGGAAACTCAAAGGTCAGAGGAAACACCTTGGCTTCCTCCGGTACATGGTGCAGAACACTGGAGTGTCCATCCGTTCATCACAAATGCAATTTTCATGGTAATAACTCCATTTCTCACAACAATGAAATGTGCTCTGGGGAAAAAAGACAAATACTTCCACACTACTTGGCACTGGAAGAGAAAACCAGGGAGCTTTCCCTCTGGATTGCATGCCATGCCATGCCATGCAAAGGAGGACTCAGACCCCAGCGACCACTGTGAGGTGGAGACACCTTCCTCACAAGGTAGCCATTTACATGAAACCCCTGCTAGCTGGATGATGCAGAGCCAGAGGCGAGAAAAAGTCCTTTTCTTTGGTGGTTTGAGAAAAGCCCTATGGACTTTAAAGGGCAACAAGAGCAGGAATGGGTGAACTGGCCAGTGGGGCACCTCTCCATGGCTGTGGTGGTGCAGCAAGAGCAAACCCCACTAAAGGAGGGGTGAGCTGAGCCTGGCACCCCTGGAGCAACTGGGGACTCAGTGCTTATGGAAACTGTATAAATAAACTGGCACACTGGGAATTACGTGTTCCAGGATGCTCTCACAGCTGTGATCCCATCTGCCCGCAGCAACCCCAGGTACTCACATCATTTTTGTTGAAGTACTTCAGAGCACCTTCCCTCTCTGATAACACGAATTTTCGGCTTAAGAATTGCCCATTGTCACGTCCTCTCTTCCACAGAAATCCTTCTCGGTACCCTGCAGCAGAAAGGAATGACTGAGAACCAGGGACAAAGTGCTGTATCTAGGAAGAGAGTTAGGGTAAAGAAAAGAACTGAGACTTCAGAACTAAGCAGACCAAGTGTGTGGCTGTTTTGCTGAAGACATGAAAGAAACAGACCTTCTCCTTCAGATCTGCTCTTCTCACTCTGCTCTCATTCTTATCCAACAGCTTGTGCTTCAGACATCTCCACTCTGACACCCAAGGAGTGACTGCCTGCGGGGCCCCTTTGTGCATTACTGCAGCTCAGTCCTGGGGTGAGCCAGCACGGGCAGAGTGAGCACCTCCATCCCTGTGAGATCCACCTGCATTCCCACAATCCCACCCTGTCACTCCCCAGAGATGCAGGTGTGTGGTCCAAACCCACAGCCAGCACTGGGGCATGACACAACACTGTCCACCTAATCCTTCCACCTCCAAGCCCTCTCCATCCCTCTAGTGCAGAAGAAGTGCTCCGTCCCATCAGAGCATCATTACCCGTGTGCACCAGTCCAGTATCCCAGTATCCCAACACTGCATACATCAGGGGAAAGGCAAGGCTAAAGTTCTTTCTCTGGTTCACCCATCCAGCTCGAGAGAATCTTCCCCAAAGCCAGGAGCAGACCCAGCTCATTCAGTCCAACAATTCAACCCTATCCCACTCTGGGCTTGCTAGGACTTTCCTCACAGAAAGCCCCTCTGGAGGGCACTTGCAGCGTCAGAAAGAGACGAACCCACAGGGAGCAGGATTACCCCAAGTCTGAGCAAGGGGAAGCAGCCAAGGAAGCCACCAAAGCCCAGCCAAGGGCAGCTGCATCCAACAGCAGTGCAGGAACAGCTGAGGCTGCTGTGCTTGTAACCCCAGCAGGGCAGAAGTGCTGAGGAACCGCAGCTCTGCCTGACGCAGAGTCAGGCGCTGCTCCCCGCCAGGCTCCGTCAGCAGCCCCCTCTGCACCCTGTGGCAGGCTGGACACGATGGAGCTGAACAGGAACAGCGTCTCTGTGGCAGGAGACAGACAGGCAGGAGGTGATGCCCAGCTGATCCATTTACTGCAGGCAGATTTGCCTCACGTGGGGCAGAGATGCTGCCGGGGCTCTGAGGGCTGGCAACCGTCGACTGCTCCCCTGAAGGGCAACACGTGAGGCAGCTTTTCCTCAAGAGTGTGCGGTTTGGAAACCAAGGAAAGGTGGCTTCTTTTCCCGAAAGGTGCTGGGTTTTAATGCCAAGCCAGTTGGAGCAGCAGGAGAGTACTTCAAAAGCTATTGCTGTTCACTCCATCGAACAGCAGCGAGGGTTTCAGAGCCTCTCTGTGCCTGGCATTTGAGGAACACTGATGTCTCATAGGGGGCTACAGAGAGCTGGCTTGGAGGAAAGGACATCAAACAATAGGACAGGGATATCTCCAAATACAAACGTGGTGTGACGCAGGAGGAAAGCCCATCCATTCCTTCAGGACAAGGCTGTGAGCCAGGGTCAAAGTCAGCCTGGAAACCCAGTTTTCCCTGCCCTCTTACACAGGACATTTCATCATTTTGATCTTCTCTTTCCAACTTCTTGTGTCAAAACACAGGATCCAAATTCCACTCCCAGGAAGAATTACAAACACCCAACACAACCAAGTGTTATCCCGTTCTGTGGCTCACATATTGGCTCTTCCCAGGCCAATCGCCTCAGCAAAAGAGCTCCTGGCTGCTCTGACAAAGCCAGCTGCTGGTTTCAGTGTACTTTGGTACAGATATTTGCTTGCTTCTTTTCTCTTTTTGTTCCCTTCAGGGCTTCATCCTCGGGAGCTGCTCCTCTGCTCTGCCCAAACCTGCTGCCTGCACCCCTGTCAGCACCCATCAGTGCAAACCACCGTGAACAGGACTTGAACCCAACATGAACCCACACGGGTTCCCCAGGCAAACTGTGTGTCAGCAAGATGTGTCCTCAAAGTCCTGATCTAAAGGGTTGTGAAAACAGCCAGACACGGTGCTGAGAAACAAAACTGCAGGAGGCTGAACAGGGAACAGCTCTCACACTGGAGGGCATTGGAGACAGAAGATAAACCCTCTCCTCTTTGTCTCATGTGCTGCACTACCTCAGCAACAGCTTCGTATTTAGAGGTACCTGGTCACATTGGGATCTCCAGGGCTGGTGAGGCCCTGATGAGGGTGCCCAGAGAAGCTGTGGCTGCCCCATCCCTGCAAGTGTCCAAGGCCAGGTTGGATGGAGCTTGGAGCAGCTGGGATAGTGGAAGGTGTCCCTGCCCACAACAGGGTGAAATGGGAAGATCTTTAAGGTCCCTTCCAACCCAAACCATTCTGTGAATCGGTGAGGGCTGTTCTGCTTATGTTGAAGCTGAACAACCACAAGCCCTACAACACCTGCTGACTGCTGGTGTTGGACCACGCAGCATCACGTCACCAGTGTTTGCTTCCTCTCCCAAGCACAGAACAAGGGATGCAACCACCTGCCACCATCCCAGTGATCACCAGCACCCAACCACGAGTGTAGGAAGCACTACCTGGGGAAGACCTGCTAAAGAAGCACCACTCTCACATTGCTAACACTGCTGCTGTCACTGTCATGTTTCCTGCATCACTTCTACCACCTGCCAAGCAGCAAAATCAATCACTTGCTTCTGCAGGCTGCTCTGGCACAAACCTGTAACACCTGCAAAAGCCCCACCAAGCAGTTGTGTCAAAGTTAGCCAGCAAATGGCACACGACACAACCTGAAACCACCCAGCCCAAGCGGGTATTTCTGACCCATTACGTGGCTTCCAAGGTAAAACAAGGAACTGTCACTTCTATACCCACTTCACCCCCACAGCTAAAACTCTGGGGGCAAGGAAAACAGGATCACCACCTTGGCTGACTGGAAAGAAGATAGTGCATGGCCTTGTGTCAGCTCAGGTGGGCTGGAGGCCATCCAAGCCAGGCACAAAAATCTGGCCACACCCACTGGGTGCTCTAGTGTAGCCCAGCCTTCCCCTGCCTGACAGGCTGCAGAGGAAGCAAGGGAGAGGATTTTATATCAAGACTGTCTCTTGTAGCCACCAACTTTCCATCTGACTTCTGCCAGCATTGGGTTCAAGTTCCCCATTTTAAAGAAGAGGGATATTGCTACTTCCCCACCTCAGAAAGCTGTTACAGGGCTTAGTTAATGATGGGGGGGTTGGTCTCTGAGAATGTGGATTACAGGAAGTACCCAAAATTACTTGTTCAGTTTTAGCCTTTGTTCTCAGAGCAGAAAAATCCCTCCTGCAAGGAGGACAGTCAGACCCACTGGCTTGCAAAAACCAACATGCATGGACTTTCCTTCTGTCATCCTAAGTAAGGCATTATAAACTGGGAATTAAAACCATGCCTGATCTTCAGTTTCTTTGGCTCCAAATTTTGCAGTTTCACCTGGAAAGAAGCATCAGAACTGCTTGCTCCCATGACACTTCTACAGCGGTGGTAAAACCAGGTCTGGTCCCAGGCTTTTAGAAGAAACCTGAGTGTATCCAGCACCATACAAATGCACCACTGTGTGGTTTATTGCCTTCATGTCTCACTGCAAGACAAAGCACGACGGGTTGAATAGGAGAAAAAAATGCACTTGTGCGTGTAATCCAAGAGAATCTCATTTTCCTGGAGTCCAGGCAGGGCACCTCCTCCTACAGAAGCCAGTTTTCCTTTCTCTCAGCAGTCAAAGTGCACTGACCCCAATCCAGAGCTTTGGAGAAGATTCAGATACAACTCCCTCACTTTGCTGCTAAAATTGCAGATCGCAGCTCCTCTGCGTGTCAGAGCTGAGCAGCCAGCTCTATTAGCACTGTAAGATGGTAATTAAGGCAGAACAGCAGATAGGCGCTCAGTGGACGGGGTGTGCCCACCTCTCCTGAGAGGTTAAGGAACTGCATAATTATTTGGAGCTGTTGAGTGTGGAATCCCTGACATCCCACATCACCTCTAACCCCAGTGTTACAACCTCCTTTTTAAACAAAGAGTCTGAAGGACATTCCCTCGAAAATAAACCCCACTGTCCACAGTCAGAGGGTTGGGTGGAGAAGGTGGCATATTCTATATTTTCCCTACGGCCTGGACTTTGAATAGGGTTGCAAAAACAACAGTGCACCTCTTGTTTGGCCATGTCAGTGTAAATGGTTTGGTTTGACTGCTCTAAGTTGCAACATCTCTTCCTGTAGCATTCAGCCACCATCAAAGCAAGACATTTCAATGACTTCAATTTGCATATTTTAAGAATTTGTGTTCCAACAAAAGTCATAAACCAAGGAACACTAAGTTTTCTCATGGAGTGAAAACACAACTCTTTGTCCAGATCCTCCAGAAGCAAGCAGGGTCCGGGTTGGTCAAGTGTCTCAGAGCTTGCACCCTGCTCCCCTGCACAGCACCAGCAGATTGGGTTTTTTTGCCTGGCTTTTTTGCCAGTTTGCAGCTGTGCTGAGGAGCTCGTAACTTCCCTGCAATAATTCTGCAGCCATCTCTGGATAATATATTTCCTGCTGGTCCCACGTCGAGCAGTGCAGATACAGCCGTACTGGAGATGGGTCAGCATCCCCATGGCAGGAGGGACCTGGGAGGTTTGATGATGAGATGGGAACCCTTCCCCCGGGAGTCCTCCTGCACTGACCAGGTGAGGAGCCACCAGGAGCTGCTGCTGCCCCTGCACAGTTCAGTTCTTCGGAAATTAAAGCCTCGGCAAGCAGCAAACAAGGATGTGCTCAGCAATCCTGCAGCCCAGTCTCTGCCCCCAGGACACCTGGACGGTCTGTGCTTGGTGCCCCTAATGCAAGGTGGGTGCTTGGCATGTCTCAGCTCACACAGGCTGAGAAGGGAATGATTTCCCTTCACCTCCCTGAATACAACTCTTTCTCCCCGGTTAAGACACCACATCCTCTTCACATCTCACCCAGCCAGGCAAAAGAGCCCAGGAACGCCCAAGTGCAGCACCCTCACACCAACCATTTTCTCCTGCACACGTGTTTTAGAGGCGCAAAATTTCCCAGCTCCTAATCAATCAGTCCTCTCTTAACGAGCACTTAGCATCCAAATTACCTTTCCTAAAGGCCATTTTGCAGAGAATGGTTTCCTGTTGTCATCCAGTCTGCCTCTGCTGCCTTCCAAGAGCTCATAAAACAATTACTGCCCCACTGCATTGTCTCCTCAGCCCTGGATGCAAGCAGCTGATGAGATTGATTGCTTCCACAATACCCAATTAACCCACTCAGTCTGCAAACGATTGACTTAATCAAAGGCAATTAGCGCTTGAATGGCTACAGCAGACAGAAAGCCAGGATTTAGAGGATGATTCAGATAACGTTGTACAGACATCTCCTTGGCCTTCTAAGGGAAAATGTCTTCACTAACGCTCAGCGCAGAGCTGGAAGCAGATGAAACCTCAGGTCGGTGGTGTGAGGTGGCACAGAAAACACAAGGGAATAGGAACACACACTTCCCTTTACTGATAAAAGGGGAACTTGCAATGATTGATGTTCGCTTTTTCCTACTTTTTCTGCTCGTGCAGGGCCCGGAGCACCAAGCAGTTGACCAGACCTCCATGACCAACAGGGTCCTGAAATGTTAATTTGCCTCTGATAGTCCCATCCAGTCCTCTGAGCAAAGTCAAAACTGTTTTACAAAACCACCTTCAATATTGATTTCTTCCACAGCATCTTTTCCCACAATGTAAAAAAAAAAACAAAACAAAACAAAACCACCCCAAAAGACTCAGTTTGGAGGCAGGACCATGTCTCTGTAGAAATACAGGTGTCATTGTCCTCAGGGAATGTTTTCCTCTAGACAAATCACCCCAAACTAGCACAGCCGAGACAAGACAAAGCCTCACCACGGGAAGGTCAAGAAGAGCAACCCATGACACCTAAAGCAGAAGACAGAGACCATTTTAGACCATATGAGGAACAACTTCAAGGCTGAAGCCAAGCATGGAAAAACAATTCTCCAGATCACTGCAAAAAGACATTGTCCTCTTGCTTCCATAATGGAAAAGGTGCTCCCCAGCAGCTCGGATCAGTGTGGAAAATGGAGCCAAATGCACCATCTCGATGGAAAGAGCACAGGGCTGAGCTTAACTACACATCGAGATCCTGAGGCTGACAGCAAGAAGACGAGGTCTGTCCCCACACACAGGCATGTGGCATTTAAATGCCAGGTCCATCCCTGGGTTTCCAGTCCCACTTAATCGTGAATGCACTTGCATTGGTGGCTCACAGCTGAAAATCCAAATTGCTTCTAAGCAAAGCCCCAGTAATAAAGCTGAAATCCATTAAGCCTGTGATGTTTGCCACTATTTAAATCTGATTAAAATTGTACATGACACCACTAAGCTGAACAGTCAGAAAACACTCCTGTCAAGTCTGATGTTTCTCCATGTAATCCAGACCCCCCTTCTTTCACCGGGTTGTCAGCTAAAAGGAGCCATAATAAGAGATCATGTAGCTAATCCAGCTTTCTAAGATGTTTTTAACTGGTTTCTTTAATCACATGTTATGATTCCCTACGGAGAAGCTCTCAGGTGACAAAGACATTAGCACAGCCATTCATACTCCCGGGAGGTGTCTCAGATGGGATCACCTTACCCCTTGTGCCGACCCAAGACACACAGGTAGGTGCCTCTGCAGAGCCTGGGAAGCCATCAGTGGGATAAAAACCAGAGGTGCAGGGGGTGACAGCCACTGGGCAAGCAACTGCAGGCTAAGATGCTGCAAAGGACACTTCATCAGAGAAAAAACTTCTTTTGGCAGAGTGATGTTGATCTCCCAGTGAGCACTCACCTTGCCTGAAAACGCTGTGTGGGAACAAGTATCAGGGGAAAACACCAAATTATACAATTCCCAAGTCTTCACCTGACTGCTGCAGGCATATCAGGTTTGATAAAAGAAGACAGCCACATCCTCCCTTTTATCAGCTTACCTTATAATTGACCATCGATACAGTACAACTTCCGTGCCAACCTAATTACTGACCAAGTGTTTACATATTAAAGATAAGACCACAGCTGGCTGCTGCAGCATAATTCGATTGTATCTGCTGGGAGTTGTTACAACCCCTTGCTACAGAAAATGTCTTTACTGGAAGCCTTGCACTTACATTGCTGAGAATTGAATGTGGAAGCTAATTTTACTTGGAAATCAAATGCTTCCTCTTTGAGTGGCATCCCCGCAATACCCACCTGGGAGCTGCTGGCTGCTTGGAGAAAAAAACCCTGTTCCAGGTAAATAACCTTCAGGTTTTTATCTTTTGAAGGCAGTCTTTCATAATAAAAGGCAGATGAAAGCTGGGAGGTTCCCAGTGTGATGTTCATCCCATTTACCAGCACTGAGTGCACTCAAAGCCTGATTTAGCCGGAAAGATGGGCGAGAAAACGTTTAAGGGCAAGCACACGGTACTAACTCACAATAACATCCTGCAGCAGCTCACTTCAGGAGCTGAATTCTCACAGCCAAACCACTCCCAAACCACAAGGCAAGGATCCTCCTTGGGCAAGACATAAACGCTCCAAAAAGTCCTGGCTGCAGCCACAGCAAGGCTGTGAGTTATTGCACAGAAGCTGCACAGGAAGATATCCTGCAGCCTTCTCTCTCTGCACCTGCAGGAGCCACTGCCACCGTCCCACACCATCATCATCCCTGCCCAGGGATGCCCACACAGAGCTGGTCCTGCCTGGACCTCTGCAAGGCGAGGGAGAACCCACCTGCAGCCCCACCTGCAACTGCAATGGCTCGTGCAGGAAGCAAAGAGGAGAGACACTGAAACAGGACGAGGAACCTTGAGACCCTCCTCATGCACCACAGTGGGATTCACCAACCTACAGCTGCTGAGGCTTCAGCTCAAAACACCTGCAAAGCACCAGGAACCACCTGAAGGTCTGGGTTTTACACAGGCATCCTCAAACCACACCTATGGGATCAGGCTAAAATAGACTCTGAGCCTGAAGAGCTTCAGATGGGTCCCTTCCCCACACCAATAAATAAAACCTCAGCCTAGGCAGCTGCTCACACAGATCACTCCAAGCAAGGGTGAGATGAATTTAAACCCCCAACAGAGCTGTAGAGAAGTCAGCAGAGAAGTTCACCACAGACTTTAGATGGGTTTAGGACTCTCTGTTCTGGGGCATCCTGGAATAAAGCCTTCCCCCACGTAGGCAGCATTTCCATACAATCATAAATCATGGAAACCCATTCTCACACGCACATAACATTCCTCTTTTTTTGCTTTGAAGAGAAATCCAAATGGCTTTGAGCAGATCTGCTGCAGTGCTGCTAATGGCTCCTGAACGTCTTTTATTGAGTGTTCAATACATTTACAGTGAAAACTTCACACAGGAAAGGAGAATTTTTTAATTTAGGACTTGTTCCTGCCCTGGCTGCTGGTGTTGCAGCTGTCCCAGAAATCAGCTGCTACACGATGCTCTGGCAGCTGTGCTGTCAAGGGAGGAGCATTTGGCAACGCAGCTGCAACCTCCAGGTTGCACAAGGACATTTGCACACCTTGGGTTTTCTAAAACTATCAGCTGCCATTCCCTGGAGCACCATAGTCCCACTTAATGAACTCCTGGAATTCTATAAATCAAGGCTAAATTCTGCCCTAATAAATCATTGACCAAAATTCCCACTCACTTGGCTAGGCTAAAACTTTTTCTTCCACCCTCTGCAATGCACGAGAGTTTGAAATTCAGTCCCTGCTGAGCAGCCTCATTGTCTTTTAGGTGTTTTGGGGTTATGGTGTTTGTTAGTGCTGTGTCACATAACCACATCCCTCAGGGGCTGCCCTGGTTACGAAACTGGAGGTGGCTGCTGTGTCTGCACCTCAACAGCAGCAGCATTTATAAAACCAGTCCCACTTACCCAGCTCGGGAAGCACCACCCTGTCCCATTTCAGTGTAAGTATCTGAGAAGGGGGGTGTGGACAACTCCTCTGCTGCAGACCTCCCTGCTGCACCGGAGATTTCAAGGTGAAAACTCGTGTGAGCTCGCTACAGGGGGAAAATGCAGGTGGATGTGGGCTGGTGTTGGTAAGAAAGAAGCACCAGCAAATGCTTGTGCTTCTGAGTCGAGGCTGATCTAACTCAGCTACATCTCTGGCAAACTCCAGAAAAAGACATGACCTCACCCTGGAGAATGTTCTTTATCTGGTGAGAGACAGAAACCGCCCGACCCCGCGCAGGTCTCCAAAGTAAAACGGATGTTTCTTTAGTAGAAATTTAATTAAGCTACCACGAGTTGCCATGAAAACAGCCTTTTCCATGTTCTTTGTTATCCTATTGCTTCCTAGACACTCCCTTCTCATTAGTGGAAGAAAGATGCCCCAGCCTTTTGGTGCTGTGTCATTACTCAGGAAATGTGAATGTGCACAATATAAAATCACCGAGAAACACCAGACCTGGGGCACCAAGGATTACCCCCATAAAGCATAGGAAATAAAAGGGATGGTTCTCCTATTCTTTCCTTAAATATTTATCATCCAAGACATGAAGAACAAAGCCTTATACTTGTCTCCAGCTCTCTCCAATTGATGTAAGTCCATTTATTGACTGCAAAAACTACAGGTTACAGGAACAGGCAGCCTGAGCAATATCAAAATACACTATTTCAAGTTGGTTGACCTCAAACAGGGAAAGCTCAAGGACAGGAGTGAGTCATGATAATTATAGTGGGGATGTTTCACACTTAGAGTCTATCCCCAGAAGGTGGACTGGCTCTCCTGGGGACAACTCAGGGCATCCCCAGGGAGCATCCCAAGCACACCCCAAAACACAGGCAGCACATTCAGCTGCTGGGGGCAGGAGAGGCTCAGACCATCTCCCCCATGAGAAACTGCACTAGTTCAGCAAACTCAGCCAACCTCAAACTGACCACAAATGCAATGCTTTTGGTTTGAGTTGAAAATGTAAATATTTCTGTTAAGGATGACACAAAATGAAACAACATTTCTTAGGTGTGCTTTTTTGAAAGAGGGAAAAAACCCTAATGAAACATTTTGCACAAAGTCCTTAGATGGAGAAAAAAAAAGAAGCCCAACCTCCAACTACTTAAAATTTCATGGAGCAGCCCTTACCCCTTTCAGCAAGGCTCCCTCCCACGCTGCTCTGCTTCCCCTGCATCGAGCATCGCTGCTGCCTTGCTTCTTGCACGAGAGCTGCTGCTCCTTGGCTAATTATAGAAGCTTAGATCAGAGCTGTGCTGAAGGCAGCTTGACAGAACCAGCTGTTAAAATTACAGCTGGATCCTAAACTAGCTGTGAGCATCCAGCTTTAGCTCGCAGTGGTGCTACCCCCTTCCCAGAGCTGGCTGCCAATGCCTTGCTTGGCCGGCTGCTCCTCCTCCTCTAAGTTCAGACCCACAGGTCCTCACCTGCAATTTTTGGCTGCCTAAATGCTTTTCTGCTTTAGGGAGTTGAAGACATCAGAGTATTTCTCTTTGCTAGATGTTTTTCTTCCTGCGGCAGCTATCTGTAAGATCCATCACCGCCCCGTCACTTTGTCACTGCAGTGTTCATGGATTTCCTGGAAAGCATAACAGCAGTCGCTGGCCTCTTGCCATAGCTCAGAGAGATAGAAAAAATAAAAATGCACCGAATTTAACTCTAAAAGACAAGCTTTTGCATTTGGAACCCTCTCCTTTGCCTTCTGGTGGCGACTTTGT
The DNA here is from genome assembly GCF_041296385.1 of Aphelocoma coerulescens. Lineage (NCBI taxonomy): Eukaryota > Metazoa > Chordata > Aves > Passeriformes > Corvidae > Aphelocoma > Aphelocoma coerulescens. Next base: position 13,573,013 of record NC_091028.1, on the reverse strand, counting down.
GCGGTGTCTCCTTAGCAAGGCTGGGGAGTGGTGCAGCATCTTCCTTTGATTCCCACGGAGCCCCAGGAGGCGGCAGTACTCCTTCGGAGGGGCTCGCACCAACCCTGAATCAGCACATCCAAACAGCTCCTGAAAGGCACTGAAAGGCTTCTCCAGCTCCTGGTCATATGATGCCAGTCCTGTGGGAATGTCAGCGCATCCTGGCATGGGAGCGATGCCACGCGTGGGTCCCTGTCACAGGCCTGCTCCCCTTGCACAAGAAAAAATAATAGTAAGACAAACTACACTGTGATCTCCCCTTGCATCCTCCTCCTGAGTTTAGTTTGTTAAACAGCCCTTTGATGTGCCTTGTCTTTGCTGCAGCAAAGTCCTGTTTGATGTTTACACCATCTGTATCGTGAAGCTGCCGACAGCGGAGCGAGGCTGAGAGGGACCCACCACAGGCAGCTCTCCAGGAGAGCCCTGCCCTCCCCAGCCCTGCCTGGACCCACTGAGGATGCTGCAGTGGGTGCTGTCAGTCTGGCTGGGGATTGGATCTGCTGCTGGTTTCTTGAGTGGATTTTTTCAAATGGATTCATTTCCTTCCAAGGCAATTTGGCTCAATATTTGTTCACTCGCTGTGTGAGTTTTTGCTTTGCTCTGGGTGAGGCTGCAGAGAGCAGAAGTGACCTGCAAAGCATCAGCCCCCATCCACTTCCCATGGTAGCAGTGCCAGGGCACACCAAGGCAGAAGAAGAAGCAGTCATTTGTTTTAAAGCAATGACTGCATTTCCCTCAAACCTCCAAGGAGAGGATGGGGAAAGGTTTCTTGGAACAAGTCCTGACATGGAGTTGTGTAATGTTAAATGCATAAAGGATTATACTGGGAAGGCATGAAAAGGAGACTGAGCATCAGCAATGGGGTCCCATCTGCTTCAGCTGAACATACTTTTCTGTAGACTTTCCTCCTTCAACCATTTCAATGTTTCTCCAGAGCCTTTCATCTTAAACTCTTCCTCCCTATTAGACAAAAAGTTTTTGGGGGAAAAAAAACCCAAAAAACAAAAAAAACCAACCCAGGCCTTAATCCCCCTTTTCTGTACCTAAACTCCCCAGCACAAGTGCCAGGGCATGAGAGCCACACTTCCCACACCCCCACTGGGGTCATGCCCTGCTCCTGGGGCTGCAAAGTCACACCTGACACACGTGAGGAGCGAGCGTGGGGGCTCAGACCCACCGAGAGGGGCTTCCCCAGGGTGTGGGGAGGGGGAGCAGCTCCCCCCGAGCCTGGCTGCCAGCGTGACTCAGTCCCGGCCGTGGCTGATGTCAGTGCTGGAGAACAAAGCCTCTCTGTGGCTCGGCAGCATGAGAAGGAGGTTTCCGTGCCAGGCAAGGTTGCTCGCTGGAGGGATGCTCGTGCTTTAACCCACTCCTGACAGCAGCACATCAGCCTCCAGTGACCTTGGTGCTGGGCTGGGAGAACTGCAGGGTGTTTAATTTCCATCGGGCACTCACACCCCCAGCCCTCTGATGGAAACCTCTGGAGAGGGGCTGCTTTTTTGGGGCATCTGTAGAGCACCCAGAGCACTGGATGCAACCTGCACATAACGCTCTTGTGCACCCTTGAAATGCTAAAACACTCTTATGCTCCCTTGAAAAGCAAACAGTGGAGGCTGCAGCCTTTTTGGAGAGGGCTAGGGCCCTGCTGCCACTTAGCCTGGCATCCTGCATCCCTGCCTGCCACGGTCCCCACTGCTCCAACAACCACAACGAGAAGCATCAGCAGAACTTGCACAGCACCAAGTTCATGGCAGACTGCAAAACTCAGCCAAGAAGCCAAATTCCCTGGTACAGTCCCTGCCTGGCTCTGATGCCAAATCACTTCATCCTCTGGGACAGTGAGACAGGGCAGAGGTCCGTGCCAAAGAGATGCAACATCCCTGTGCCCTGGCCCCTCATTCAGATACAAATGCAGCCTGTTCAGAGACCAGTCCCACCTTCAGCTGCCCTGGGTACAGCCACCCACTGCCAGGGTGCAGCAGTGCCAAGCAGAGGAGCTGCTCCTGGTGTCAGCTGGGAAGAGTGAAAATGCAGCCAGCCTTTGGGACCCTGCACCACAGCCCTTACAGACCAGGGCAGGACTGAGGGCAGGGATTTGTAACACACTTTTGCTGAAATCCAGTAAGAGCCAAACCTGGTGCTTTGGTTCAGCCAAATACCGGAATTGGCTGCTGGGAATTTACTGGAAAGGGTGATTTAGCAGAAGGCACCAGTGATGCAATCCTGTGTGCACACCAAGCACCAAGATGCACTGCAGGGAACTGGTGTCATGACTTCCTACCACAAAACATCTCCCCCTCCATGCCCAAATCTCTGCTTCGCAAATGCCAACATGAATTCTCGACAAAATACCAGGCTACCTTGTTTTTTGCTGCTTTTTAACCACGCTGCTATTATTTTTTTTATTTCCATCTCTAGGTCTATGAGGAATCTTCTTACAGGGATTGGAAAGAGGGGCTAAGACGGCACAGAAAAGCATCCCACAGTGAGGGATGCTCCACAGATCCCATGACAGCTGCATCTTCCCGACACACGCTGCTGCCCTGAATCACAAAAACAAGTGCTTCCCATCAGTGAGGGACAGAGCAGAAAATTAAGGAGCTTGTCTCAAAGCCCTGCTCTAATACTTGAGCCTTTCAAGCATCAGAAGAGAATTTAATCCATTTTACAACTAGCATCAGATAACAGTGACATTAAAAAGCAGTCAGAGCCAAGCAGCAACTTCTTTTTGAGTCTATTAAGTAGAAATAAATTAACTTATTTCTGTATATTGAAAACTCCTCTCTATGGACTAAGATCAAGGCCTGCTAAAGCTTTTGACAGCTCTGTTTGTCCATCAGCCACATCTGCATTGGGGTTAAATAGAGATTTACACTCACAGAAACTTCTGAAAAACTCAGACCTTTGGATCAAGATGCAGCCAGTATTTTCAGAAGTTCAACTCACAAAATGTTAGAAGAGCCAGTTATAATTAGGCTTTTTCTACATTTCTATATATGGTGTAAATCAGGAGGCAAGTCACTGGCATTACAGGAAACATGCCAGCAAAAAAGCAGAATGAGGGGAAAACAAACTCTTTATTTGCATGATACAATTCACTTTACAGACACGTAACGCAGCCAGGGCTTTAAAGGCCATTTATAAATTTGCAGCATGTGGCACTAAAGCTTTTACTGTGGTATTCAGAGTCTAATGTGAGCTGGTGTTTATACAATGACATTTCCAACCTCACTGCCCTCACCAGAAGTGCCTCCGTGGCCACGGCTCGGGTTTGGGTGCATCAGTACAAACATCGCCACTGCTCTGCAGGGACTCCGCCAGCGCTCCCAACACCGGGCAGGCAGTGGGGACCATAAACTGATTTTGGTTTAGAGTGCTCATGGCCCAATTACAAACCACTCCGAGCTGCCATTGCAAAGGCAGTGACATGAACTGGTGGATCTGCTCTGGCCTCGGACACTCGGACACTCGTGGGGGCTGCCCCGGGCTGGTGCCGCAGCCCCTCGGACAAAGGGCGGGCGGAGCCACGGCGGCTTCGCTCCCACACCAAAGGCTATTTTTAGCACGAGGAGATGTTGTAAGCTCATAAGGGACTGGGGGAAGGGAGAAGAGGTTTAAGGAGGGAAAAAAAAAAAACGATGCTGAAGTATTTCTGTACCTTGTCAGGTCAGAGAAGAGAGGCAGAGCCCTGCCCTGCACTCTGGCCAGGTACACCCACCCTTGCCAAGGCAGCAACGGCCTTGATGGAGCATTACTTCACACGCATCAGCCCCAAACCAGGCAAATGCCACCCACCCCCTGGAAGGCAGTGGGATGCTCCTGCACACCCCAGTGCACCCCGTGCAAGCTGGGCAGGTGACCTTGCTCTGCACCACTGCGCTCCCCTACAGCACACGGAGCCTGGACAAAGCCCAGCGAGATGCTGCTGATAATGCTGATAACCCTCGACATGGTTGCTTTTATCTTGTGGTTTCTCTTACTGCTCCTGTGAGCTCTGTTTCCTAAGGAACCAAGGCTTATGTGAGCATTGCTCATCCATCTCTCCCTCTGGCTTCTCAGCATCTTGGATAATTTCAGCCAGATGTGGCTCCTTGGAGCTGCTGAACACTCCAGTCTCTCTCACTTATAAAGCAATGGGATAACTTACACACTTTAAAAAATCATCCTCATCCCTACGTTTTGCAGAATCACCCTCGTGGTGGGGCACTGCCTCTCCTGTGAGGGGCTGGCATCTGCCTGCTCTTATTTCACACCCAACCATACCCCTGTCCTACTCTGTGTTTGTACAGTGCTTAGCACAGCATCACCTTGACCACCCTCAGACCTTCACCGGGGAAAAGCCAGGAGAGCTGCCCTGCAGTTGGTGGAAATATAAAGAGGAACATCAGCCAAGGATGTGGGCTGCACTTGGGGAAAAAACAACAGTGAACTAAATCTTCCTGCTGGTCTGCATGAGAGAAGCTGAGAAGGCAGCTGGCTGCAATCCTGACCACACACATGAGCTGGCTCAAATCCTTCCCAGTGCTAAAAGCAGCTCTTGATTTAGCTGACAACACCTTAGCAAGAATAGAGTTTTGGTTCAACTTGTATTTGACATGCATGTCTGGTGTCTTGTCAGCAGTTAAAGGATGCTACAGGAAGCACCTATGGCACTTCTCCCCACTTCCAAGGAGCTGGTTTCACACAACAGCTGTGTCTCAACCATATCAAGTCACTCCCACAGGGTTTCTCCCTACCCACGGGGGTGATGCTCTGACCACAGAGCAGTTCCAGTGGGAGGGGAGCAGTGTTCCGCATCAAGACTTTCAGACAGCACAAAGCAGCACAAGAAATAGGGAAAAAACCCCAACAACCCACTTTTGCCTGTCTTGCACCTCTCGTGGGAGCCCAAATCTGGGAACACTCTGCTGCCACAACCCTGATACCTGTAGCCCTGATACAGGGCTACAGTGCCCTGAACTGGGACTTTGGTCTTTCTTTAAACCTTCTCATCAGCACCCTTTTCTCTTCTGGTTCAACTGTCCTTCCCTGCAGCACCGGGAGCTGCAGGCAAGCCCGAGCAGGGCAGTGGCACAGGCAAGGCCTGTGTGTGTGTGACAGAACACTGGAGAAAACACCTCTCTGGAGCAGCCCACTTCCCACCAGGACTTCACCCCCACCAGTCTGCAGCACTAAAATCCTGCAGACTGCACAGAGGTGCCCTGCTCCCCTGAGCCTGCAGGCCCTCTCCACTCTCATCCTCCCTTCTTGCAAACACCCACGCATCAGAAGACCCTGCCTGTCCCCAGCCACTCATCCTCCCACCCACACAGTGTCACCACACCTCCTGTCCCCATGCCACCTCCACCCCTGGGCTTTACTGCACGTGCTTGCAAAGGGAGGGGATGTTTCTCGGGTGGCTTCGCACCCCCTTCTGCACAAGCATCTCCTTAAAGACCACGAGAGCTCAGGGCTTAGCAAAGGGCACCAGGAGCCCTCAAGCTGACCCTTTATTTCCCTGCTCAGTGCTTTGGGCTGTCTGATGTGCAGTAAACCCCGTGCCCTCTGAGGCTGCCATTAGCACTGGTTTGCTCTCTGGGTGCTGCTCAGCCCTGTAATTGGCTTCTGAGGTTGTGAAAAAACACACGGCAGAGCTGGTGTCGCTCTGACACCCACAGCTCCCCACTAGCTGGAGGAAATGGGGTAAGAGACAGCAGAGCATCAGGTCTGTCAGTTAAAATAATTGGATTTTAACTGCAACACTGCTCACTGTTTTGTCTGATGAGGCTCAAAATAAACTGCATTACATCACTGCAGGTCAGACTGAGCTAACAAGGGTCTCTTCCTCACACCGAGAAAGGACGTTTTTGTGTCCCCTGTGTTTTCTCCAGTGCTTTGCAGTCAGAGCTCCTTCCAACTGTGTGAGTGCAGGGGAAAATTAATTCAGACTGCTGCCCAAATTATGCAAGAGCCTCATGGAATGGAAAGTGCATATTAACAGATTTTACTATTTTAGGGTGTTCTTTTATGTCTCATAATTTATTTTGCCATCATATTTGCAGACAAATAGGAAACAACACATAAGCCAAGGAACCCTTAGGGTGCTGGCAGAAGATGGTACAAGCAGATAGGGGCCTTCAGAGAAATGCTACCTGAATAAACCACAGCTCACCTGAATAGTGACAATATGATCCAGTCCACAGCACTATGAATACAGGAATACAATCCAACAGAGCCTAAAGCCCTGATCATCACTGACTTTGTGCCTGTGTCTTCCAGCTTTCTCAGCAGTTCCAGTGGAAGCTTACAGGCCACCTCAGGTTGCAGTAACACCACATTATCTTACTCTGCAGCCCAGCAGCTCATCCCACCCATCTATGGAACTACCAGTCAAAAATCCCAGTCCTCCAAATTCCACCCCGAAGCATAGGGTTTAAACCTTCACCTGGTGCAAATCTGGACTCCTCCAACATTTTCATGGGACCTATGACAATTTCTATCAGCTGAGGAGTTCCAGCTTCCCGTGACCAATGAATGAAAGCAATGAAGTCAAAGTTCAAAGAGCAAACAATTCCCCTTTGCTCTCTTGGCCACGTTCCCATTCTCTTGTCTGTAGCCTGAGATGCATCAGAGCAGCTGCCCCTTGACCAGTTTACACCATCACAGTGCTCCAGCCCTGCAAACACCATTCCCTTTTGCTTCCTCCACGTCTCCCTCGGTTAAAACAAAGCCTTTTGATTAAGAGAAATCAAGAGCACCCAAGTGAACTAACTTCCAGCTTTCCTTTGGGAAGCATTGCCATAACTGCCATCTATCAACAGCAGTGGAAAATGTCCAAGCTTTTTAAAACTGATCAAAATATTTTTTTAAGTTTATCAAACCTTGCAATTGCCTTGAGATACAGACCCAGACTGTGATGGCAATTACAAGCATCTCGTTTCTAGGAGAATTCAACACCCATGCCCCATTAAACTCCGTTAGAAGGGACAATTAGCTGTAGACTGACAGTAATTTTGCCAGTTCATTTACCAGAAGGGATAAAGCCAACCTGAAACACGTTGATGTGAGAGTCTCAAAACTGGTATCATTCTGTGCTGTTGTACTGCTAGAGAAAGGGATGTGGCCATGGTGTTAATTGGGATTGCTGGGGTGTAAATAATGTTTTGTTTCATAAAGTCTGGCTAGGGCAAACAAATTATTTAGCTCATACTACAGCTGAATGAGGAGCTCAAATGTCTAAGAGGGTGTATCTGAGAATCGATAGTGGATCACCGAAACATTTCATCACTGTTTTCCTGATCTCGCTGCACTACCTGAACTCAAAGTGACTCCTCACCCTGAAATCAATGGTGCTGATACACTCATTAGCAGCAGAACCATCCGAGTCTGAAACACTAACTGGGGGCAGAGGAGCTGAAAGCTGGGAATAGCACCTGGGCTTGTGCTCCAAGGCTTCCTGGGGGAGCAAGGAACTCTAAAAACTCCCTCACAGGAATTTCCACTGCGATCTCCCACTGAGGGTAAGTGGCTGTGACTGCACATGCAACAGCACATCCCCAAGAGGGGACATCCCATTTAGGGACTGAACCAAGACCCATGGATCCACAGCCATGGCTCTTCCCAGGCTCAAGAGCCGGTTTCAATGCTCAGCACTGCCCACACCGGGGATTTCTGCACGTGGGAAGTGTCTTTGTTTCCCAATTCTCATCCTGCTACCTGGCATCACTCTGTGTCTCATGAGGCAGATGTTTCCCAGCAGTTGGGGGGATATGCAAGACCCTTTGAGGCAGCTGTTGCCTTTGCATCCCACACTGCCTCTTATTTATACCCCTCCCCAGCAGCTGAAGCTTGCTGCATCCTCCTGCCAGGCTTCCCTGCACGACTCGCTCAGCTCTGACCTGCACATCTGACACTTCTGTCCCCAGGCTCATTTCTCCTGAGTCTGGCAGTTCAGCTGTGATAGCTTCTGCTTGGCCTCTACAGGCTCCAGACAGTCTCTCCCCAAAGGATATTCTGAAAGACACTGAATTTCCGACCGGGGTTTCATCAGGCTGCTTGGAAAAGGATGTTGCTCAGAACTATTCTGATATAGCATTTTCTTATTTTTAATGCAATTATTGAACAAATATCAGGATGCAAAATAGCCCCTGGGACTGGAAAATGGAATTAAATCTTCCAGCAAACATGAGAAAATGGATACTGACATTTCTATTAGCAAGAAAACATTTCATGCTTAGGAACTGGTAACCTGACACTGCTCCAGGGAACTCAGGGGGGTGAGGAAAAATGGTCTGAGACAGCACTAGGAAGAAACAGAGATGTAGGTACACTTCAGTGAGACACAACTGGATGTGGGGTGGGCAGGAGGGCGCCCTGGTGTCGGTGCCACCTTGGTGTGTTCACAGACAGTTCAGGTCAACAGTGGAAAGCAGCAGCCCAGACCCTCTGTCTGTGCTGAGCCCGGCAGGGACAGGCACAGGAGGCCCAGCACCATGAACAGCACAGTGACAAAGCTCCCCCACTTCACTGGAACGATACAAGACCTGTCCCAACACACACAGGAACACTTCTGCTGGAGACATGGCCTAGTGCAGCCTTGGCAGTGCTGGGTTACTGGCTGGGCTCAATGGCCTTGGGGGTCTTTTACAACCTAAATCATTGTGTGATGCTCATTGTGCTGCTTTCCTACAGGACACAGGGTTTTCCCTGGGCTCCCTCCTCAGGACACACCCCCAGGAAACAACCAGCTCCCAGCCTGACATCCCAAGAGCTGAAAGCAGCATCATCAACTGATTTGCAGGACAGTCTGGAAGAAGGAGAACTTTTTGGCACAGGGTGAAGGACCTACAACTGGGGGCTGCAGTGGTGCAGCAGAAGGGAAAAGTTGGCACTGGGAGTTTGGTGTGTGCATCCCCAGCTTTGTTTAGTTGTAACATCAACCTGGTCCCCCTAAGGAGGAGTCACCTGGCCAAAGGTGCTCCCCTTGCATTTGCTGTCCAGAAGAACCAACAAATGACATCCCAGTTGCACAGGTCATTTGTGTGGCTCCTTCACTGGATTTTAGGGATAGTGCCATTCCCAAAGACACAACCCAAAATCACTCCTACACCACTTACACGATGCCCACCAGCCTGCTTCCCCTCCCCTCCTCCTCCCCAAAGCGCTGCTCACTGGAAATGGCTCACCTTCTTCTCTTCTATTCTGTATTTAATGGCTTTTGAACTTCAAAGAGAGGTGAGAAAACCCTCTCACTTCAGCATGCAGTTAAATATTATGCAGCCACATTACTGAAGAACACCTACAAAATGCGCTGCTAAAATAAACTCCCCTTTGAATTCTTCTTATAATATCTTTCAGAGAGCTCAGAACATGCTGCCCTTCTTCCCACACAGCACTGAAGCACCTACTTCACTTTAACCAGGTACACACTCTTCTTGGAGTCGAAAGGACTCATCCTGTGCTTAAAATTATGCATTTTCCTCGAGTACTTGGTTGAATCCCAGCTTTTATATCCAGAAGTTGCACGGTAGAGATTGGAAACATTATTCTTGGGTGAGTATTATACACACATTGGCAGACACATTCCAAAATGATCTAAGAAATAAAACTATTTATTGTTAATAGAACACATCCGTCTGACTCCAGCAGACAGCTTTTTTAAAAATCTAAAATAATAATGTGCCTAATGTACTCTCTATGAATATGGATACTCCCCACACACTGTGTGCCTCATGGACACAATACAGCAGAGCTGAAATGCTCTAAACAAAAATTGAGAATATATGAGATCAGAATTTAACTGTGGTTTTCAAAACAGCAAACTGCTGGAGCTACCTGCATGTTATTAGCCTTGAAAAGCATCATGAAAATAGTATTTTAAGCTTTAATCTGTAACATGGTCTTTACTAATAAAATTATCCCAGAGTCATCCAAGCACATAGCTGGTGTCAACTACTTAATATGCAGAATAAATTAAATGCCACTTACATATAGCAAATAAATACCCAGCTAATTCCATGCACTTTCATGCTGGTGCAGCCACACAACAAACACAGTCGAGCTCTGTGTCTCCTCTTCAAACCCTGCCCTTCTGCAAGAAAAGCATCCAACCCACTGCTCTGCTATCCCAGCCCCTTGCAAGGCCCCTGTCAGCCTGCTGGCAGTGCTGAAATGAGCTCTGAAATGAGCTCTGTCACATCAGCTGCACGTGTGCAAGTGTGAAACACTGACTGTGCCACAGGCAGACCTGGTCCCGCTGCTGACACCCGAAGTGTTGTGGAGAGAGAGTAACAGATACCTGGGGAGAGCAGGGGACGTGGTGCTCACAGCCACCACCACCCCAACCAGGCTAACAGGGCTACTTCACCTTTGCAAAGCAAAAGCCACCTGGATGACACAAACATCCTTTATCTCCAATCCAGCTCCACAGCTGCTCCCCAGACACGAACCCGCTGGTGCTTGGTCTGACTTGCTCCTGCTGAGCAGCCCGTGGAAGTCAACAGAAAGACTCTTGGTAACTGATTTGTTTCCATCAGGCATTAAAATTCCCAATATTCCAAATCAAATACAGGGAATGCCAGGAGGGATCTTTTGCAAAAGAGCACACTTACTTTTCCTACTTAATGACATAGGGGCAATAATCAACAGAAAGAACACATAAACAGAGAGGAAGAAAATGGAAGGTGCTGGACATCAAAAAACTTATCTACCAAAGTGTCTCTTGCTACCTGCAGAATAAGGCTCCTGCTTCTCACTGTGGATGAACTCTTTTCGTTCGTATTTGGCTCTGATCCACTGTTCCCGCAGCAGCCTGGAAAAAAAAAATACAGAGAAAAGGAAACATGGTCCAAGATACATTAAGAAAGAAACCAGAACCATTAGTTCTTCCATCAAAATACAAGTGTGATTTAGAAGTCTTCCAAAAATTGCACTGTACAGTCTGGAGTCAAGGGTTTGCTCTGGTTACTGTTTGACAACAATAAATCATTTCCTTGTACATCCAATTTTATTGGAAACTTATTTTTAAAAAATGCACAGATTTAGCAGAACAGCCTGTCCCCACCCACCCAATCAGCCTCTGTAAAAAACTCCCTCAGTATATGGACCATTTTAAACCTAATTTCCTCAGACCACATTCTTCAGTGAAAGGGGTCAGTAAATGAAAAACCCCAGCTAACTACATACAAAAGAGAGATTATTGCCCCGAAGATATCAATACAGAAACAGAAGGTGCTGAAAACCCATCTGGCCAAGCTCTTCCAAACTCACAGCTCAGGCTGCCAAGTTTAAGAAAGCAATCTATGATGCATGGCAGAAAACCTGATTAAAAGTCCTTTACTTTTAATCCTGAAATGATACCAATGATTTATACACTGAGACCTCAATTTCCAAAATGGAAAAAAATACCCCAAAGATTATAAATACTTTTTTTTTTTTTGCTATTTTATTTTACTGTGAGTGCTTTAACCACTGAAGTAACTTTGATCTAGAATATGCTGGAAATCGCTTCAAACCATTTTTAACTGAACTTATTTCTCAATTGCCCTAGAACCCTAAATAGCCTAAGCAGGCAGATCACACACAGAAATAAAGGCATGTGTTATCCCAGCTTCACAGCAGACATTTTGGAGCAGCCTACACTGAAGACAGTAAAAGATCCCCCAGCACTGGGTGTGTTTTGTAAAACCATCACACTTCAACACATCAAATTCTCTGCCAATGAAAATTGTTCATATGCTTAATCACCTTTTCTTTTTTGCTGATTATGCAAACTAAACGGTGTCTTTTCAGCAGACACATCCCAGAAATACTCAAAGAATACAAACATCCCAACATGGCTTATGAAAATTCATCCTCAGGTACAGCAAGCACATTCAATAAATCTGCAAGACACTATCCAATGAAAACTGTGGCTGTGATAGGTTTCCTGGCAATGAAGGGGGAAATAATTACATAGATTTTGTCCCACTCATTGTGTCATCTCCTTGGCTGGGGCACCAGCCTTCTCCCCAAGGCTCAGGGAGCACCACTGCTTCCCTGTCCCCAAAACCCAGCGGTGACCTTCTGCTGAATTGGAGCAATGCTCCAGGTCTGCCTTTCCCCTTCTGCTCCTGTTTGCATGACTGATCTTCAGCTGTTCCACACACAGCTGCAAGTTTGACTGTGAACTCTGCAGACAATCACCCATCTCCCTTCTGCTGCCACCCTGTGCTACGCTCTGGTCAGGGTGCAACTTATCCAGAAGGTTCAGGTGCACTTTGTACAATCATAGAAAGGCTTGGAAGGGACCTTAAAGGTCATCTAATTCCAACTCCCCTGCCGTGGGGTTGCTCAAACCCCATCCAGCATCCAAGGGGGCTCTGCTGGGTCCAGCAGGATGCCTCTTCTGGACCTGATACCCACAAACATAGAAGCCTGATGACCCAAAAGGTGGCACCCAAATGCCTGTTCTATAACACTGTCACTAGTCAGCAGAGCTACCAAAATTTAATCCTAAAATAAACAGAAATACTTGAATTTACTATCCTTCTTGCAATTTTTCCAGGCCAGCTGCTGCGGACAGCTTGTTATCCCTGAAGCCAAACTTGGACCTTTTCAACGAGACGATTACAGATCGAACTGGGAGGAGGAAAATTCACACCACCCTCGGCTCCAGCTGACGTCAGTGGATTCAGCAGGAGCTGCAGCTGCTCCGAGTCTCTGAGAGTCAGCCTTCCAGCACGGGGGTTTAAATACAGCATAAATTAAGATTCATGTGCAGCAGTGGGAAAACACTCCTGCTGTAGGATGCAGATCGTACAGCAGACACGTTGCAGGGCTCACTCCTGGGGGAACACTTCCCTGCAAGGACTGACTGCTCATGGCAGTGCTTCAGAGGGCACCCCCGGGGCAGCCAGCAGGCACCATGCCCAAAGGGGTGCCCTGAGAAGCTGCAAAATGCTCTCGGTGGCCTCTCTCAGCATCTGGCCCTGAACATGAGTGGCTCCAGTGGCAACTCCCAGAGCACTCGGGAATCCATCTGTGCCACCTTCCCTGCAGCTTCCTGACAGTTCACACATTCTTCCCCTTTCCTTATCGTCACAAACCCAAGCTCTTTCAGCAACAATTTCCCAAGACCCAGGGCTACACCAAGGGCAGCCAACAGTTCAGACAACTCAGCACAGGACCAGTAGCTGCAGCTTCTGCTCCAGTGGCTATTTATAGAAAGCAGAACAACTCCAGTAAAAGAAACCAAAACAAAAACCCAACTAGGGCAGTGAGGAGTTCACCATCTCCCTTCACTGCGACAGAGAAGCTGAGCAGGGATTTGCCCACATTCACTCTCATAGACTGGATGCAATCCTGACATTAAAAGCTGCCGGTGCTCAACCCCAGTTTCACCAGCACAGCTTTGGTGAACTCATACAGAAGCAGGAATTTGTCCTGGGATCTATAGGATCTGAGAGCAGGGACCATCCAGAAGACCCTCAAACCACGCAGGGATTGTATGAAAACAGCCACAATTTTCAGTGGACTGCTGACCTGATCTTAATTTAAGTATGTCTTCAGGGGCTTTAGAAATATCTGTTGCTGTGTTTAAGTTGAAATGAACTTTTCCAGGTGTGAATATGTGTGTACAGAACCCAGGGCTGACATCATATGCCCAACACAGGACCCTCCATCCAAATCCACCTTTGACTCCAGAAGGAGTTCTGTGACCAGAAAGGACTACAGGAACAGCCCCCTGGTATTTTACTGCATTTCTGGTGATGGGATAATGTATCAAATAAGCAAATATATAATTTGTGTTTGTTAGAAAAATATAAGTGCATCATTCCTAAACTGCGGAGATGCACAGCTTTCAGGATCAACTCCAAAAGCTTTAACAGCCCACCTAAAGTCTGTCAGGCTGCTAGGTTACAGGGAACATGTCATTTTTTGGCAATTAGAACAGAAAAGTCCTTGCACTCATCAGAAACCTAGAGGCAAATCAAAAAAACCCACCAACAAAACAAAACACTAAGGAAACCCACATTGCCAACAGAATAAGGGAAAATTCACCCCCCAAATTGGAAAGGACTGGGCTTCACTGAGGAGGCAGCAGGTCCAGAGGCTGACAAAGCACTGCCAACACTACTGGAGGCACTTGTTTGCTTTCCTGACCACCCACATGGAAACAAGGGCTCTGCCCAAGGGCCAGCGAGGAAGGTTCCAGAAGAAGCCACTGGAACAGTTTTATCTTGGTCCCACCTACTCAAAGCCTTTTGCTCACAGCAAAAAGCACCCCAGGAAAAGCTGCTCAAGCAGTTTAATATCAAACTGTGGCTGCATGGCTTCAGTGTGCTGTGTGGAGGAGGTGCTGGCCAGCCAAATTCAGGGTCTCCAGTTTGTTTTTTCCCAAAACTCTCAGCTGGGCTGGCTGCTGCACTCCAGAGCACACCCCACAGATGCTGCACGGCCGCTGTGGCTTTTTTGGGGAGATGTGACAGACAAGAAACCCCAGCCAGAGGTGAATGTGGCCCAAAAGTCATCAAACACCATACACCACCACTGCCTAATTGCATCCTTGTGAGGCACCATCAAGTCCAAGAAAGACAAAAGAAATGAATGTCATCCAGAAACACCATTTCCAGAAGTCAAATTTGTAGCTTCTGGAATTTGTCAGAGGTTTTTCCAGCAAAAGCCAATCTGCTTTCCACTGGCAGCCTGGTGGATGAAGCTATGCCAGGTTTCTGTCAAACAACTGCCTTAATGAAATCTTAAGTCCGAGTCCAAATTCTTTGCTCAGACTGCAAGGAGAGCCACTCAGCGTAGACTAAAAGCCTGTCAAGCTTCACTCTCTTTTCCTATCTAGTAAGTTCTTGCTGTGACTGCTTGCTTTTAAATAGCTTTTTTGGAGGCCTGAGACAGCTGGGGGGCTTCTTGCAGGCTCTCTGTGCATCACCTCAGCTTGTAGTGCCCGAGGATTGATGTGCCATCACCCACCAAGACCAGTGCCCAACAGCAAGCTGTCAGAGGAGAGCAAAAAGAGAGGGGGGTTGGCTTTCAAGGCATAAAATCTTGCATTATGGATTTGGAGAAGTTAAAACTGATTCTGGGTATGCAAAATCACAACATTCTCAATTAAAATGCTAACTGGTTCCTTTTTTGTTTGATTGTTTTACGTGCACAGTCCAGTTCACTCCAACGCTATTTTTCAGAATGGTTAAACACTGATTAAAAACATGTAGCAAACAGCCTCTGTTGGTACTACCTTAACCTTGTAGCAATTTCCTTTGGAAATTAAGGGAATCAATATGAATTAACAGGTTTACAAGCTAACAGCAAAGAGAATATTAACAAGGAGAGGAAACCCCATGGCTGGTCAGGATTGAAGGACTGGGCAGATCTCAGCACTTGGGTGACTCTAAGGATTCCCAAGGCTGAGTGCCCAGTGTGAGCCACCACAGGAGGCTCCCCCACTTGGGAATTAATTGATGAGCAGCCACTCCAAGTGGCCACAATGCAGCACCTCAAACTTCACACCCAAGACATCAGGCACTTCTGAAAGCTGTGAATGTAAAATGTGAAAACACTTATTAATAAGTAGAAGCCAGTTTTACCCCCCTGGACATTATGAAATAAAGTTTTTACATCTATAAAGTTTTTATTATCTGTAAATTACTGGCCAAAAGAGGCGAGAGAGGAAGAGGTGAGAAGTTTGCACCCCTGACTGCCACCATGCCCCATGCATAGGAGAGGAGGGGGCCACGCTGACCTTCACACACCAGATGGAGATGGGCTTGGTAGCTCCTCTACCAAATGTACCAAACTTTAAATCATCAAAAAAAAAAAAAAATCCAGAGGATCTACCAGGCAATTTTCTCTCTGCACATCTTAATCAATACAAAAAGCCTCTTCAGCTAATAACTGTTGTTCTTTAGATGAGAACATGGATGGCTCCTCAAGATGTGAGCCTCTCTCTGACTGATGTCTCATCTCGTTCCAGATAAGACAACCACCCAGCACAACTCATGCCATCTCATTCTGCCCCATTTTTCTGTGCTGACAGTCAGTCCACTGAAGTGTTCTCCACGAGGAGCAGATGTAGCTCCCACTTATCCGAGCACGGGGAGAGGAGCGGAGCAATGCACTGCAGCTCACCCGCAGTCCTGCAGGATGAGGCTCTGCATTCCCAAATCAAACAACAGAAAACGATGGCAGGTACTGGGCAGGAACAGGGATGTACTTCCAGTTCTGCAAAAGCCCACTAAGAGATTATCTCACTTTCTTCTATCAGTTTTCAGCCCAGTAAAAGACTGAATAAAGCCTTTTTCCTTTGCTTTTACTCGAGAGTGATGCTACCCCTGCTGCTCAGTGGTGACTCAAAACTCGGCCATGTGCTTAACAGTGTATCTGCCCCAGAAAAGGCTGGTTTGCAGCTCTCCAGCTGCTGCTGTGGTCTTCCAAGCTGGGCCATGACCACTCGTGACCATCCAAAGAGCGGTTTTGTGGTTTAAATTCCTCGCCCAAAGCTCTTTGGGCCAACACTGTGGTGGTGTAGGAACATCCCAGAGTCTGGAACTCATTTCACTGTTAGGGACTCCCCAGAGGTACAGGAGCTGGCTGCTCTGGTCACTGTCTCTGGGGCACGGGTCAAGGTGCTGACAGACAGACAGAAAATGAGAGGAAAGGACAGAAGAGGATGTTTGGGGTTTTTTTTTTTTGGTCGGGTAATTTATTTTGTCTATGAACAGCTGGTAAACTTTCCCTGGGCAATTCCAGAGCACCCCTCCAACTTCTCTAAGCTTTTCCAAGTGTCATGCAGAAGAAGAAAGCCACAATGAGGTTTCTGAAGGATACAGAAGCCAAATGCACCAGGCAAACACCACAAATTTCCCAAGGAGCCAACCACAACATTGTAGGCAAGAAGAAAAAAGAACAAGCTGGCGCTGCAGCACTTCTTCTGTCTTGCCCTGAACTTCACAATTCTTCATGCAACCAAAGCAGAGAGATTCCAGAAGCAGCATTATAAAATTAAGAAGCTTCAAATGGACAAACAGCTTTGTTACGGCTTGTCAGCATCCTGCTGTGCCGAGGGCAGCTCCCACAGCCTGCCCAGGCACTGCAGCTGTCCAGCATGTGCTGCTGTTGGAATTAGAAGCACCAAAACCTCTTGATGCTGCAGAACGTGGCTGGAATCATTGCCAGTGCTGGATGGAGGTGTCATCCACAGCGATGCTTCCCAGGGCTGTGAGCTGGGAACGACTCATGTTGTTGCAGTGACTGGACTGCAGCGAGGCGGGGAAACAGCTAAATATATATTCCTGTAAAAAGCAGCACTCCCCTGCACTTGTTTAGCATGCGTCTGCTGAGAGGCACAGAGAGCCCTGAACTAGAGAAAGAAAAACACAACCTGGCACAGCATCCTTGAGACACTCCCAGGGTGTGATGTGCCCACAGCTGCTGATCCTGCAGCAGTGTCAGGAGATTGTCTGCTCCTGTGAGAGGTCACATCCATCCCATCACGTCCTGCTGTTACAGAAGGGACCCAGCAGTGCTGGTCCAGAGAGCCCCTGCAAGAGCAGAGCTCCAGGCTGAGCACAGAAATCAGGCCATGCAGGCTGGTAATTGTCCCAGTGCAGAACAGGCACAAGCTGGGACCAGAAAAGGGTAGAAATTATTCTTCCAGCTGCTCTCGGGAAGACTGGCCTTGCCTCATCCTTCCAATGAATCAATAAATAACCAAAAAGAAACAACAACAAAAAAATCCTTTCAATCTCCTGCTGCAGCTCCTCACAGGTTCCCAGCCCAGCACTGTGCCGCTCCACCAGCCATGGGGACGGGCTGTGGATGGGGTGGATGGGCTGTGGATGGGGTGGACGGGCTGTGGATGGGGTGGACGGGCTGTGGATGGGGTGGACGGGCTGTGGATGGGGTGGCTGCCCCAGCAGGGTCCCTGTGAGCACAGACAGCCCTGGCAGGGCTGTGGCTGGAGCCGAGCCACTGCCTGGCAGAGCTCCCCGGAGTGACACGGCTCTGCAGGATGGAGGGAGGGAACAGCACAGCACCAGAGCTGAGCTGCACCGGCCAAGGAGGCCAAACCACCGAGCACAGACACTCCTGCCAGCCCCACAGCAGCAGGAATGGAAATGCTCGTGGTCTCCAAGCTGCCTGAGAGCAGGAGCAGCTCCCGCTGTCCCTCAGGACCCCTGCAAGCAGAGCTGGCTGTGATTAGCACCCAGATCTCAGCACATGCCAAGCTGGAGGGACCTGCCCTGCTCCCTGCCAGCACGAGCTCTGCACCCCTCAGGCAGGGATGGGGCATGGAAAAGAACCAGGACTCTGCTCCTGAGTATCAGACAGGCAGCATCTAACTGAACTTAACTGAGAGTCAGGAGTAAACAAAATCAAAATCCCCTAGAATTGTGTTTCTCCTACCAATCCTGCTTCTCCAACCCCAACATGACAAGCACATACCAGTCTCAAGATGGCACAGACAAACTGCTGGGATTCTGGAGCTCAGAACACTCCATAAATGGGTGCTTTTTTCTTGTCAGGCCAGGCAGCTCCACTCACACAAAGATACAAAACCACCCTGGTACACAGCAGGATTGGACCCTAAAAACCAAATTCAGTTCATCTCCTGGCACCCTGGATGGCACAGCACGTCCTGGCTGCTCAGCTGCTTGCTCTACAAAGTCCACCCCACCTTACTAGAGAGGTTTACTCTACACTGTATGGGAGATACCACCTTTTACCTGCCTTTGTGGAGGAGACTATTTGTCAATAGACTAAAAAAACCCTAACAACACAAACCCCCAGGATTTTTGCATTACAAGCAACCCAGCATCTCACACAGCAGATCAGCAAGTTCTGCTTTGATGCAGGAGGGGGATTTGAAAAGACAGAGGAAATCAATGGGTAGAAATTGGCATTCTTGTAGCTTTAGAAACTGGGAAGAGTCTGGGGAACAGACAAACTATTGACTCCTCTGCATCATCTCAACTGTACTTATTAAATAAGATCCCACACGCAGCATAAACTCTACCACATGAGTGCAGAAGGAAAAGCATTTTCAGGGCTTTTTATAAATGAAACTTCCATTGTGGCTAAAAAAAGAAAAAAAAAGGAAAGTATTATGCTAAAACTAAAGTATTACAGAGGCTGCAGCTGCACAAACAAATAAATGCTGTTTACCAGCAGAGGTATTTACTTACTGGCAGTCAAGATATGTTGGTTTATAATAAAATGGTGGCATTTTAGATTCATATTTTGCTTTTGCTACATTGTTTCCATTCGAGGCCATAAACTGTAAAAAGAGAAAAAACAGAAAGAATTAAACAAATGTTAACAGCATTTTCCTTTAATTCTCTTTTGCTTCTACAGAGCAGTAAAATTATTGGGAGGGGGGGGATCTGTTTTCTTACGGAGAGGTTTGCCCAGGACTGTGCACAGTAAGGTTGCTGTAAAAACTGTGCCTGCAAACCAGGGCTCCCAAATCAATATTGATTATTACTGCAGGGATCCTACAGCTTAAAATGATGCTGAGGACATGTCCCAGTCCCACCTGCATGACCTCCACAGGAGCAGGGGGCAGCACACAGCAGCATTTCCACCTCACAGCCATGGAATCAGATGGGAATTAGGTAACCAGAGGGCAAACCCTCACACTGCTTTTAGTCTCCATGTGTTACAGCTCCAGCAAGGTGATAGCCTCTGACAACACATCCTGTGCTTTGGATCACATCACTCGTGCCAAAAGGATGATTTCGTTTTTGCAAAGTCATTCCAGCCCCCTCAGGAAGGAGCTTGAAGTGATAGACAAATAAATAAATAAACAAGCAAACAAATAAATAAAAGTTCTATCTACCTTGACAGCCCTCCTTTCCAATAAATAAATATATAATGTTTCTGTCTAGACTGACAGCCCTCCTTTTCTTCTGATCTTGTACACAAAAGGCTAGTTGAGAACTCAGCAAAGAAAATTACTTATTTCCTTATTCATATATTTTATTTATTGAAATTCACTTTATAAGTGTAAAAACCCCATTCTTTTCCAGGCAGCCATGCTAAATACATTTTGTTCCATGTCAAATGCCAAGCATACAAACATAACAAGCAGCCAAACTTTTTTTTATTATTCTCATGGTTTTGAATTTCTCACATTCACATATTCAATCTATTCCCCCCAAAAAATATCAGGGAAGGAAATACCCATGCAACACTAATGCCTCTTCTTGCCATAAAACACACAACTCTGGGACGTGCAGCTTTCAGAAAAACCTCAACTCTACACACAGAAGACAGAAATCAATGATTGGTAAGAGCTCTTTGTGCCTTTAAAGACACCAGTAGTCAAAGCAGAAAGGTTTCCTGGGTGCCTTTAGCAGCACCACCCAAATCTAGGTAGGTGTGGGGCATAAATTGAGATAATTTACATTGTGGTTCAGTTTTTCAAGATGTGAGTTTAAGAGGAACAAAGCCAGAAATAGCTGAGCTGGGCAGGGGTGGTAGACCAGAGGTCTAGTCTAGGCTAGAGATATCGTAAGGAACAAGAGAAGACAATTCAGTAAAATCAGTAATTTCCACACGCTATTTCACTGACTTTTTCATAGGGCTGGGGGAAACCCTCACAAATTCTTCACAGAATGGGTGTTCCCATTTCAACCAGCATCACGGACCTCACTCCAACAGTCAGGAACTATCTAGACACGCTTTCTGAAATCACATTTGTTGGGGCACCTCCAGAAAGGGCTCCAAAGGGAAGAGCCCAAGCTCCCTGCTGCTCCCAGCCCCAGGTGCACGTACCTCCACCTGGGCATCATCCCAGTCGTCCAAGCGCACCGACTTCACCTTGCTGACCTGGGGAATGTTGCGGTGGATTCCTGAACAGTTCAAGCAGATGAAGATCCCGAGGCTGTGGGATGCCCAGTCTGGGTCTGGAAGCAAGAAGGAAAGAGGGAATTGCACTTGACTGATCTTTTGGATTGAGGGCAGGACAGGGCATGGCAGAGGAGTTCAGTAGATGCCAGGTCTGGTGTCCCTGATTCTAAAGGCATCAGATAAATATAGAAGGGAAATAGATGTTTATATTGATAGGAATACAAATTAAACTAACAATTAACAGATCTGCAATCCCCAGTGCAGCTGTTATTCACAAAACCCCAATATACAGACAACTGCACATGCCCAAGACCTCCATAACTCACTCCATGCTCACATGAAGAGGAGAGGGGAATATCCATCTTTCATGAGGAAATTCCACCCAAACACTGCATGGAACAGAAATTACACCAGCTCAGGGAAACCGTTATGCTGCTCCCTTTTTATTTATTTATTACATGTGCTCCACACAGAGACTTTCCTCCCACAGCTGCAGCTCCCAGCAGCCCAGCCCTCCATGCCAGGAGGTTTCCAGCCCTTGCCTTAATGGAAAAATGCTGCCAGTGGCAGCTCTGTACTTTCTCTGAGCAAAACCACGCACTGTTTACAACCCCGGGCTGACATCTCACACAAAGCACTTTAAAGACGAGTCCCTTGCCTCCAAATTCCTTCTTGGGAGAGGCACTGCCCAAAGCAGGGAGACAGAGGGACATCCAGCAGTGTCCCTGGCACTGCCTCGCCAGTAGCCCAATACAGGGATCTTTGTTTGAACTCCGACTGGCAAATGTCAGCGCCTGCGGATCCAGCTGCACCCCGGCAGAAAGAGCTTCACTGCAGTCACCCGGTCAGACACTGATCCTCCATCCTCCCCAAACCCACAGGGCTGGGAGCCCCTCGGCCAACCCATGACATCAGGCTGTCAAGGGGTAAGGGCAGGTCTTCCCTTCTCACAGCCCCTTGTCATCCGTTTATTCCCCCGCAGTAATTACACCAAACCCTCACTCCCCACAGCACAGCAATCATTTATAAAAGGCCAGGGAATGTGCTTTCTCCTCCTTATCCATATTTAATGCTCTGGCTGTGTCAGTGCAAGGAGCAGGCTGGCATGGAGCAGCTCAGCTCCTGAGGGGTAACCAAGGGCTGCCACCAGCCCTGCCCGCAGGGACAGCCACCAGCCTCCCCCAGCACACCCTGGGGAAGACCAATTCAGTTCTCCAGAGGTGGCTCTGCTCAGATGAAAGCCCCAGTGCTACATGAGGATTCTCATCAGACACAGCTGAGTGCCCACATGGGAGAGAGGAGCAAATTCCCAAGCTGATACAAGTCCCATCAGCCACCAGCAGACACAAAGGTAGTTTTTTTCACATGGTCTCCTATCCTCATGCAAGACCCCAGTGACTTCAACTCAAGCCTGGGAAATATAAAACCAGTCAGGTTGATCTAAGGGCCTGCTGCTGCCCACCCTGCTCCTTCCACAAGCACTGGGTGACTCAGCTTCACACCCCATCCCAGCTCACGCACCCCACTTATTCCAACCTCAGAGATTGTGGCCAGTTATTGGGCTGCAGGCTGGCAGAAAGAATCGAGAGTTTTGGATGCTCAGGCACTTTCTGTGCTCTAATTCATCATTTTGTCCTCTGCCATCTCCAAACATGTTTGTAATCAAAGTCTGGGACCCTCCAAACTTCCTGCCACAAAAACATCCCAAGGTTCAGCACTGCTGAAAGGTCCCAAAGGCTGCAAGTCAGGCGAGGTGAAAGCACCAGGGTCTCGTGTTCAAATACCCATCACTGACGTTCATGCAGAGGACCAGACACATGGAATGGTAAGGGGGTCCAGAGACAGAGCCGTGGCAGTGGGGAGGAAGCTGTGGCAGCAAAGTTTGGAGTTGGGTCCCTGTGCCCAGCACAGCTACTCCAGGATAACTGAGCTTCAATCCTTCTCAGAGTCATGAGATCTGATCAAAGCACTGGGAACCAGTGATACCCAGGGAAATGGGTATCAAAGTATGCACTGGCCAATAAAACAGCTTTTATTGGGAGTCCTGATGCCTCTTTAATGTTACCAGATTTATCTTAGGCATGTGGGTGGATTTCTTCCTGCTGTCTACAACTTGGTGGACTCAGGCTTCCAAAGTCCTCTCCAAGAGGTAACCCCTCCCCTGCCTGCACTGCTGTGTGTGACAGGACCAGGAGACAGCACAGCTTCCTCCAGCCTGGATGAGGAACACCCTGCAAGAAGATCCTGGAGGAGACTCCAGCTCCAGTGGCCACCAGGTCAGCTCATACCCAAGCTGTCTATTCTTGACACAGGCAAACAGCACCTCAAGCAACAGGTTTCAGTCCCACCTGGGCTTTAAGGCATTCTCACAACAACAAGATCTTCTTCAGACCAGACTCTTAAACACTTCCCCCCTGCTCCACGTCACGTCAAGCCTTGTCTAACTAAGAAAACAAAAGCTGGATTATCTCACAGGGTACATACACACCTGTATCACATCATATACACAGGGCCACCCATGTGTGGCTGCCAGAAGGTGACAGTCCTTCAGAGGAGCAGACACAATGGGGTCAGTGGTGACCCAGCCTTGGAAGGGATGTTCTCAGTTTGTTCAATAAACCACAGCCAGTAGCTATCTCCTCCTGGTCACCTTCCTTTCAGCATTTCCCCTCCAAATCCGTGTCCATCCAACACCACCAACATCCCACATGGCAAATTTCGAGGAGCACCATGACAGAGCTGCACATTTCACCTGCCCCACCCGACCCAACCCCAGCCACTCACATCTCTGCCAGGTATTAATAGCAACTTCCTCCTCACTGCTCTTCTGGTTTTAGAAATATGTCTCTCGTGTGGTGAGGGTGGGTGAGAGAGCTGTAGATGCTCGGCTGGTTGTGTGCTGCTCTCCTGTCACAGCCCAGAACTACCCACATTTGGCAACTGGGTTTAGTGCCAAAGGGAACACCAGGCAGGAGGAGAGTTCAAAGGCTTCAGGCACTGACCTAGCACCATCCAAAAATCACTGGGTAGTGAAAACCCCCAAAACCAACTGACTGACCAGGGCAAGTCCCTCTGAAATGCCACTGTAACCATAATTTGAGATTTCTCGTGGCTCTTGCTCTCCCAGCTGAGGACATCTAACAGAAAGCAAGGCAGCCCAAACCTTTCCCAGGCTTTAGCTGAAAGCCAAAAGGAATTTCTAAGCATCATCTGAACAAACCAGAGGACTACAGACCCACGCGAGCCCTCGGGCTCGTGCTTCCCTGTGACCTCCCCGTGTCACAGCTCTGTGGACAGGAAGCAGGGGGTGGAGGATTCCCCAACTCTGGCTTCTGGAGGGCTCTGCCAACACTGCTTCCCCTTCTCCCACACTCGTGACACCATTTTTGAAGAAACCCAGCAAGGAGACCGCCACACCCACACGTCTTCTGCAGGGACTGGTGACAGACCCCAGGCAGGCGCTGCCAGCCAGGGCCAGCAGCCACTGCTGCAGGGATGCTTCTGCAAAGCCTTTTAAAGGGTTTGGGGTTGTCAGTGGCTGTGCTGCTTCCCAAACACATCACAGTCCCTCTCTCCTGCTCTCCAGCACAAATTCTCAGCTCAGGGACACGGTGGATAATGCCAGTGATCCCCAACCTCGGCTTAGCACAGACTCCAACCCTTCAAATGACTGCACCAGAGATAAGACAACATCTTATCAAACATGGAAATAAATTTTCATAAGTGTCTTCACACCGAACAGTGAATTTTGGGGCAGCACCATTAGATTAGTGAGCCAGTGACCCCAGGCTGCACAGCTGGCAAGCTGAGCTCCCCACAGATAAGTGAAGTCCACCTTGCTGCTGGATACTTCAACAGCTAGAACACGTCCTCCTATGCTGGACATTACTGAGAGTTCAGTAATTTTATTATTCTGTCTGGGCACGTTCCAAAAAGGTGCACTGAAATGGTAATATGTCATAATCTGGGCTTTCTGGGTGTTGCTCAAAAAAGATCATCTTTTTTCCTAAGCCTCCAGAATTTTGAGCAAACAGCAGTGAAGCCTAATGAAAACTCCCCAGCATGCCTAAGTTCCACACAAATTACTTTATTCCATTATTTCAAGCCAAAAGGAATAAAAATGAACGAGGAACAACGGGAACATTAAACCAAACACACTGTTGTAAGTGCAGAAAGACTCATCCTGAGCAACTGATTCCAGCTCTAAAAGGCTTTCACTGCCCAATGTGGTAGAGATTCCTGTAACTTATAAACAGATTATAATGACTTTCAAAATAAAGATGTGAGTCAGCTTCATTTTAAAAATTAAACAAAACAAAGAAAGCTAAACTAAACTCAGGAGAAGGGCACTGGGCTGGTATTTTCCCATCTCACTCATCTGAAAGCAAAGGCATAGCCAGAGATTAGAGAAGCACCCAAAACAAAACTAAAATATTTTTTGGCAACACAGCTAAATTCAGAAACTTCTCCACCCAGCCCTTTTTGTCACCACAATCCCCAGGAAAACCCAGCACAGTGAACCATGAACTCTGCAGCTTGAACCCAGCGTTCCTGAACTTAGGAAAAAACGAAAAAAATGAAGGCTAGTCACAGAAAATATTATGGAAGAAAAACCACCTAAGACACAGGACAGCTTATAGAAACCAAAGAGATTGGAAGCTGGATGCTAATGGAATTTTTTTTTTAATAAAGAATCAGTATTTCCTGTATCCAGAAAAAAGCCATGGAGTTCCAGTTTGAAAATCCCTAGATGCCATCAATGCAAGTAAAATCCCATGAACTAGAGCAGCAACAGGCTCAAAGTAGACAAGAGCAAAAACACAAATGTCCCAAAATTTGGATGTTCCTGCTCCACCTTCTGCCTTAAACTACATTTATCACTACTTACAGCACAATATCGATGACCAAGGCAAACCTCTGAGGCCAATGCACAGCAACACACCCTCAACACCTCCCTCAGCACACGAATGATGGCCTGACCCTTAACAAGCTGCCCTGCTGCATCCCTGCCACATCAGCTGGGCAGGAGCTGCTCTATGGCTGGGATGCAGATTCAGTGGATTTTCCTGAACCCCTCTCCTGTTTGAGGTGATAAAGATACCTCTCCAGGCAGGCAAAACCTTTTTCACCCTGCACAAGAAGTGTAACTCATCGACATGGGGTAGAATCGCTGGGATTTTAGTGCAATCCACACAAGCACAAAGCCTTTCTGCTTGCTGCTCAGCTGCTGCTGATTTCCTCCATGCCCTAGACAGAGAACCTCGTGTTCAGCACTGAAGTTCTGTAGCTATTTACTCTGGGGAAGGATTAGGAGGCTAATAAACAGACCCTGGTCATGCATGTTGAAAAGCAACAATAAAAGAGTTAAGGCTGAAGTCAAACAGCCTCCCACCAACACTCCTCTCTAAGTAGGAAAATTTTTCAGTGAAGGCACTAAACTTGCCAAGGTCTTTTAATTCAGCTGGCAGGTCCCAGCAGCCCCCTCTCGCTGTCTGCAGCCCACGATTGTGCTGCAGCCCAGGCACCAGGATCGGACAAAAAACACCATCACATTAAACCTCCTTTGTTTCAAAAAGCCCTTTTTCCTGCAGAAAGTGGCATTGAGCTAAACACAACTGCTGTGGGATTTTTTTTTTTTTTTTCCTTCTTACCCCTCTGCTTATGCCCAGGGAGAAGGGCTGGCAAATTCCCAGGGACACCAAAAAAAAAAAAAAAAAGGAAAAAATTCAGTGTTTGAGAGGACAATGGAGGTGCAGGAACAAGTTTCCACTTTGAGCTGGAAGATGAAAAGCCCGTTTCACTCCATTAGAGCAGCAGAGCTCTGGAACAGCTTTCCAGTGGGAGGCAGTGGGGGCAAGAGAGGGAAGGAGCTGTGAGCAGAGCCCATCGCTCCCCGAGGGGATGGGCAGAGGCGCTGCAGATGGCAGCACTTGGCAGGACCCGAGGACTCGGTCGCCTTCCTGATCTGGGTTTTTAGGACCAGCGGTTGGATGGGGGAAGGAGAGGCTGAGATCAAACCGGTGCTCTCCTCAATCCTGAGCAAACCAAGCCATCCCCAGTGCTCAGGCGTTGCCCTCTAATCACCACCCTCACTCGGTGGGGAATGGAAAAACTTCACCTGCTGTAGAACTGAGAAGGGAAAGGTGTTTACAACCACCTCAGCCAGCAGCAGCCACCCACGGGCTTTGAGATGCACTGTTACACCAGAACACCAGATCTGCTCGGCTCCCCAGCACAAAGCTCCAATTCCAGACTCCCCTCCAGCGTGTGCCTTCTGCTCTTCCTCCATCCTTCATCCCCTCTGGGCCTGAGGCACCGAGGACGATGTTACCCAGGATCCATGTCCCAATAATCCATCCCAAATGAGAAAGATAAAATGATAACAAGCCATGTAAACTGCTGCTGGAGGGTTTAAAGTGCAGGATTGCTTTGATGGGATTTCCATTTCTGTCTTCAGAGCCTCTCTGTCCTCCTACAATGTAAAATGATTCTCACTCCATGGAAACACGAGCCTAAGTCATAGAAAAATAGAGTAAAGAGGAAAATACTCAAGGTCTTGTTATGCCCTGAGATAACCATCCGTCTCATGATGTGAGGAAAGATTGCCTGAGACAAAGAATCATTTAGAAAAAGAAAAGGCTGAACTGCCACATTAGTCTTGAAGGAAAAAAAGATTATTCTAATGCACAGAGAGCCATTACACACCAGCAATTCAGTAACATTGCTCGGTTTGCACTTAAGACTGCATTTACCATGCTGTCTTCCCTGAGAAAGCACAGCTTTAAACCCACAAAAAACACAACACCCAGGACACAGAAGTGTCTAATGACAGAGGACCCAAAGCCCCATCTAATGACTTTATTAGTGGCTCCTACCCCAGAACTCAGTCCCGAAGATGTAACCAAGGCAGTCTCATTATGCGTTACAGATCGACGACATTTTTGAAACTGAAAAATCTTTTCTTTGCAATTTCAGGTTTTATAAAAATGCAATTAATAAAAACCTAACTAGAAACTTTAAAAAATTACAAACACAAAAAACCTGCAAGTGAGAAATGTAACCTCTCCATTATTTTACACTCTGATTTTCGCTTTCTACTTTAGCATCCTTTCTGCATTCCCAGCTGTCATGGCCCCTGTGAGACTGTTCCCTCCACCTGAGACATCCCTCAAGGTCTCTTTGAAAGCTCCGGTTTTGCACAAGAGATTTTTTTTGCCAGACATATACACGGGTCCTGGGGAAGACCCAGCTCTGACCTTCCTGAGCACCACATTCAATACCCCATTCCACCCAGCTGCAAGTTTCCTGTGCACAGACCAGGGAAACACATCTTGAACAGAGCAGCCCTACAGGGCTTGGCCACTTCAATAAACCTCAGTCATGATTAAGTGGCAAATTCTGGCCCAGCCCCAGGCAAGCAGCAGGTTGTGCCCAGGTCTCCCCAAGGAGATGGGATGATCCTGCAGGGGATGAAGTTATTTACCCAGCCCAGGAGGAACAGCCTCCCCCAATGCCCCCTGTCCACCCCCAACTTTGATTTTTATATCGTCACAGCTTAGCCCAACGAAGCCACACTGAGAGCTCCTTTGCACCAGGAACCCAGGGATTTGTGATAGGACATAGAATACCTGGGACAAGCTGTGGCTTCAGGGCTCTGGCTGCTGAGCTTCTCCCATATGCCAAAACAGTAACGAAAGAAAATAACCCTTTTTGACAGCAGGGAATGAAAAAAACCCAAACTTTCACTGACTGGTTGATTTCTCAAATAAACATTTCCAAAAGAAAAAGAAAACCCAGCTGGCTTCCACATACACAAATTAAAGTGACTAACAGAGAATTTTCCCCTGTTACATTTCCAACCCATCCTATTCTTCGTTATGAGCTAAATGGCTACCTCCTATCATGGATCCTGTACTAACAAGGTATTTCAGGGAATGGCACTCACCCACCTGAGAAAAGCAATAACAAATCAGGCATCCTGCTCTTTGGCTTTCCCCCAGCTGTACCAGATCAGCCCTATGATGATACTCAGGTGTGGGAAAGCACAACTCTGCACTGCTTTCCTCATTCTTCTGTTCATTCCTCACCCTCTCTTCTTTCCTTCTCACTCCATTTTCTCTTTGACACTTTCCCAGTGTCAGCTGCCCACCTGGTTCCAGCTGCCACCTTTATCTCTCTGTGCATCCCCCTTCTCAGCAAAGAACATTCTTGCACCCCTTTTCTGGAGGCTCTCTGGATACTTATCCTGTCTCTCCGGCATTACCTCATCCCCAGAAAGACCTGGCCTGCCACACCTGCCCAGGATGAGTAACTGAATTCAGGCTGGGTATTTTCTATACTACCTACAGACACAAGTTAATATCTTATGTTAAGTAGCCCAGGGCATCTCAAGTTTATTGTCACTCCCAGGCACACGAGCACATTACAGCACCAGGAATAGCTCTCGTTTGCCAAAGAAACTGAAGCAAAGTAGGCACTAAAGAAATTGGGTTGATGAACAGGGAGCTGGTCCTACAGAAGTAATGCCATGAGAGTCCAGAAGAGGCTGAATGATATTAATATAGCACATCCTGACTTACAAAAGACACTGGCCCAAATTCTCCTCTCTGACTTTCAGATTCACTAAGACATCTCTGTATGCAAATGTCATCAAAACCAAAGTATGGTTTTGTTGTTTTACAGCCCTTTTATTCAAAAGGTGCCTTTAACAACCCTCCTTCTCTGATGTGAGCTATTTTATTGACCTACAGCTTCATCTCCACCCTGGTGATGCTGAGAAACTTCCCATTTTGCCTGGGGGCTTTACGTTCTATAGCCACAGGGCGAGGGAGAATCACCCCACTGATCTGAACGGCCCAGGTTTGTAAAGTTTTCTCCAGGAAAGAATAATTTAGGCAGACACCCACTCGGAGAGCCCAAGCTGTGCTCAGCAAGACACCTCCGAGGTGGGCTGGTACAGTCAGACAGCAACAGCCGGCAGCAGATGGGTGGGAGCAGGCAGAGCAGCGCGGCGCTGCAAAGCCGTTCACGCTGTGCCCAAAGTTCTTTGTCCTTTCCAGCTGGGTATCGGAGGACACAACGCATCCGAAAGTGAACTGCAGTGTCCTGGGATGCAGCTTAGGGATACAAAACCACTGGTAATGGTACGAGCTGGATAGCGGTATCCAATAGATCTTGACATCCTAAACAAATCAATAGCTGGGAAAATAGGGCTCAGCTGAAGTGTTGGGTTTTTCTTTAACCTATAGAATGACAGAGGCTGAGAAGGACATCCTTTTTATACACCTCCTCAGAGCCATCCTGCTCAAGCTAATACAAATTTAGGTTTTTCTATATGGTGGGGGTTTTGTTTGTATGTTTGTTTGTTTTAAAGGAAAGTTACTTGCTCGGCAATTTTTTTAAGGTTATTCTCAAAGACAGATCCCACCACCCCATGCAGACTCTGCTCAGCAAGAGCATCACGGCCCGACCCCAAAAATTCACCATCCGAAGGGCGAAGAAGACATTCCCAGCCCAGATTTTCTCCCCTCCGCACACGAAGACGTCTACAGACATTCCAGCCGCGCTCCCTGCGCAGCTCAGGCACCCATCGATGGCAGCTGGGCAAAGGTTGTTGGGCAGGATGTCCGCAGCGCTGCCTCCGGTTGTCCCCATGTGTTTGCTCACTGACAGGGCAGGAGCAGCCGAGGGGACACGGAGGACACGCGGCCCCCGCAGCCCAGGGCACCCCGGCAGAGCCCCCACCGCCCGGTTACCGGCCCCGGCTGCGCTGCAGCCCGCGGGGACCCGCTGGGATGACATCAGCGCTCACGGCCGGGCGAGGAGCCGGGCTGGGGCGGGGGAAATAGGGGAAACCTCAGCCGGGGCTGGTCCGCGGGGACCGCGGCAGCGCAGCGCATCCCTCCACCAGCCCCGGAGCATCCCCGCTGCATCCCCCCGCGGCGGGGAGGGGGGTCGGGCACACCCTCGGAGGGGCGCAACCCCCGCCGCTCCCGGAGCGGGCAGAGCCCCGCGCCCCGTCGGTGCCGTGCGGTGCGGACAGGTGCAGGTGCAGCCGCCGCCCGCGCCCCCCGCCTCCCCTGCCCTGCCCTTACCCGGGGCGGCGCAGTCGGCGCACGCCGCGTTCCCCGGCCGCTGGAGCAGCTCCACCAGCGCCTTCCTGCTCCTCTCCTTCGCCATGGGGGCGGCGGGCGGCTCGGCGGGGCTGCGCTCGGTCCGCCGCGCTACGGCAGCCTCATGGCGCGGGCGGGGGGCGCTGGCGAGGCGGGCGGCGCCCGGGCGGCTCCATTCGGCCCCGCTCGCCCCGCGCACGCCGAACGCGCCTCCGGCCGCCGGGACGCGCCGGGGCGGTGCTGCCCTGCCCTGCCCTGCCCTGCTCTGCCCTGCCCGCCCTGGGCGCCTCTCGCCCGCCGCTGCCGGAGCCACCCGGTGCCGCCGGTTCCGCTTTCAGCGGGCGCTGCCGGCTCCCCGCTCGCCCGCGACCTCCAGCGGCAGCGCGTCGCCCGGGCGGCCCCTACCCCCGAGGGGGGTCCCCGACCTTCAGGGCATCCCATCCCGCCAGGTGTCCCCAGCACTCGGGGGTGCCTTCCCTGGTTTAACTCCTGCCCGCGGAAGGGATGCTGTCGCCGGTGGGAGCGGCGGGGCAGGGGCAGGTGGGAGCCGAGGGGCTTCACCAGTGGGAGGTGGCGGCTGGCAGCAAGCCCAGCCATCACTGGCCGGGGCCTTGCCACACAAGCACCTTGGCAGGTTCATGAGCAGCACGTTTGGGGTGCCCCTCTTACACCAGCATCTTTTGGGGGCACTTGTGAAGGTTTCACTAGTAGCCCCACGCACTCCAAAACGCTCCGCCTTCGCTGCTGTCCTTGCACATCACCAGCACCTTCCATGTCTGTGTCTTGGCAGAACCATCCTCCAGGCATCTTCCCACGTTTTTCACACCCTCTGTGGTGTCAAGGGAGTATCGGGGGAGAAAACATCCCTGTGTCATCATGGCCGTGCATCTCATGCCATCTATGGGGAAGACTCCTTGTTTTGCCAGCCAAAGACTAAAGTGGCACTCAGGGGCAGGATGTGGGAAGCCTTTGGCTGAGGAAAGGTTCAGAGCTGTGTATCCTTAACCCCTGCTGAAACCTTCCCCTCAAGTATGGGTTACCTGTGATGCTGCTATGTCCTGTTTGTGGCTCACACATCTCTGCTTACAAAAACAATTTTGGTTTTGCAAAGCAAGCCCCATTTAAATCATCCAACTCTGCTTCCTCCAACAAAGTAGAGCCCTCCTGCAAGCTCGGCTCATGCCATTCATGCTGCCCATGAGATTCAGGGTGTGCACGAGCATCTGCAGGAGGAGGCTGCCAGCAGCTCCGGGGAAACTTCCACAGCCAAATCACCATCCTGATCCTGCAAACATGAGGATGTGAGCAGGTTCCTGAGAACACTTTGTTGGAGAAAATAGCCTCTAAATACAGGCAGAATCATGGCCTGGTACATTTACAATGCTCCCCTTCCCTGGAATACATTTTCCTAAATGACCTTTGCATTTGTGCTGCCAGACAAGTGACTGTATCCAGGTTGGTTTCTGACTGTTTTAAACTGATGCTGGACTGTTCCTTGCTGACTCAACCCTGTGTCACACGTCATGCTGGGTTTGCTGGTTTTACACACATAGCTTGATAAGGTCTGGAAATTCACTCCCATCCTAACCAAAAGCATAATCCTCCACACAGACCTTTTGTGGGGAAACTGAGCTGCTACATCCAGACCCTCACCTTCTTCAGCCTCTGAGTCACTAACCCGGAGCACTGACTTCTAACACACTCTGAGTGAAACCAGCTCAGCACAGTGTCTTAACCCTCCACACCTGTGCTGCGTTCAAGCTTGACAGTGTAAATGCTACAGGATCAGAGCTTTACCTAAGCCCAGGTAAGGCCAGGTTTTCATTTGCACTTTGGCTTTTCCAGAAGAGGCATTTGCTGAATGCTTCATGCAGTAGCCAGGATGCTGCACATCATCATGAACTTACCACAGGCCGAGGCTGGGAGAAGGGAGGGCGTTTGGTTTGAAAGTCTCTGTTTAGCTTTCCATTAAGACTTATTGATTCTCTTAATTTTTTGTTCTCCTGGTTGCTAGGCAATTCCTCTCTCTCCTCCGCGTGCTGGAAGCCAGGGCTGCAGACAGAAATTTATATCTTGTAATAAAATCAAATAAAACAGAGCCTGTTGTCAATGATGAGAGGAGAGAGTTTCATAAAGGACAGGAGGAGCAGGAGAGCAGGGCCAGCAAGGGTCGATCAGCAGCATCCTCAGCATTTAAGTCAACACAATTACTCCAGACTTCACACGGGGAAACAAACAGCCCACGTGGGTGGAGGGAACGTGGAGCGACAGGGAGAAAAGTTGGAACTAAATGAGCCAGAAATGAAGATAAACTTTTGTTCAGTGGATAATCAAAGGCTTGAGCCCACCTCACACGTACAAGGGTATCTCTGTAAATTTACTCCTGGTTTATCCAAGGAGTGGAGGCTGGGTATTGCCCCAGTGTTGGTTGGCACAATGTTGATCCAGGGCAGGCATTGAGGTTCTCCTGATGGACATTGAATCCTGAGGACTGTGATTCCTGGCATAGAGCAGGGACTGCATCTGAGTTTATATCTCACACGGGGTAAAGAGCAAAGGTTGCCCCTGCAGGGCTGGTGGAGGCTGATGGGCATCACTGCTCAGCCTTGTCCATGTCAGACTGTTCCCTCCTCTGAGCTTTGCCCCACACTTTTCCCGTGGGTAGCACCTTTCAGGGAATGCCTAAATGAATTTGCTCTTACTTCTTGTGAAGTCTCTGACCAAACTCTGGAGATGGGTTGTCGCTGTCAACACACCACCCTCATTCAGATGCTTCCTGTCTCTCCGCTGCTAAGTGACTTGGAGGTCTGACATAAATTCATATCCATATGTATGTAAATACTTACATATTTATGTGTAAGATGTGTTTGTTTGTAAACACACACACTTTTAACTCAGTCTTTCCAAATCACAAGGTTGTTGCCTTAGAAACGGACGTTATTAATGTGATCTCCTGAGGTGCTAAGCACGGTGGCAGCAAGGGCAGCCTCTGGAAATGCCAGATACTGAGGTCAGGGCAAAGAACACTCAGAGATTCCTGGAAACCTTTCCATCATCTTTGTGGTGACGCCCTGAAAATGCACAGACATAACTATACCTTCTCCTTGCCCTTCCCTATCAGCTCCTTTCACCCCGAGACTGCCTTTTGTTAGGAAAGAGCTGTTTACACTGGGGTGTAGTTAATTTCACAGCCCTAGCCCCGGAATGGCTAAATCAATGCCACAACCATGCAAGTAAAGGGGTGTTAAACACAACCCTTGATGTGACCCGGGAGCGCATTCACAGCGTTAACGTGGGGAAGCATTACAAATTCCTGCGTGAACAGCAAACCTGAACAGAAATATCAATAATTCATGCCATGGCAACTGCATTCAAGCAAAACTCTGGAGCAGCAGATACACCAGGCAGGATTCCATAGGCTTCCTCAGCACCACAGCGGAGGCAGCTCTTGCAGCTGGAGGTTTGTGTGAACAAGCTACAGCACTGGCACCCGCACCTATGTTAAAGCAGCTCATTTCCGCTGCAGCATTAGTTTCCTGTTCAAAAAAAAAAAAAAAAGGAGGAAACAAATCCTAGAGGTTTTTCTTTAAAAAAAGAAAGGGTTTTCTGGGTTATCCAGTTAAATCAAGAGTGGCTGTAGCTGGGAGGGAGGAATGCCACAGAGCAGAGAGCTCAGACCAGGGCAGCTAAAAATTCTTGAACCAAAAATCCAATACTGATGCCAACTTTCTCTCATTTTGAGCAAATTGCTGTATGGAGCCTGTGGGATTGTTTTTGTGTGGAACAGGGAAAAGCACACTCACAGCATCTGTGTGGTTAGGATGTGTTGATCAAGTGGAAGAGGATGATGCAGGAGATAATGGTGTGAGGGTGGAAAAAGAGCTGTTATGTCCTGCACCTGCAGCAGCCCTCAAAGAAGACAAAGAGTTGTGCAGCTCTAAAAGTGTCTCACTGCGGAGTGATCTGCAGATCAGGGTGTATTTCCATTTGCATAGTGCTTAGTTCTGTTGCAGCCCAGTGTTACCAGTGTGAAAAAAGGGGAATCCTTTACTGCCATGATTTAATACTCATGCAGTTACCACCATGCAAACCAGACCACAGAGATCCTCTGTAGGGAAGCAGAACTGGGGAGAGTGAGGACAAGGTGGGGTTTAGACCAAAATCTCTTTTTCTAGATTTCTGCAACCCCCTAGAGCTGATCGCTGCTCTCTCACAGCCATGCTACCACAAAAAGGAAAATTCTCCAACCACCAGCCCATCCTGTGCTCAGGACAGCCTTTCAGTTTCTTTTCCGCCTGCCTCTGGCCAGCAATGGGCTGGTTTGGGTGTCAGCACATGGTTGCTGGGGCTGCTTAGTTGCTCAGACAGCATGGCTGGGAGCCAAAATACATCTGAGAGAGAGAGGGGGTACTTGATGGTGTGAAGATGTTGGATATTTGTATGTCTGCTCAGCGGCACCTGGGGAAATCTCAATGTAAGAAAAACAGCTCTGCAACAGTCCTGTTGTTGCACCAAACCCATTTCCTATGATGTAAAATATGACATGGAGGGGGCAGCTGAGGGAATTGGCTCCATAGCAGCTGCAGGGAACCAGCTGGAGCTATGCTGATTTCTATTGTCCAATGACAGGTTCTTTTCTGCTCACAGAGGAGATGAAATTAGACCAAGGAAGTCAATAGTTCACCTACATCCATGGTAGACCACTGCTTTCAGCATTATTCTTGATTTATCCTAATTAAGAGACTCAGGCCTGTGGAA
This sequence comes from Aphelocoma coerulescens, assembly GCF_041296385.1. Taxonomy (NCBI): domain Eukaryota; kingdom Metazoa; phylum Chordata; class Aves; order Passeriformes; family Corvidae; genus Aphelocoma; species Aphelocoma coerulescens. The sequence continues at coordinate 13,537,281 of NC_091028.1, read as the reverse complement.
TCTCTGTATGGAGAAAGCCAACATGTGTGTAAAGACAGTCGTACATCAGGGGATCAGCTCGTCCAAAAAAAGTCAAAGTGATTATTCAGAGTGGGACGTCATCAATTCAGTCTGAGTCTGAGACACAGCAGGACAGGTTCGGTGTGCAAACAGCAGGGCAGCACTTACCATGGAAATTGCTTTTGCTCAGTTCCAATAATTTAATCTCTTCCTGGCTCAAATGGCTCATGCTTCCAGGAACAGCTTGGAGACATTCAAGCAGGAGACTGAGCTGTGCAATGTCATGTTCTAGGGTGGGGACTCCAGCAGCCAACCCACCTGCTGCCAGCTCTGGGCTCTGGGAACCAGGGGCTGCTCCAGCCCGGGACAGAGAGCAAAGAGGATGATGGAGATGCTACGGGCAGGACCACAGGACAGAGGGGCTGAAGCCCAGCACTTCATTTCTGGTCTGGAAGTCTCTTCAGCAGAGCCTGAGTCACTCAGAAGAAAAAAGAACAAACCATTTTAAAAGGGCACAGAAGAAGAGAGAAAACAGAGCAGTTATTGGCCCCAGCAGTCGGTCTCGTGTCACAGACTGCTGCCTTCAGCTGCTGGTCCAGCTCAGGCAGCTGAGAGCACATCCCCTTCTGTAGCACTGCTCAGCTGTGATTTGAATAAAGCAGTAGATGGAAACAAGACTGTGGTTTTTCTCTAGAAAGAGATTAAAAATGATGGCCTGAAGTAAGCTGCCAAACAGCTGGAGATGGTAATTCAGCCTCTCCACAATTAACTTTGTCCACAGAAAGTTGAGGGCCACATCCTGCCCTTTCTCTGGCTGCTGATGAGATTGTTTGGATGTCACTATATGCTTCCTAAAAGCTCCCACAACATCAAGATACAGAGCATGCTGCTCACTTATCTGTTTATTTCAGTATGCTTTGCCAAAGAAAAATCAGCAAAGAATTAATTAACAGCAATTATTTCTAGCAACAACAGAGCAGCCCTGCTCCAGAAGCCATGAAAACAACATCATGAGACCCCTGTGGCCAAAAATCCTTTCTAAACAGGTGCAAAAATAAACAATTTTAGCAGGGTGTAAAAAGAGCCCAAGCCAGGTTGGGGAATGGCAGGAGAGCAGCCATTTCAATGGCTGAGTCAGAGCAATCATCCAGGTGACTTTTGTGAAGGAGCTTTAATAAACAAACCAGAGTGGAAGCACCAACCTGAGTGAAAGAACCAGCAGGACCAGGTTATTGCTGCCATAGAGGGTTTACTACACCCATCACCCTGTGTTATTAGTGCTGCTGAAGTGATTTACTGTCCCAGTCAGTCCAGTCGATTAGAGCTGTGATCTAAAGTACAGCCAGCTCCAGTTTCAGTGATAAACATCACCCCCTGCCTATTACTTGCTAAAATAAGCTGAAATAAAGCCATCAATCCAGACATCTCTGTGCTCAAATTAGTCCTTCTAGCTGGCACCACCACACCTGCAAGTCTCCTGCCATGCCTGCTAAAAGGATGCAGGTAGATGTTCCAGATGCATTCTCATTTTTCACCTGCCTGGTTCTTTTTCAGCACCCGGTGAACTCTGTCCCTTTGACCAGAACTTGCACCTCCTGTCAGCACAGCCCTGCAGTGACCTGGTTCCTGTAAATCTCTGTGCTGCCCATGTACTCCCTGAGCATCTCCCCTCACACAGAGGTCGGGATGCACCTCCTGCCAGAGATGTTCCCCTCCATGCTGCATCCTAGCTGTTGGCAGCAGACAGTCCCTCTTTTTTCACCAGACTCTGCAGCACAGTTTGGGGATGGGGAAACTAAACTAAACCCCACACTCCACCCACCTGTACCCTCACTGATGTCTGTGCACACAGGCTGCTCAGAGCTGACCCATGGCACTGCCTCTGCTTTCCCATACAGATCCTGCCCTGGGACTGGCCTGCATGGACCCAGTACACCTATACCTCTGGATCAGACAGGAACTGGAAGGCATAGAGAAGGGGCACAGATTTGTGCTGCCTTAGCAACCACTGCGAGCATGCACATGGACACAGGAGATGTGCCAAACAACAGGCACACCCTGGAGCCTGTGCTCTGTATGGGCTGGGTGGTGAGGACAAGGCTAAAGGCAACCTGCTTAATCCAGGGGCTGAAGTCAGCACAGCTTAACTCCCACCTCCACACTAAAGAGCAAAAGCCAAGGAAGGCGACCTCAGCACCCAGCAAGGAGCCAGCCTCATTACACCCCTGGGAATTCCTACTTGGTGCTTGCTCATGGGGCCATGGAGGCTCATTTATCAGTGGGAGGCTCAGCGTCCCGAGTTACCAGCAATTTTCTCAGCACTGATCTGATCTGCAGCTTCTCTGCAATCCTGAGTGGCAGCAGGAATTTTTTCCCCCATCTGGGTCTGCCTGCCCAAAAACTGGCTTCCTGAGTGTGGTGAAATGCTTTTCCATCCACCCAGCCGTGCTACCTGGGGCTGTCAGTGCAACCCAGAGGGGAAGAGCCCTCGGTAGATTGGCAGCAGATGGCTGCAGCACACAGCATTACATCAAACCCTCAGGGCCATCCTGGTGTCCCAGATTCAGTAGTGCTCTCATTCTCCTGCCCTGCCCACTAAGGAGAGATGCTTCCAAACCCTGCTGAAAACCAGAGCATGGTTTAATAACTGAGAAATGTAAATTGAGCAGACACAACGGGGCCTGAGTCCCTCGCAGAGCACCCCCTCCCATGCTGCTGCCTTCCCACGTGCTCCCCTTGTTCAGCAGCTCTGCAAGCAGGATCAGAACTGGGTGTGTGAGCAGGTTCTTGCTGAGCGGGGCTTGCTAGCAGCAAGAACACTAGAAATCCTCCAGAAATAAGAGCTGCCAACTTCTCAAAGGTTACTAAAATAGACAAAGGACTCAGTTACCCAAAGGGGCTGCAGAAGCACCCCCACCACCTGCTTTTTAAACCCATCAAGGTGAAGTGAAAAGCCTGGGTCATCCTGTCTCCTTGCTTCCTTCACCCCCCTGCTCTTTCTTTGCCAGGCTACTTTCCACCACTGCTCCTACCTGAGTTTACCATAATTCATAAGGACCTGGACAGAAAAGCACCCACAATACAAGGTGGTTTATGGTGTTGCTCATTGCCAGGCAGCAGGACATGTGGCCAGATGGACCCCAACATCCCTCCCACAGCAGTGGGAACCTACCTCACTCTGTGTGGGAGCTGGGAAGGGCTGCCTGTGCAGGCATCCCACTGGAGGTGGGGGAGTGTGGGACACCAAGGACTGGATTCAGCCCACCAGATTTGATCAACTGAACTGTTTTACCTCACAGAGAACTGTGGCCTTTGTTGGGCTATATGGTGAATGCCAGGCTTGTCATTCAGCCAAGCCCAGCAGGAATCACCAAGCATAAGATTGATGCACCTGCTAATGCAAATCCCAGAATCTCCTGGATAATGAGAGAGCACAGGCATCGGAACCTCTAAGGAGAGCCATAAAAACCTGTCCCTGTATCATCATCAGTTCCAGGAAACAAAAAGTGCATCAAGGTCTATCAAGTCCCCTGCATGCACTCATTGGGCTTCTAGGTGACTTTCTATGAAGCTCCTATTTTGATCAGTGATCAATTATGCATTTCAAGCCATATGGCACCTTCATTCCAGAAGGAAGGCATTTTGTCTTGAAATGTGTAAGCTAGAAAATCTGCTGCATCCTGACAAAAATGCAATATTGCCAGTTACTCACAAAAGCAGAATCATTAAGAAAAAGAAAAAAAATGCAGGGTTAGTTTAATCAGATGTCCAATATTCATTGAAATACCCTTGAAGAGGAAATATACCTTGCATGCGCACTTCCAGTCTTTTTTAAAATTAACCTGAGTCAGAGCTTTGATTTTTGTGGGAAACCTGATATAATATACAACATTCCCAATTTAGCAGAAGGATCTCCTCCAGCATGGATCTCCTCCAGGCATGAAAGTACTGAAGTCCTCTGGGGTCACTGGATAGATATGCTACCAGACATGACAGCACTCCTGCACACTAGCAGAAGTATCACTCCCATCCCAGGAATTATGGATGAGAAACATAGAAAAATACTGCTCTCCAGTGGAGCCAGGAACACCCAAGGCACTTCTCAGAGCAGCAACAAGTGATGCTCCAGACATTTTTTATATGGGAGCAGGCTGTTCCTTCTCTCATAGCCTCCTACAACACAGGTTTCATTCCAGAGGCTCAGTAAAAATGGTGCTGCCTCTCAGCTATCTGCTTGGAGTGAGACAACAAGGAGGCAAAAATTTAAGAGGTGCTTTAACTCATTGCCCCTCACCTGGTTCAGCCACAACCAAAGGCAGCAATAAGTAAAAGCTGTTTTGATTGCTGCCCCAAAGGGCAAATAATCACCAGAGACAACGTGGTCTCCCAAGGAAACCAGGCTGGTGACTACTGACCATGAGTGTAATACCCAGCCCAAGGAATTCCCTGGACTTGAGGCCAGCAGGACAAAGCAGGGAGAATGCTCTGGGGAAGGACCAAGAGTGAAAGTCAGCAGCCACACCCACTGCCTGCTCTGACTGCTCACAACCCCAAACATTCACTCCACAAGTGCTGACAGATGCGACTCTCCTGCTATGCCAGGTATGCCCTTCCAGGTGGCAGATGCAGCAACAATCCCTCCTCAGCACTGAGGCACGGCCTCATTGTGCTCCTACAAAGGACTTTGGACCATGGCCTATTTCCAGAGCAAGCACAGGAGGCTGTCTTTGCGTAGGCTTTTCTGTGAAAGCACACCCAGAGCTCTGGAAATGTTTATTAAACCCTTTCTTCCTGGTTCTGCAGGTCACTGTAGTAGTTTGGAGAGATACACCTAGAGCTCAAGGTCTCCCAGGAAGATGTAACGATGGTTAAATTGCAGCAATGTTCTCTCTGTAAATAACTGCTGTGATCAAGGTTAAGCTTTTTGTGGTTGAGTGGATTTTAATCTGAGCAAAGAATGCATGGGCAAAGCTCTGCTGATCCAGAGCCCTCCGGGGACTCCCTGGGACGGATCCCAAGCAGCTGGGTGCCTCATTAGGGTGTGAATGAGGCTTTGCTGCAGAAAAGCTACAGGAAAGACAATTACAACTCCCTGGCTTATTGATTTCTATTGCTATGGTAACAGCTCACATAGATCTTCACTGCAACACAGTCACCACTTCCTCCTGCTTCGGGCTATCCCTTCCACACCTGTGCAATTACATCCAGGTTGGCAGGCTGTACATAATCCCAGCTGAACCTCGATTCCCAATGGTTTGCCTTTCTCCAGGTCGCAGGATCTGTCAGCAGGTGGAGCTTCACGGCAGAGCTGGCACAGGCAGCACCTGGCAGGCTCCTCACAGGAAGATTGATGCACTTGTGTGGAACCACTCCCACAGCACAGCAGCTCATCAACTCCAAACAGCTCCACCAAGAAACCAGTGCCCTGACAAACTGCCTCCCCTGCAGCACACACGCCTCAGCTCAGCGTTTCCAGAATACAGATTTTTCCCAAATTGATGACAGGCTCCTGGAGAGGTTCTCCTCAGCATGGGCACAGGAAAGCTGGCTAGGAACCTACTGCTTTCATTTGGCTTAAAACTCGCTGTCAGTTTAAAGAAGCACAAACCTGGATACCACAAGCAAAGCTGCAATAAAGAGGTTTTAAATGGAAAGACTTTAATTAACAATCTGTATGTTGGCAGGAATTAACTGAAGAGCATTCTGGGAACTCTCCCCGATGACTCCGGGGTTGCAGGGACTTGTCCCATTGAGCAAGTTGGGAAAACTGACCCCAGGTCTGGCACTAATGGCTTTTTCCCCACCACTTCCCAGCTGCATTAGATCTCAATGTCTGATGTCCCTCAGCAGCTCTGAGCTCACCTTACAGCTCCACTGAACATATTCCTTTCTGCAGCCAATGCTTCCAGCCAGGACAGATGTGCCTCTGCCCATTCCCTGAATTTTATCCACTCACAGCTCTCTTCTTGTCCTGGCACAAGGGGACAGCAGCTGACTCACGGTGCCAGGAAACAGGATGGAACGTGCCCATGGATCTGGACAGGATGAGGATGTGATCTTTAGGCTGGTGAAAGGTGCAAACCTCTCACCCCCACACTCTCTGTTAGGCTGGCAATCACTCAACACCTCAAAAACTTTGTAACAACCCAGAGGACAGAGCTGGCATCAATGTCTCAGGGAAACACGGATGGAATTCGTGAAGGAAATGGCTTGGCCAAACCACAGCACAGAGTAACATCCAAAAATGAAACCACCACTGATAAGAGCCCAGATTACTCCCCCACCACTGGTGGATTCTTTCAGACCTACCAGGAATTCCCTTTGCCTTATAATATTCAGGGAGCACAGAAGCATGAAATTTGATTTCTTTCTTCTGGAGATGCTGGAGATTATTTTAATTCTAACTTGGTATCACTGAAAGAAAGCCCTTATTCAGTGGTTTAATATAAAGTCTTTTAGTATCTGTTGCAGCAATACAATTTCTGCTTTCTTTCCTATAAATGTACTAATCTCACCAAAGGATATAATTTGAACAGAAGAATGAAGTGGAATAAAAATATGCAGCAGCAGGCAAATGTCCTTTGCAAACAGGAACCTGCTCTGAGCAGTGTGCACTCTGTTCCATCAGATTAGACAGAGCAACAATTTAAATCTCAGCCCCAACGATCAGTTTGAAGAGCAGAAAATGTTCTTTCACCCTTTCCTGGAACTCAGTATGAGCAGATGCACAGTGGAGAGAAGCAGAAGCAAAAGCAGACAGCCGGGGAGGTGAGATGTATCAAAGAGGGGACACCAGCTAAAGAGGGAAGTGTGGGAGAACTGCCTTCAGAGCGTGCATGACTCTCTGCAGGCCCTGAACCCTAAAGCTTAACATGCCAGAGCCAGACACACAGAGAAATGGTTCCCTGGATAAAAAGAAAAACAAGAGAAGCAGCAGTAACAGGGCAGAACATACAGTGGAAAACACATCCAGAAGATTTACAAATTTATTGCCTGCTTGAAACACATTTCTAGGGGGCTAACAGGCCAAATTATTTCTGCTTGAACTCAACATTAATTAAGAAAGACTCTGATGCATTAGATCATGCAAGAGAAATACCACTATTCTCATTTAAAGTATGAAAAAATTAGGTGAACACTGCTGGCATGGTAAATAAAAGCAAAATCACTCCCTGACTGGTGTGTGGAACTAGAAATACTCTCCCAACAGTGATGGAAGATGAAATGATTGAAAAATCACCCCACCCCGAGTACCCCCACAGGACCCCAGTGTCTTCCATAGCAGGGTGAGATGACCCCAGGGATGGGGACTAATGCCAGTATTTAACAAAAAGCAATTTTAAAGTACAACAGCTTTATTTCCACCTGGCAAGTAACTGCTGTGAGCATATCAATACTGCCCACAGAGGAGTAATCAGTAGTTCAAGCCCTACACAATAAAGGATTGTTTGGTTTGGGTTTTTGTCCTCTTAGAATAAGACTTCACTGTTTTTACAGGGACATGGAGAACACTTTGGGTTGTAACTGTTTTGCCTCTAGAGAAATTAAAAGAAAGAAGTTAAGAAATACTTGAGCAAAGCAGACAAAGGCACTACTTTTGCTCATTTAAAGAAAAATCTTATTTTAGGAAAATTAAACTTTGGAAAAAAGGCTCTTTCAGGAAACACTTCCTATTGCAATATGAACAGAATGTACAATATGTACTACATTCAGAGTTATGCTTTCCCTTCATGAGGAGCAAAGTTATCTGTCTTCATCATGACTTTTCAGGTTTTTCTTCTGATTTCTCATTTATCAGGTCTTTAAATCCCAATTTTTCCAGTGGTTCATTAGCCATAAGTTGCCTAAGTAAAAAAGAAGAAAACAACAAAAATAATTTTAGAGTACACAGCCTATAACCATGAGAACAGCAGCATTTTCTATTTCACTTACTATTATTTACCCTAAACAAATCCAAAACATCTACACAGAGTGACTGCTGTTTGACAAGACCTCAGAAAATTCAGATTTAAGAAAGCAACATTCAGGGATTATTTATTTCCCCCTTAACAGTGGTTTTCCAATTAAATGTGTTGTTTCCTCATTTTAGGTACTAAGTTTCCTCAGAAACCAACCTGACTCCTGGTTATCTTTAATTAGCAAATTGCATAAGAGCTTCCTAAAATTCAACCAATGCCATTTACATTTTCAAGTGAATATGGCTTAGAACAGAATTTGTGGTGCCACTAGATTTTGCTGTAGTGCTTTTCAAACTTGTTTTTGATTTGCAGCCTTCCTCACCACCAGCCCATGCAGTGTATTTTCCCTAAATACAGGGAAATTGGTGCATTTCCTACAGTTCCCTGACTCACCCCTGTGCTGGAAGCATTGCAAAGCAACACACGAATGGAAACATCCCTGGAAAACCAATCACCAACACTTTCTTCACTTGAACTGAGGAACAAGTTAAGACTTTTAACTTGCCTGCTTGAAACATATTTCTAAGGGGCTAACAGGCAAAATTATTTCCACTTGAAGCCAGCACTAATGAAGTATATGCAAGAAAAATATCACTGGCTCTGATAATTCACGGTTAAGTTATACACAGCACCTTCAGGGATCTTAAAAACATACTCAGCGCTTATTGAGAAGGCCATGCACAAGGTGAGCCAAGTATGGGCTACAAGTTAAAAGTTTAACTTGTAACCGCAGTTAAAAACAAAAAAAAAAGCTTCACATTGCCCGTTGTGCAGGGTGGAAGCTGCCCAGGTCTCGCTGTTACCCCACAGTACGGGCTGGATACCATCGAAACCACACGCCAGGAAACCTGCTGGTGCCACACGGGGCACCTGTTTCCTTCCTGGACAAAAATTCCTGCGTGACTGCGGGCTCGCTTCCCCTCCCGGTGCCGCAAGAGGATCCCCGCTCTGCTCGCCCCGGGGCCCAGCGGGCTGGCCCGCAGCCGGGCCGGTGTGGCGGGGGCCACTCGCCTGTCCATGCGGCACTCCAGGTAGGCCATGGCGCTCTGCCGGCAGGCCGCGCTCTCGTAGCCGCTGCGGCGGAGGCACTCCATGAACCGCTCTTTGAAGGCGCTGCACTCCCCTGCAACACACAGCGAGGGCCGCGCTAGGGCCGCGCTCGGGGGCGGCCCCGGGGCGCGGGGCGGCGGGGCGGCGGGGCAGGCCCGGCGCTAGGCCGCGCTACCGCACCGAAGTGATCCAGCGGGAACGCGCCCTTGTCCGGCGGCCGCGGCGTGAAGCTCTTGTTGCTGAAGTTCATGGCGGTGGACATGTCGCCGCCGGGGGTGGAGACACGGACGGGCGGGTCCCGGGGGTCACTCGCCGGTCCCGGGGGTCACTCGCCCACTCACTGCCGCCGCCGGGGGGAGCCGCGCGCCGAGCGCATCGAGCGGGTCACGTGAGCGCCGGCGCGCGGAGGGGGCGGGGCCGCGCCGCCATGGAAACGGCGTGGGCGTTGTTATGGCAACCGGAGCGGCGGCGGGAGCGAGGCGCGCGTCGCCATGGAGACGCCGCCCGCCATGTTGGGCCGGGCCCCGAGCGGGAGTCGCTCCCGTCCGTGCACCCAGGTGTTATAAACATATATTGTAATATTGGCTTCTCGCGAGTATTAAGGTAGATATTATATAATGTTAGAAACGCTTTTCGCTGTGTGGATGTAGTTTTCTCTCTTTTAGCAAGAATTTAGCAAGCGTGAGCGAGTAAGAGAAGCTCCAAGCGAGCAGAGGATGAGCCCACAGCGGCTGATCAGCGCTGCCCGCAGAACAAAGGGGCCCAGAGCCGCTCTCAGCGCTCTGCCCGGGGCAAAGAGGCCAAAGCTGCCCTCAGCCCCGGCTGTCTGGGGAGCTGAGAGCCCGACCCAGCCCTCAACTCGCTCCTGGCGAGCCCGAGCCCACGAATCAAGAGAAATAAAACCCAAGGCAGAAGAATACGCCTGCACTGAAAAGGCGGCACCAAGGAGCGGCCACGCAGAACAGCTCCGGGAAAAGTTGGAATATGCACAAAGAACAGACAGCAAAAATGGTCTAAAAAGGCCCAACCTCGAGCACCGGGTGTGCTCTTTCACGCTGTTGTCTCCTAATTGTCCCTTTCCTTAAACTTTCCTTAGAATTTTACAAAGAGAGAAGCTCGTTTTTCGCGGCTGCGCGGTTGGGGCCGCATCACCGCTGAGCCCTCCGCTGATCCTTCCGCGGCCAGGACCGCATCACAAATAGTCCCTCCTGGCGGATCACTCCGCGGGCGGCCGCATCACCGCTGATTCCTCCGCGGCCAGGACCGCATCACAAGTAGTCCCTCCTGGCGGATCCCTCCGCGGGCGGGCCGCAGCACCGCGGGGCCCTCTGTTATCAATGGCATTGTGATGTTGGCTCTTCGCGTGTCCCAGAATTGTTATGGATGGATTGTGGTGTTGGTTTTTTCATGTTCCTTAATGTGAGAAAAGCTTTGCCTGGGTTCTGTCATGGAACGCTGTAGAATGGCTGCAGTTTGGGTGGCCACTTTGGCAAGAATGGGGGGGGGGGGTCTTCACATTCCTGGAAAATCTTATCAGAAGAAAGGAACCCGAAACCAGAGGGAATGGAGCCAAGGAAAAAGATAAGACTGATAAGATGATACTCAGCAACTCCAAAGAATTAATGAATGATGCATGACGGTGATGAATAGGAAATAAGCGCTGGACTTTTAAAGCCGATCTTTTGGATGTAAAGCTGTGCCTTTGGACCTCTGCCCAAGCACCCGGCCCTAACACCCTTTGTGCTGTTGTTATATATTGTAATACTGGCTTCTCGCGAGTATTAAGGTAGATATTATATAATGTTAGAAACGCTTTTCGCTGTGTGGATGCAATTTTCTCTCTTTTTAGCAAGAATTTAGCAAGTGTGAGCGAGTAAGAGAAGCTCCAAGCGAGCAGAGGATGAGCCCACAGCGGCTGATCAGCGCTGCCCGCAGAACAAAGGGGCCCAGAGCCGCTCTCAGCGCTCTGCCCGGGGCAAAGAGGCCAAAGCTGCCCTCAGCCCCGGCTGTCTGGGGAGCTGAGAGCCCGACCCAGCCCTCAACTCGCTCCTGGCGAGCCCGAGCCCACGAATCAAGAGAAATAAAACCCAAGGCAGAAGAATACGCCTGCGCTGAAAAGGCGGCACCAAGGAGCGGCCACGCAGAACAGCTCCGGGAAAAGTTGGAATATGCACAAAGAACAGACAGCAAAAATGGTCTAAAAAGGCCCAACCTCGAGCACCGGGTGTGCTCTTGGCAGAGCACCAAGGCACCCGGCCGCTACCTCTTTGCTTTATTTTATGGGTCTCTTATTGTCTTTATATTAAACCCTTTAAATTCTCACAGGAGAGTGAACCTCGTTTTTCACACAGTGCTGAGAAATAGACCGATTCCTCCTCACAAAACCCGTGTCATTGTCCTCATTCCCCTCTGAATGCTCCGAATGTCTTCTGGGTTGTCCTGTGCAGGACTTTGGTGATCCTTGGGGGTCCCTTCCAGCTTAGGGTATTCTGTGATTCTGCGATTCCTTTCAGTGAATGGGTGGCTGTGATGGCCGTGGGCTGCCTGTCTGGGGAGGGGCCCGGGAAAACAGTCTGTGCTTGGCATTTGTGCATTGGGAAATGGAGGGGGAAAGAGCCCAACTTGGAGCCTGGCGTCAGCAAATCCCTTCATACAGGATCCAGCCTTGTCCAACCTTTCCCTTTTCTATCCAGGGCTGAGGCCAAGCTCCTCCTTCCCTTCTGCCCGAAGAATAAACCCCTCACGTGTCACTGCTGAGCTCTGGCTCTTGACTTAAAAGCCCATTTTCTGGACCTAGCTGCGGCTGGCGTGTGACCCCAGAGCCCGGGGAATGGCACCGGCAGGATGGCAGCACCAACTTCCCTTAGAAAGAAACCCAGCGGGATTTCGGATGGGCCGTTCCCATTCCGCTCAACCAGCAGCCACCCGTGGTGGCCACGATGAGCGAGGCTCCTCATCCCTCATGAATCCTCACGGCTGAAGTTGTGCACAAACCCGATGGACAGCGCTGAGTTGTTCTGTGCCTGCTGCAAGCAGCGGGAGAGCAGTGGGTTCCCATCGTGCGGTGTAAACGCTGGTGAGACCAGTGACACCGAGGGGGTGTCGGCAGGTGCTTGGGAAATGGTGAACTTCCAGATCCTCAAGATGTACAACGAAGAAAAACACCCTTTTTGCCTGCAGGTTTACGGCACAAACTCTGCAGATCCACAGTCTGCTTCTGAAAGGAGGATGAGAAATAGCTTTAATTTAACTCACCGGGTGTTAACCGTGAATTAGGCTGGTATTTTTTCTTCTTTGCCCATAGCTGCAATTGGTTTAAGACAGTATTTTATCTGTTTTTAAGTTGATTTTCTTTTAATTAAAAGACTGAGCGAAGCAGAAAGAATTCAAGGCAGGGGGAAAAAAAATGAAATAGCTTCAATTTTTAAGGACGGCCATTATGGAAATATTAACTGCAGTTCTGTTTAAAGTGTCTTTTGTTTATGCTTTGATTGCTTTCTTATTACAGTATTGAAATTGTAAATGGAAAATTACACCATGTTCTATTACATAAGCAACTGGTTTGCACAGCTTGAAATATAAGATTTGATTATTAGGTTTTCAGGGCTATGAACAATAGATGGGTTTTATTATACAGTAAATAGCACTTTTCCACTTGACTTCGTTATAACACTTAATGGCAAAAGGGAGATACTCCTCTTTCATAAATACATGCAGCAAACTGTCTCCCAGATTTCAGATGACCGGGCAGCAGGGAAGTAACTTTGCTTTATCTGGACAAGTTTAACTGAAGTGTCAAGGCACTTCACTTCAGCAAACTGCCCGAATTACGTTCCTTACTTTCTGCTACACTGGCCAACTTGCTGATTTTCCATGTGATGAAGGAAGAAGTCAAAGGAAAAACATGTGCAAAGATCCCCCAGTGGAATTATTCCCAGGCAGACAGCAACAACCCTTTCCGGTTCTGTTTAATATCTTTACCAATGATCTGGATGTTGGGATCGGGTGCACCCTCAGCAAGTTTGTAGATGACACCCAACTGGGCATGAGTGTGGATATTAGGAAAATTCACTTCCCCAGGCATTGCCACAGGCTGCCCAGGGCAGTGGAGGAGCCCCCATCCCTGGAGGTATTTGAAAGCCATGTAGATGTGGCACCTGGGGACATGATTTTAGTGGTGGCCTTGGCAGCTCTGGGGGAACAGTTGGACTCAATGATCTTAAACGTCTTTTCCAACCTAAGTCATTCTATGATTCCCTGCAAAGGCTACATCAGCTTGCTATATTTTATTCTATCCAAATTTTTTTTTACCTATTCATTAACTCAGGGTCTTTCTTTGGAGTCTTAAATGTTGTAGTTACTCAAATTCAGGTCAGGTATAGTAGCAGGTGTTTGGTTATGATTACTTAATGTTTTTATTGCAAAAGCCAGTTGTATCTTCTAGAATTTCCTTTAAAGGTACAGGTTGTCATACAATCTAATACATGTGCTTTAGCAATTTAGGATATATTTTTCCCAAGGAGATCAAATGAAACTCCCATTAGATAATCACTGTGAAGAAAAAAAACCTCATTTGCGGATTAAACCAACCAGTTCCAAAAGAACTCAACAAAAGCAGAGCCACAAAGAGCAGTGCCACAAACAGAGAATTAAATGCTTTTCACATATTATCTTTCAAAGGAGTGAGAGACTTTGACAGCATCAGGTAAATCTGAAATAGCTGCTTCAGCAAAAGGGTGCCAAGAGAGATCAGATAATTCGTAGTGTTTCACAGTATCTCTAGTATGGAGTCCTGAGCCCTTGCCAAAAATTAGAATGCTCAAATTAGAAGACTTCCCAAACTAGGGAAGATCCTGGATCTTCCCCTTTCAAGTTACACAGCTTGATAGACTAAAAAAGAAATAAAAATAATTTGCTTGAATTGGAGCCTTTCATCATTAATTATGGACTGAAATAACATTTACAGCTGTTCTTTTCCAATGTTGTCAGAAAGGCAATTCCACTTAAAAACTTATTCCACTATTGGTGTTTATCCATCAGCTGGACAAATGTCTCCTCAGAAGGAGTTATTACACACTCACCCTTACTTTTTGGAAATTGAATAATACTTCAGAGAAGAACCTTTATTCTTTTTTACGGGCAGGGTGAAGTCCATGACTTCCATTATTTTCTCTCTCTCACCACGCTGCCTCTTTTAAGAGCCTGCAGGCTCAAATTATCAGGTAGTTAATTGGAAAATAATTTATTGACGAGCCATGAAAGGCTTGGAGTAAAGCACCAGGGGATTTTGTAGCTTGACTTGGGATAGCTGTAGGAAATTAATGAGTTGAACAAGACCAAGCACATTCAGATGCTGGAATTTGTGCCCTTGAGACTGCTGTTCCCAGCCCAGGCACAGAACACACCTCAGAGAAACATCCTTCCAGGATCACTCATTCCTGCACCTCACCTTCGTGCGGCGAGCACGCCGCCAGCTCTTACATAAGGCCTCTTGCTACATCACTGCCACAGGCTGTTGTAAACCATTTTTCTCCCTTTTAATTCAGATTACTAGACAAGCAAAAATGCAGAATATTGGCAGAATAGTCTGGGGAATGGGGATTTCTGTTGTGGATGATTAATGAAATATTATTGTTTTGCACTTACAGGGAAATTGTAGCTTCATGCCAATAAGGTCAGGGCCTTAATATGTTATGTGCTCTACAAAGATGTACAGAGTGATAGCTCATTTTCTGTTCTTACTGAGCCAAAACCTCATCAGGTTAGAGGAGAACATTGTAGAAATAGCAATGCTGCACTGAGAGGTGAAACAAACCTTTATCTCAAATTGCTCACTGCAATTCTGGCACATCTAAATCCACGTCTCCACCTGCATCAAGACAGGGGCCAAAAGTAGGATGCTGGAACCCTGCTTCTGTAGATACCAACTAATCACCCTTCATGATATGCCTCAAATTTCTCTTGGATTAATACAATTTCTGCAGTATTTTGTTGAGATAGACAGAAGCCAGAGACCCAGAACAAAAAATCCTTGGAGCTGTGTCAAGGCATTTGATTTATCAGTTGTATTTTGAAAATCAGCTCTTCATAACCCAACCTACTCAATACTCACTTCCCAGGTCAGGCTGCCTTGACTTGGTGTAAATGTAGATCTGGAAGATCATGGTTCTAGCTACAGTTACAAGGGATTTTACTGCAAATATTTTTGTAGATATGCGTATTTAAAAGTACATTACCAGCGCCAAAGCCAAGGATGTCCCATGTACTTTCTTACTGAGTGAGACTCCTGAAGGAATGGCATCTATTCAGTACAAGAAGGCTTTTAAAAGCAACAAAGTTCCCAAGAATGGTAAATACTCAACACAAGTGGGAAATACTCTCACCTTCATTGCAGGGACAATGCACTAATCTCATGCACAGATTTTTTTATTTTCTTCTCCCAGTGACCAGTCACATACAATCTTTCAACTCAGAATATGGAAAAATATCCAACCATGAATCTCTTCCTAGAAAAAAAAAATATTGCAATGAAATAATGATTTAAAAAAATATTTTTCAGGAGTCTTTCTTCCCAAAGTAGATTTGCAACCCACATTGATTTGACAGATAAATGAAAAGAAATTAAAGAGTTGTTTGTATAAAAATGAGCAAAGTGAACACTTGAGATCCTGATCACTACCCTGTAGTGATCCTGTAGAAACAAAGATTTGCAGGGTGGGAAGAAGTGGGTGTAATCCAATAAAACAATGCAATAATGATGAAAAATTGAAAGAGGTCAGAGTCGGAAAGCTTTTGATTTCTTTTTGCACTGGCATTTGTCAAGGCAAGCGAAATCCATTAGCAAGGAGCAGCCTGAGTTTTAACACATCTGGGTCTTTAAAAATGTTAATGTTTAATAGGGTGTGCTCAGGCTTTATATATCCCTGATAACAATGCATGGGCTGATAGGCATCTCTGGGGGCTGTAAATCAGTGGCAGAGCCTTGCAAGGCACACAAGCACTTGGTGTTCACTCTCATGGTTTATTATGTTATCAGCAGTCATTGACTGAATTATGGCCTTATAACAACTCTTTCCCTGCATTATCCTACGGTTACTGTAGCACTGCTAACCTGTGTCCCATTAGAAGGTGATGTGACCTTCTCCAGATGAGCACACAGGAGTTACTGTGCTGTTTAAGGTGCAGGCTCATTTTCTAGGAGGAACTGATGAGTCCCCTGAGCTGTGCCTGCAAAGTCTGCTTACCTGAAGATGGTTCTGCCTTGGGCTGGTAGAAAGACAAAGACATGAGCAGAGAGCAATGTTTTCTCCCCAGTCCTGTGTGGGATCCTCACCTGCAAGCCTGTAGCTGTAGGCTGAGTTCAGGATTGCATACTGGAAGCTGAAGGATGTGAGGAAGAAATGGAGGTGAGGAATCACACTGGCTGTCTTTTGAAACTGCCAAGATTCCCTCCCTCTGGAGAGCTCATCCATCATTTCTCACAGCACATCAGTCCAGCAGGCTGCAAGTCCATGGACTCATTACTTGAGAAAGGCTCTCACTCTGTATTGTTACCACAGATTGAAGTCCTTGGGAAGGTGCTTTTGCTCGCTCTGGCAGCAGCCAGCTCTACTCCAACAGAGTTTTATATAAACAGAAACAACAACTTTCCTCCTTTGGTACCCAACTGGCCCCATGTAGTGTGTTTTCCTCCCTCTTGCTGCATATTATGAAGTCTCAGGAGTCCCAGTAGTCACACCATTTGCTCAGAGAAGAATCTGGCAGAACAGGATATTCTTGGAAATGTCTGGGAGAGGAGGGTGCAGGCCAAGACCTCATAATTGTGCAGCAAATGTTGAGATGGACGTGACCATCCATTGCCCTCCTTTCTTTGCCCACCCTGCCTGGTCCTCTTCTGCACAGGAAAGTTCCCCCTTGTGAAAAACTCCACTCCTGATAACAAGCCTTGGAGAGCAGGCAGACGTGCAGGCTCCTTTTTCTTGTCAATCTAGTTAGAGTTTATTGATTCCCCTTGCCTTTGGCTAATGTACTTTTATTATTATTAATAAATAATCATCATTTTTCCATCAGTGTAGCCTGCACCCCGGAGCCTTGGAGAATTCTAGCAAAAGAATTATTAAACTAAAGATTTCTAAAGGGTTGAACAGCAGCACGGCCCAGTAATCTGCCAGAATCTGCAACTGGGGAGCAAAATATCCCCACTGGGGAATATGGGATAGAGCATCAAATCAGCTCCTTCCCCCAGAGCCACCATTTCTAACAGTGGCTTCCTTTTCATGGTCACTTCTGCTTTGTTGTCACCCCCCAAGGATGCAGAGTGTGGGGGTGGCTCCTGGGCACGTGAGCTCTTGCAGGACCGTGCCCTGGCTTGGGACATGACTCAGTACCTGCAGGGCCAGAACTGCTGCCATGTGCTCCTCCTTGGCAGCAGCTGCCCAGGCAACCTCCCTCCTCCATCCTCTGCCTGGCCAGCTGCAGAGTCTGATCCTGGCTCCTCCCAAGTTACAAGGATTCAGGATCTCTTTCCCAATCTAGGCAGGATTGCCTGCAGGGGATGGTTTCTCCTAGAGGATTGCAGCTGTTCATAAACAGAGAGAGTCATCACCAAATGGTGATGAGCCAGACATGGCCATCCAGGCACACAGTTCTATGGGCAGTAAACTGCAAAATAGTGACAGAAGTGGTTTCAGGAGCATTTTGGGGTTGCTGGTAGAGGATTTTTGGGACAAAGACAATAACAGTGCTAGCAATGAAAACACTGATTTGTTCAAAGAGGTGTCAGGAAAGCAAAGAGAATCAGAGCTGTCACCTGTAAATAGATCTGCTCCTGTCAGCAATCCTGAAGCCACCATTCCAGCTTCTCCATGGTCAGTCTTGTCCTCCCCGAGGGCTTCCTTGCCAGCTGCACCCTGGGCCTTGCATTATTGTGGGCTTTCCCTCCTGTGTCCTGCTTCCTCCATTGCATCACCAGTGGTCCAGCTGAGCCCTGTGACCTGGCACAGTGACAGCAGTCCAGCATGGGTCCTGTCCTTGAGTTCTGGCCCTGAAATCACACAGAGAACAACGTGCCCATAACACAGATCTTCACTGGAAAACAAATACCTCATCCCAGTGTTACAGCTGAAATAAGAGCTCCAGATTATGATAATCCATGGTTCAGAATAAAAGAGGGTGTTTTATCTGGCAGGAAAATTGAGTACATCTGGTCTAAGTGGACGTAAACAAGTCTGCAGAGCCCTTTTCTCTGTGTAAAGGCACTTCCCCAGAAGGTGTGTTCGGGCAAGGACAGAAGGGCTATAAAGGGACCCCAAGATGCTCATGCCCACACCTGGGTTTGGCCATGGCTGTGCAGAGTTTCCTGCAGTACGTGGGCTCCAGCTCACTGCTCTGTTTGGCAGCAGGGCTGTTTGCTCTCCTTTACTTTCTCTCCAGCTCCAAGAAGTCAGTTTGCAATTTGCCCCCTGGGCCACGACCTCTTCCTCTGATCGGAAACCTGAACGTGGTGGACCTGAACAAGCCGTTCCAGTCGCTGACAGAGGTAGGGGCTGAGCGAGCAGGCAGGGGGCAAATGTGCAATTCCTGAAGCGACAAATGCAGCTGGGGAAATAGAGATGTGGTTGTGTTTGCTTTGTGTGGAGGGCAGCAAGGAGATATCTGGCATACAGATAGGCTGGCAGAACAACTGCACCTTCAGAGGTGCACATGCACATACTTGTATTTATATATAAATATAATACACTCCTTTCTTTATACACACTCAAACGTAGATCCCCCCACACCCCTTGCAATCCACTCCAAATCGTTGATGTTTTGAGCCCTTCAGAGGCTGCAGGTTGGGCCAGGCTGCTGCCATCAAGAGATGTCTCACTGCCACCAGACCTCTAGGAAGAATGGGTGGATGGAAGGGATGAAGCGAGAACAGGCATCATCCCCACAGCAGAGAGAAAGGGGGTGTCCTATGCAGACTTATTTCCAAAACTAATTATATCTCTGCAATGCAAAGCACAGCTCTGCCTCCCCAGCCCTTCCCCTGCACACACTGCCCAGGGTTGTTAAGGATTTGATGCATGGATTTTATATGTCTAGCTAAACAAATTGCTTTTTCTTACACAGTTCCATGGATACTTATATTTCTAGAAGAGAAAAATAAAAAAAGACTTAAATATTAAAAAGCCAGGGGCAATGTTTGTTTCAGAAAGTGTCTGCTGTGTTCCCATAGGGACCTGGCGACAAGTCAGGGGGAATTCAGATTTTATCTGGTTGCTGTAGAGACAGTTGATGTGCTGTGAGTGACCTGTCACATGCCCTGTGTCTGTGCTGCTTACTGGACACTATGATGGGGGAAAGCTGGTCCCCAGAGAACTCCTTCAGCCACTTGAACATCTGCAGTGAGAGGGCAGTGCAGACACTGAAATCCTCCAGTTAGCTGTAGAAGAAAGGGCATCCTGTGTTGCCAAAGTACAGAATTCCTACAGCAGGCACACAGTGCTCATCTGCCTTGATTTATGGGGCAGAGGATTGTGTAGAGATCAGTTCTGATGGGCTTCTGGTCCTGAGTTCCCATCTGATCCTGGGTATGTTTGAGGATGTCAGTATGAAACTATGAACTATTTTTGGCAGTGCTGGGGGATTTTATGATACAAATGTCATGTGATGGCACCAGCCTGATTTCCTATAATCTACCAAGAAGCTTTATTTGGGCTTTCAGGCCTGCCACATTCAATACTTGTGCTGCTGAGCAAAACCAGAGTGGATGCCAAGAAGCACTAATGCAAGGAGATGGCCAAAGGAAGGCTCAGAGGCAGCTGTGATTCCCTGCCCCTGGCTCTGCCACACACCCTGTGAGCTGCCAGGGATGAAAGAACCAGCACTAATGTTATCTCCCAAGCCGTCAAACCACCGTTTGATGAAAACAAATTCAATTTGTCTGGTGTAATAACAGGAGCTGCTTCTAATCTGAAATTCAATTTGTGGAATGTATCTAATGCATAGAAAATGGTAACCCAGGCATAGCAGAAACAAGAAGACATTTGGAGCGGATGGCTTGCAGTGTGTTTGAAGGAACCTAAAATACCGAGTGAATGATTAGCTTGTCAAAGCCACCTTTCTGGGTAACAGATGATTCATATTTAATTTGCTATAAAAGCCTAACGTTCCTGTGACATTATCTACCAGAATATGCTTCCTAGTTGGATTCAAGTTTCTGGTGGCCAGCAAATAATTTCGTGATGACTGCAACACTACCCACCTTGACATAATTAGAGACAAGTGCCGTCCTGAAAGAAAGAGTTATTGTCTGGCTTTGTTTTTGCAATGTTTGTGGCTTCAGCAAAGGTGTGTGCACACCCGCTTGCCTCAGGTCACCAGCACTACAATAAACAGGCCTGCCTGCTACAGCATTCTCTAACCAGCCTCCCAACGTGGTATTGCTGGCCTGTTACTGCAGAACACCACAGGAATGCTGTGGCATTTTACTGACTCCCCTGCTAGGAGCACTGATAGCAGACACCTTGTTGTGCAAACAGGGTGCAAGCAGAGATGCTGGCAATCGATAGCTGTTGCTCACTACTTGAATTACAGCACTGCCTGGAGACATCAGGCAGGGCTGGGAGGCTCCTTTTGGTCTAGGAACCACCTAGGGTGGCCAGTACCAGTGTTTGAGTCCAGATCTGGCTTTGAATGAACATATTTATTCACCTTGACAGCTCTCCAAGATATATGGCAACGTCTTCACTGTGCATTTTGGACCCAGGAGAGTTGTGGTACTGGCTGGATATGAAACCATCAAGGATGCCCTCTTAAATCATGCTGAAGAGTTTGGAGAGAGGGCAGAAATACCCATATTTAGGAAAATGACACAAGGAAATGGTAATTGACGTTTTGGTTGGATAAGTTTTGTCTCTGTTCATTATATTCTCACAGCAGAGAGCAATATCCTGTTAGAGATCACTTTTTGTGATCTTAGAAGGTACCAATGCATAAAAAGCCTTACAAACGTTTATGAACCCCAGGGGCCATAAGGATGTTACACTTTTATTTTAGGCATAGCATTCAGCCACGGAGAGCTGTGGAAAACTATGAGAAGATTTACCTTGTCCACGCTGCGAGATTTTGGAATGGGAAAGAGAACCCTTGAGATCCGAATCCTGGAGGAAGTAAATGCTCTTATCAAATATTTTGAATCCTATCATGGTGAGTGTCAAATCTTTCAGCCAGAGACAGAGAACAGGTCTAGCAGAACAATAAAGATTAATGAAAGTTTAACTCTGAGCAAATGGTATCTCATGGTTAAAGTTCAGCATGCACTGCAGTAGTTATTGAACCAAGGCCTTAAAACACTGAAACAGAGTTCCCTGCTATGCATTCTGGGTGGGGAATGAGTTTTCTTTGGGAGCTCAGGACTACATTTCCATAGGAAACCAGACCAAAACGAACATAATCACATCATTATTTGTTCTCATTGCTTGAAATACAGGGAAACCATTTGATACGAAAATGATACTCAACAATGCTGTATCCAATGTCATCTGCTCTATATTGTTTGGAGAGAGGTTTGAATATGATGATCCAGTATTTCTAACTTTGCTGAAGCTGATAAATCAAAATATTAAGCTGTTGGGCTCCCCTATGGTGCTGGTAAGAGCCTAATTTTATGTTTTAGCTTTTAGGTTTTTGGGGGATATCCGGTTTCCTGGGTTCATTCTCCTGGCCTCCCACATCTTTCTTCTTGAGAACAAGAACATTATCAGCAAGTCATCCTGTACAGAACACATCTGTGGTTCTGTATCTGCAGTGCACAGATTCCCAGGCTCCTGCACTTAGCCTGTGAAGCTTATTAGTAAAAGAAAAAAAAAACAACAAACCAAAGTCTTCACAAATGAACAATTTTACCCTCTTTGAAGTGCAGAAGCACAATCCCAAACCTGCCTTCTTGTATTACAGAAAGAATACTATTTCTGCAGGAATCCAGAGCTCCTTGGACTGTAGAAGGGGGGCAATTACAGCCTGAAATGGCAGGGCATAAGGACAAGGGACCAGAAGTGAGATTTGAGATACCAGTATGTGTTCAAAAATGCCAATTAACAGTAAGACCTCTCTTGCTCCACAGTTATATAATTTCTACCCATCCCTTGGATTTCTCTCTGGAGCTTCCAAGACAGTGCTACGAAATATCAGTGAATTGAACGCTTTTCTCCAGAAGCTCTTCCAGGAACACAAAGAGGAGCTGAATGAAAATGACCTAACGGGCTTTGTGGATGCCTTTCTGCTGAAGCAAAAACAGGTACTTTAAAGCTGAGTCTCAGTGTCTTTCTGTTCCCTTAGCTTTGACTTATTCTTAGGCCTGGCCATCTGTCAGGGACTGGGAGTGAGTGGAAACAGAAGAACTGCAGCAAGCAGAATCTATCAAAGCTCATACTCACAGGGAGCTGTGCTGTGTTCGCTCCATGGCCCCTCTGGAACTGCTGGTTAAAG
Organism: Aphelocoma coerulescens; assembly: GCF_041296385.1. Lineage (NCBI taxonomy): Eukaryota > Metazoa > Chordata > Aves > Passeriformes > Corvidae > Aphelocoma > Aphelocoma coerulescens. The sequence continues at coordinate 13,514,800 of NC_091028.1, read as the reverse complement.
GGATTTCGTTGTCGAGATGTCCCACGTGGGTGAAATAAGTTGCCACTCAGCACAGATGAGGAAGAGATCATCCCAAACCTTCCTGCAAGAATGGTACAGGGATAAACTGTGTTGCAGTAAATAAATTCCAATTTATTGCAATTATTTCTAATATTTAGGCCTGGGGATTGCACATATGCTTGGGACCAGACAAATTCCACACAGCATAGGCCCTAATGCTAAAAGACTAAATGTTTAGTTTTCCAGCACATATAAAGCCACAGAAAGCTAAAATGAAGATAAAAATGGTGGCAACACAGTCACATATGGGTGTCACTTGCTGTATTACCCACATGTTTTGAAGGAGTCAAAGAAGCCCCACACTGCATTCAACAATGGAAACCTGATGTTTTCAACTCTGGACCTCTTTGCTGCTGGGACTGAGACCACATCCACAACTGTGCGCTGGGGGCTGCTTCTGATGATGAAATACCCAGAAATTCAGAGTAAGGAGGACAAGTCTCTTGTACAATTTATTGCTGCATGCTTAAGGCTTTGGTTGTGGAAGGGAGTGGAACTCATTCAGTGTTGCCTAGAGTAATTATTCTGAGTGCTCTGGGAGATATAAAAACCATTGACTTTACAAAGGAATTTTATTCAGCTGGGTTGCAATAAACCAGCCCAGCCAAGTGGGAGAGGCTAAGGGGCAGCCTACAGGTACAGTAAAGCTCCCCCATCGTTATTCACCTGCAGGCTATGGGCTGACATCTAAAGGTCTCCTCAGGAGCTGATTCTGATCTGGTTTCTGTTGAAAGTTATGGGGTAACAAAGGTGTGTAATGAGAGGCAGGCATGGGATGGATAGTACTGACTCCATTCAAGCTGCCTTAGCTCAACAACAAACCTGAAAGAACGACACCATGCGCTGACTTACCCAATTCTGCCCTTCCCAGATATTTACAGTTTTCCCTTTTCTTCATCTCTGCCAAACTGGTAGCCATTTCAGTTGCAAGATGAGATTGTTATCAGCTTCTTAATCCTTTCCTCCCTCCAAGGAAAGATTCAGGAAGAAATGAACCATGTCATTGCACCAGGAGAGCTGCCTAAGTTGGAGGACCGGAAAAAAATGCCTTATACAGAAGCAGTAATACATGAAATACAAAGGTTTGCCAATATTGTCCCCATGGGTGTATCACGATCGACTCCCAGAGATGTGAATTTCCGAGGCTATGTGATTCCTAAGGTGAGCTCTGAGGCTGGCAGCTTATGCTGCACAGATTCCTCACAGCTTTCTTTAAAGCAGATGAAGAAACACATAAATAACTTAAAGACATGGTGATGCATGGTTTAATCTGTGCTGTGACCCTTTGTCTTGGATCCAGGATAATTATTATAAACTTACAATGGATTGTGGTCTGCTGCAGTTGATTGAATCATGATTAACCAGAGATTTAATTAAGTCACACTGGTTTGAATCTTTTATGTCAGTTGTGGAACCTCTACCCCAGCACCTTTCTTGAAAGATCTGACTCTGTAAGAAAGGAATGTTTTGTGGTCCAAAAAAATAAAACAGCAGCTACTGAAAACAGACAGAGCCACAATGGGGCAGGGGAGCATTCCCCAGTTCTATTTGTCACGTCTTATTTGCCTCTTCACATTATAAAAAAAAAAAAGTCTGGCTCAAGTAGGGGAGTGATCTCCTCTTCCATGAGTTTCTTTGATCTCCTTCAGGGTACTGAGATTATTCCACTGCTGACCTCCGCTCTGAATGACGAGTTACATTGGAAAACCCCAGATCAGTTCAACCCTTCACATTTCCTGGATGCCAGTGGGAACTTCATTAGGAGAGAAGCATTTATTCCATTCTCTATAGGTGAGAGGAGTGTGGGTGTACCATCTGGGACAAGGCTAATGGCAGTTCCCCCTGATTTCAGGAAAGTATGAAAGCCAGGGACACAGAACAGAGGGTAAGGGATTTCTGGTCATTTCTCCTGTCCACCACTGCTGTAGGTAACCACCTCTTCTTTGGGAGAGCTGGGAGACACTGAGTTACCCACAGCCACTGAACAATTTCATACACCTAAGGCTTCTGTGTAGTTTGAGACCAAGTCAGTAGTACCTCTAATATACAGAGAGAAGGAAGGGAAGATGTCCCATCTCAGCAGCCTGCTCTTCCAAACTGTACCTCCAGTTTAGAAGGTGTCAGACATCAACATTAACAGTTACAGTGCTGATCATTAACTTCTCCCCTGGTTGTTTTCAGGACGAAGGGCTTGCCTTGGTGAAGGACTGGCTAAAATGGAGCTGTTCCTCTTCTTTTCGGGCTTGCTCCGCAAATTTGTTTTCCAGCCCCCTCCAGGAGTGGATAAGTCAGACCTGGATCTCACTGCTGATGTCGGCTTTACCTTGACTCCCATGCCTCACCTGGTTTGTGCTGTGCCCTGTGAATGATCAAACAACATGGCATTAGAGTAGTGAACACTTCAAGCTTGAAAGCAAATCTAGCTACAGTGGGGAGAAGCTGTCTGGCCCTGAGCTTTAGGGGAAGGAAGACACCAGGCACTGTTATTTTCTCTCATTCATGACATTCTCTCCAACAGCTCTTGCAATGTCTGTATCATGCAAACCCTTTGGACAGCCCTGAGTCCTGCTCTTAGAAACTGATTCATTCCCAGAACAGCACATCAGAGATCCTGTTTTCAGGACAGTTTGAAAGAGTGAAATGCCTTCAAACCTCCTCTATAGATGTAACCCATGAGAGCTCTCCCCTGACAGCCCCTGTGGGGAATTTCTCAGCCCAAAGTCCAAACCCTAGAGCAGAGCTGATTATTGATGGCCCAGCTGGAGACAAGAGACATTCAATGGATCTGGAAGTCTCCTCAGGATGGTTGTTCAGCTGAGCCTCAGACTGAGCTTCCATTGTGCGATACAACCTGCCTTATCTTTATTACAGAGTCCCAGACACAAGGGTGTAACATGGGCTGCTGCCAAGACCCAGGCACGAGACAGTTATCAGAAAACATCTAAGTGGTTTGGGAAGTGGGTTCTTTCCAACTCACACCAGGCACTTTATCCTCAACAGCCCATTTATGATGGGGCCAGTTGAGCAGCTTTCTGCTTCTGCTGAGAAAGGCATTTCTACCACTCCCTCACCTCTCCTGGCTCATCCTGGCTCTGGCACTTGGCCAATCCCTTACTGGGCCATCTTAGATCCCTAAACTGGCAGAAAATGAGAAGCCATGGCAAGGGAAGAGTTTCTGAGTCGGTGTGGCTGAAGCGATACGAGCCTGAGGCGGTGTGAGGGCAATGGAGCTGGGGCTGGGCAGCAGGACTGCCACGCTCCACCAGAGAGCTGGGAGAGCCCAGCCCCCTGCTGCACTTGCACCTCAGGAGCTGTACCTGCTCAGGAGGTCTTCTCTACCCTTCACCAAGAGAAAGGATCCTTCAGGGGATGAATCAGCTGGCATAAGGTAATTTCTCACTCTCTGCATTGACTGCAGGGTGAACCATCATCCACAGGCTCCTAATTCCAAACTTCAGTCTCAATTAGCAAGTGTGTTGTGATGAATAGGGACAGTATTGTCCATTCGACTGAAAATGGGGCAGTTATGGTAAACCTACCACATAAAACTAAAGTTGCTGTCATCTAAAGCTGATCTGTGCTGCAAATGGAAGGAAAGAAAGGAGGAAGAATATAAAGGGATGACAAAGTAGGGCGGCCTCTGGCCACGACACTGACTCGCCTCACTAGCTTTAGTTCACACGACTAAAGGTAGCACTGTAGTAGTTATACTCCACCTTGTACTTGTGCTGGTGTTGCACTTGGACAGGGGCTGTACCACAGGCCCAGCTCCAGCTCCTGGGCACAGCTCAGGGAGTGCTCAGCAGGCTCTGCGACAAGGAAGCCGCTGCTGCTGCGCTTGCTTGCACTTGTTTTGCTGTTGCTCTATTTGCAGTCTAACTACTGCAAGCCTGACCTTATCACCTACTTGATCATTAAATATTTTGTTCTGTTGCTCTATCTGGTGTGACAGTATGAAGCTGATTTCGGATCAAACCAATAAAGCTGGGCTGCACCACCTTTAATACACCCGCACAAGAGAGGTGAGCACAGGGATCCCCGGGCAGCCTGCAGCCAGGACATGTTCAGCAGCACAAAAAGTGAGCAATATACTCATAGCCCCAGACATCTCAAAGGAAATGGCTGAATTTCTAACTCCAGAACATCACAACTGCTGTGTGAGGCAGGGTGTGGCTCTGCATGCCTCTCTGATGTGACCCCTTACAGTGGTTCCTGTGCCTCTTGCCCATGCTTACAAGGAACCCATCACAGTAAAATCCAGCAGGAGTTATCCGAGGGTGCTGTCTGGGATGCACTGCTGGTCAAGAATGGGACTGGCATTGAAGGGAAGGCGCAGAGACTTGGGGGGGGGGGATTTAAGTTACAGGATGCAGGGCTGGTGTTTTACTGGCCCAGGCTGGCTGACTGGCAGTGATGTGGTTGCCTTTAGGTGGCCGATGCCCAATGCTCCCCATCCTCACCAGCACCACCCGGGTCACAGGAGGTGGCAGAATGCCACATGGGCACGAGGGATGGAGGACAACCGGGCCACGAGCACCCTGAGCTGCCCCAGGAATGCACCCAGAGCAGTGTCAGTGCCTGGCAGGTGTTTTGTGCTCGGCTCTGTGTGCTCAGGCAGGGCAGCACGTAGCAGCGCAGCTCCGGAGCGAAACACGTACCAGACACATTAGTGAGACAGGAATTTCTTGTCATCGCAAGGCTTTTACTTACCTTTGTCATTTTAATGCATTGCACTCAGAGCCTGGCTTGAAAAAAAACACAATACACTCCCCCTGGCTTTTCAGAGATAATTTAAGTCTCTTTCTGAAAGGCTTTTTTATGAGTTCAGAGGCTCCCAGGGCAAGGATGAAATACCAGGAGAGTAGCAGCAACACGTAACTTTTGCCCTGCAGGGTGCTGCTGGTCCAAGAAAACCCTGCAGGAACATTTTGCCCAGGCACAGGGCATGTGCCATTGCAAGTTCTCTTCGCAGTGCCCACATTCTGCATCCTGTGCCAGCCGTGATCCTTCCTGCCTGTCTTTACAGCCCCTCTGCCTCTTAGCTCACTGCAGCAGGCAGGCTGAGTCATCCTAAGCATGCTCTGGGAGAAACTGTTGCCTCCAGCCCATTTCTTGGAAACTAATAAAAAAATAAATCCCAGAAATGTTGCGACACACTTGCTGCTTCTGCTTCTGGGTGGCTTTTGTGCTGCAACATCTCCACACGACGCAGGCAGCTCCAGTGAGTGCCCAGCAGCTGTTTGCTCCAGGACCCTGCTGCCTATGCCCTGCTCTGGATCAGATTCACCTCCTTCCCTGCCTTCTTTGCATTTCCAAGGCTGAGGGCCCATATTTGCTGAATAATGGCCTTTATATGATCTAACCTTTGGACAAATGTACCTTTAGCCTTGCGCTTCCTCATCATGTAAGACAGCCCTTTCTTCCCTGAACAATCTTATTCCTTTGGCTGGTTATGCCCAACTTCCTCCTGAAAACCACTATTCAGCCAGGTAGACCTCAATTATTTTCTACAAGATTTAAGCCTTTATGAGGGATGCAAGCTCCAGGTGTTTAGTATCTTTGACTTAAAATCATTCAATTCTCCTGTCTTGTTCCCCTTCTGGAGCCTGCCAGGTCAGCTGGCTTCATTAACTTCATTAACTTCTTCCCTCTATCTCTTAGAAGCTGCTCTTGAAAAATGACGAGTCCTCACAGAAGCTTCAAATCTAATTTTGTCTTTCCACTGCACTCATGAATCCACTCACGATCACTTGATCCAAGCTAATTTTCCATGGCTAGCTATTACATGTCTTCTACCTCAGACACAAAGTCTGAAATCACATCCCTCCCAGGCAGTTCAGAGCTGACTTTATGAAGAAGTTTATGGGCTACAACCCCCCAGGGATAGTTGGGCTTTACCATTATTAACGACCTTTGATCTCCACTTGACATCAAGAAAGCGAAAGTCTCTTGTAACTATACTGATTTTTCTCTCTAGTAAAACACAGAGATCTCAAATTCTACCTAAACCTGAAGGTTCTGATAGGATTCCAAGAGCCTTTTTATTTCCCTGTGTCAGCAGAGTGTTTGGAGTGTCATAGCACCACTAATGAAGGACCTTGAGGTCTCAGGGAGGAGGAGGTTACAAAGGAATGCCAAGCACCTTTTCCCATGTATATGTTCTTGCACACACATGCATGGGTTTGTAATTTGAAACTCTCTTTACTTCTGGACAGGCTTTGCAAACTGCTTAGACCACATTCTCTGAGGTGTTTAAAGAGGGTGGAGTATGCAGTATTTATTTAGGTACTCTACAAACCTTAATAAGAATTGAGTGCTTGTAGCAATTGCAGAGAGCAAACAGAAAGCCAGCTGGCAGAAACTGAACAGTGCCACTGCATTTTTATTGCTTCTAACCCCAAAAACCAGATTATTACTAAAAAAAATGTCTTTTTTAATTTCATTTCTCTCTGATCCTGCATTAGTTTGTCTGCTGTGTGCAGCAGTATTATTAGCTGTAGTCTATTTTTCAACTGGCTATAAAAATTCAGCTTTTAAATTACCTCCTGGTCCAACTCCTCTTCCGATCATTGGTAACCTGCACTTGGTGGATCTTAGAAGGCAAGATAAATCACTAATGAAGGTAGGAAAAAAAAACCCTAACCCAGACCCTCATAGATTTTAAAGCTGCCTGGGATGTATCAGTGAGAACTTTCTGTCTTTTTTAATTCAAACTAAATTGTAAAGGTGTGAAAATCACTTTATAATATCTTTCTGGGCTTCTTCTAGTCAATGTCTGTGTTGATGCAATGTAATTTAGGAGCAATCAACCATTAAAAAAAGACCTCTGGGTAATATGGGATTTCTTCATGTAATTGTGATGATGTACAGGAAGTCTATAATGCTTGTGGGATTTGAAATATTAATTTGACAGCTTGGACACCCAGAAATCTTTTGAAGCATTAGGATATAACTAACATGAATTAAATTGCTTCCCTCCTCTATGCCCCGGAGATCTGGCAAGAGGAATTCCACAATGCAGTGACCCCAAAACTGCCGCGGAGAGGGCCAAATCCAGATGCTCCATTGCAAAATCCCTTTCTCTCTGGATGAATGGGATATGCATTAAAGTCTAGAAGGCAGTGCAGGAGAGAGATGGGAAGGCTGTGCCAAGGAACCAGAGTGAACAACCTGTGAGCTCTTCCCCTAACCTGTAATTAAGACAACTTACCCCACTCACGGTGGTAAACTGTCCTTGTGTGCAGGACGAGGCTGTTCCTGGGGCTGCCGGGCATTCCTGCCTGGCTTTGGAGACGGCTCCCTTGGGGCTGACCCACGCCGGGGTCACGGAGAGAGGGAGCAAACAGGCAGTGGGGGTCACAGCCGGGTGTCCACACGGCTCCTGTGACCCCCAGCGAACACGGGCTGTGCTGCGGGAGAACCGCTGGGGCTTTCTGCTGCCATGGGGTGAGGCTCCAGCACCTGGAGCTGTTACGGGCAGTGTCAGGGTTGGGGTCAGTTTACCCAGCAGGGCTGGGCAGACGCGGCTGCAGCCTCTGAACGGTGCTTTGGAATTACCTCCGCATGCTTTTGTCCCTTGCTAGGCTGTGTTTGGTGTTGCCTATGTTTGCCTTTGCTTTGGGATTACTCCAGAGGGGTTATCCCTCCATCTCACCCCACGCAGAGCAAAAAGTGGTGTTTGCACTAAGCAGCTGGCACCAGCTGGGGTTTGTTGGGTGGGTACTGCTGGGTACCCCTTTGTCCTGTGAAAGATGCACTGCTCCTCTGCTCTGGTAGCAGGATGCAGGAGTGCTTTAGGACATCAGGAGCATCAGACCAAAGCTTTCCTCTGTGACAGCATCATTGTTTGCACTGAACTGCCTTCTCTTCTTTGGTCTTTCTCTGGTTTGCCAACTTTTGTTGCCATTTGAGGTCTAGTCTTTAACTCTGGGCGGGTTTTTTGGTTTCCATTTATTTTCTCCTGAACAGCAAAAACAGATTAGTGATGCACTGATGGAGTGGGGGCTCTTTCATAGCAAGAAGCCTGAATTCCATAGAGATGCCAGTGAGCCATCTGTACAAAATGTTTGACCATGACAAGCTCTGGCTCACAGGCGACCTTCTGCAGGTAGCAGCTCTGCAGCCATTCCCAGCAGGATCTACGAGGAAAAATGTCCTTTCAGAAAGCAAGAGCTGTTCCATGCAGGTTTCCTCCCTTCCTGACCATCACAGCTCCTCTTTTTTCAGCTTGCAGAAAAATATGGCCCCATCTTCACCCTCCACTTTGGGTTCCAGAAAGTTGTGGTCCTGACCGGGTACGAAGTTGTGCGGGAGGCGCTTGTGAACTACACAGAGGAGTTTGTAGACAGACCATCCATCCCAATATTTGACCAAATTCAGAACAGAAACGGTACTAGAGCAATGAGTGGGGGTGGGTGGGAGGGAGGGACGACACTGCTGCTTAGTGCCTGTGATGATGATGATGATGAAATACAGCCTAACTGTGCGTCCCCTGAGCCCAGCTTTTAAACATCCCCCTTGGGCCCTTCTGCAGCGAAGCCAACAGAAAATATTTGGCTTTCCTTGCACGCAATGACTCCTGGCTTTCCATCATTTTTGCTGACGCACTTGCAACCCATCCATATCCTACAAGTTGAAGGGTGGGAGGGGTGGGATTTTTAAAAGCACTGCGGTGACTGTGGGGTTAATCTCTGTGAGATGTCGGTGCAAGCAGCTTGCTGTCACCGCCGTGTTTATGAACCCTCCACATGTTTCCAGGAGACTTTGGACTACCTGGCTTGGCTGTTCAGAGCTGTCGGGTTTTTGCCTTTCTCCCACTGCCTTTGTCGTGTCAGTTCCCACACCTTTGCCTCCCCACAAAGGTTCTTAGGTTGACCAGCCTGAAACAGGTTCAGGCAGAAGCAAGAGGCTGAGGCTGGAAATTTACCCCCACAAACAATCCCATAGTTTTGCCAAGGTAACTTTCCACCCCTGACTATTTCAGAGGACTTTTTGCTTTGTCCATCCTCTGCTTCATCTGAGGCTTTAGCTTTGAGAACCAAAAGGCAGCTTTATATGCTGGTCACAGGCTGAAGCTGGGATTGGAATTAGAAATTAAATTACCCAGCCATAATATCAATAGGTGAATCTATCGCTACACAAATAAAAGGAATCAGTGGGAAGAAAGGTATTTTTTTGAGCTAATTTACATGTAAAACATCCCTGTGGGAGACTATCAGTATTGCACCTTAAGTCCTTTCACAGTTACCTTCTCAACCCGAGTCTGAGGCACTCAGAGGTGACCCAAAGAGGGAAGTTCTCAAGGGCTGTTAAGCAACAATGGTCACAAATTTTCCCGTGAAACATTTTTTCTTCAGAAAATGCCAATTTGTTGGCTGTGAAGATGGTCTCAGAAAAGGAATGATCCAGATGAAATTGCATAAGTTAAAGAAAAATTAAAAATTGAAGTTTAGAAATTTGCTTCGACATTTTTAGAGCAAAAGGTTTTGCTATCCAAATTAAAACTACACTGCTTTAAAACAGAAAAGCAGACATATTTAAAAGCCTCACAGCCACGATGAAGATGTGAAGTGCTGGTATACAGCTTTTCAACTGACCACGATCTGAGGTAGTTTTTGGATTATTGACTCAGTTTTTTCTTTACAGCACTCTGACGGGATGAAATAGCCATCCCTGCTTGGAGGTGCTAGAGATCATCGAGGCATGAGCTCAGAAACCTCCACAAAAATGTCAGTATTTTCGCCACTGCTAAAAATACAGCACTGCTGGGAATCTCAATAAAACCATTTAGGGTTGAGGAGACTGAATTATCCCATCCCACACAGATAAATTACCTTTATGACTGGAATAGGATGAAGGGAGAAGCTTCAGAGATACAAGGTGCTTGAGGCCCTAGACTTGCAATCAGTGGAGTCAAAAATGTCCTGTGATTGACTCAGACCAACACCTCCCCCAGCTCTACAGCCAAGCCATACTGATCTGAAAGCCACACCTGCCCATCTGCCACTCAGGAGAGGGCTGGGGTAACTGGGCTGGGAGGGAGCTTGCTTTTCCCAAACCACAGGCTCAGTGAGATGGGGAGAGTGGAGCTGAGAGGATACAGGGACGAGATGCACAGAAAGGGGAGACCTTTAGCCCCTAAATCCATGGGAAAACAGGCAGCAGAAACACCTGTGGAGCTCCCTGCTCACCCAGTGCCCTGTTTGGTTTGGTGTGGGGGGCTCCTCCGTGCCTGAACCCAGCACATTTCTCCCGGGCTCCCCAGGTCTGTTCTTCTCCATCGGGGAGCTGTGGAGGACAACGCGGAGGTTCACCGTGTCCAGCATGCGCAACCTCGGCATGGGGAAACAAATGATAGAAGGCAGAATCTTCGAGGAGCTCCACTTCCTCATCGAGATGATCAAATCCTTCAAAGGTGAGCTGGGGACAATCCCAGGGCTGTCCAGCCTCGTGTGTGTCACAGCTGCTCCATGGCTCACAGCTTTCCCATCCTGCTCCTGCTGCAGGGGAACCTTTCAGCCTGCCGTCCTTCAACTGCGCTCCCATCAACGTCACCTTCATCCTGCTCTTTGGGGACAGGTTTGACTACAAGGACCCAACGTTTCTCACTCTCTTAAGACTCATAGATGAAATTATGATTCTTCTCGGATCCCCATATTTAAACGTAAGTAGCCTGTCCCACAGATAAACAATTTTTTTACACTGGCATGTGAGCCACACCGACCATAGGATGGACTTCAGCAGCTTTCAAATGTTCAGAACCAGCCACCACACCTAAAACGTGACAGTTCTCCACGTGCCACTTTGGTCACCAAAATTTGCTGCCAGATTCCCCTTGCCTACTTTCCTTTTGACCATCCTGCACATTTGTGTGGAGCTGAAATAAAAACTGAACTATGGTTATTTCAGCTTATGAAAATCTGCCCAGGAAGTCCCTGGGATTCTGAGATATTGCTACTAAAGACAAAACTCAACTGATATGTTGTGCCTTAGGAAAAAGCTGTTTCAGCATGTGTCAAGGTGATTCTGTGTGATATTTCTTCAGGCCTAACGCTTCTCTTCTTTAATTTCTCATTAGTATTTCAATTTCTACCCGTTCCTTGGATTTCTTTTCAAAACCCACAAGATTATGCTCAAGAAGATCGAAGATGTACGTGTCATTTTAAGGCAATTCATGAAGGCAAGCAGGGAGGACATCAACGAGAACAGTGTGAGGAGCTACATCGATGCACTGATATTCAAGCAACAAGAGGTATTGGACTGCTTAGCTCTGTTGGCTGTTTGCAATGTTTCCTTTGGATTTTCTAGCTGAAACAGTTGCTGAGTCTTGATTCCAGTCATGTCATGTAAATCTTTTGAAATCCATGCTGTTATTCCAGTGGTATTTAAATCAGATGCTAGCCTCTTACAATTGGTACATTTTTCTATCAAAATTAAGATACAAAAGCTACTCTCATCCACTCCTGAAATAGCAGCACTAATAATGTGAGATCACCTACTTGCTCCTAGTAGAAAATGCCTGAATTCACATGAAAGCTGACTCTGCCTTTCTTTTTATCAAAACAAATCAATTAATCATTGATACTGTTGCTCCATCAAGATGAATGATCCCCTTAAAGTAAGTACTTGAATGACAAATCATCAGTACAAGTTCTAACCTTGCCCTGCATCTTACTTAGTAGAGGCCCGGCAGTTTCACACATCAGTTGATTTCATTCAACACAAAATATTTGGGCTCTGAGCTTTTTCTTCTTTCCAGCTGGATCCAGGCTGACCTTAGGCACTAAGTATTCTACTCAGCTGTGTGGAGGAGGAGTTAGGACAATTCTAAAGCCCAGGCAGAAATGGCCTGAAAGGTGATTTTGAGCATTGTGGGGGATTCAAACCTGGCCTTGGGCAGGAGTCCCTCAGAGATAGGATTAGCTGAATCTACTCTGTACAGGGCAGAGACCAGGCGCTTTCCAAACCTGTGAGGCTGAGTCTGTGAACAGCACCTGGCTCTGGGTTTCAGCCTGCTTCCAGGGGAGATGGGTGTTGAACCAAAACTCCACTCCAGACCTTCCACCTGTGGTGCTCTGTCTCTGGGGGATGCTGTGCATTCAAGATCAGGTCTATTTTATCACCCAGGTCACAAACACGAGACCACAGCCAGCAGTGCTGTGGGTTATGCAGTGTTTCCTGAGCTTGCTGAATACTCAGACTGATGGTTTTACGACTCCTCTTACATCTTGTGTTTTTCAAGGAGAAGAACAAGAAAGACAGCCTTTTCCATGATGACAACTTAATGGCATCCATACTTGACCTGGTCATGGCCGGAACAGAGACCATTGCCACCACGCTCCAGTGGTCCATCCTGCTCATGATGAAATACCCAGAGATTCAAAGTGAGCAGCTTTTACCTACTCCATCCATGGCAAGGCTGAAATGGGGAAGGGAGAGCCCTGGCCTCAGATCCACAGAAGCTCTTTTGACTTAAGAGCTGAATCCTGTCCCTTCGCTGTGATGAATCCCTAATGTACCTAGGTGCTGATCAAAGTCACAATAAAGTAGCCCCTTTGACTTGCTAGGAGAGAGGATGAGTGGAAATCTGAGTACGATGCTGAGAAAACAACCCACCCACATGCCTGAATGAAACATATCCACACTGCTGCTTTAAGAACCCTCTCTCTCTTCAAACTCTGGAAAAAAACGGATTTTTTTCCCCCCAAACCAAATCCAAGGAGGGAGCTGGCTTCCTTGCTGGGACACATCCCTTTCATTTGTTCCTTCCAGAAAAGGTTCAGGAGGAGATTGGGAGAACGGTGAAAGCGGGGAGCTGGGCCACGTACGAGGACAGGAAGAACATGCCCTACACCAACGCGGTGCTGCACGAGGTGCAGAGGTTCATCACCCTCCTGCCACACGTGCCCCGCTGCACTGCTGTGGACACCCACTTCAGGGGCTACTTCCTTCCCAAGGTAGGTGGCTGCTCCCTCCCAGGAATCCAACACCCTCCCCAGATTGGCCAGTGCCACTGGAGGATGGTTTCTTTAGAGGGAATTACAGGACAGAGCCCAAAATCATGCCCAGAAGAGTTCCTGTACTGAGCTTGGAGTGTGCCACAGGACTCAATCCAGTCCCTCTCAGGCTCAGGACTTCCCCACTCCATGACAACCCTGGTTTACCTCCTTGCTGCCATCTGCACAGTGAAGTATCTGCCAGAGAACTTGCAGGATCTTGCCTTCCCCTTGAGGTTTCCACAGCACCATGTGGGGTTTGGCTCCAATCCTTGGCGCTGGTGGGACAGATGTCTCTCTACTGGCTGATGGGATAAAACCCTCATGGTCTCCACCTACCCCAGGTGGAGCAAATCTCCTGGGACACCAAAGTCTGTGTGAGAAAATGAACCAAAACAGAGCACTTTGCTATCTTTTGTGCCTTCATGTACTTTTCTTCCAGGGTATAATTGTAATCCCATCACTTACCTCAGTGCTGCTGGATAAGACACAATGGGAGACACCACATCAGTTCAACCCCAACCACTTTCTTGATGCTGAAGGGAATTTTGTAAAGAAAGGAGCTTTCCTGCCCTTCTCCACAGGTAACTAAAAGGCTGCTCTGCACAGAGCTGGGGCTATGGCAGGGCCATTTCATTACAGTACACACTAATGAGGTCTTTGTGTCTAAATACTGCCCCTAACTCCGTCAATAAGCAACCACAAAACAGAATGGAATCAATTATTCTGCATCTGGGCAAATGGCTGCTCTCAGAGCACAGCTCTCCCACTGCTAAATATAGCACAAAGAAGGGTGGTAAAGAAGAAACACACTTTTCTTGAAGTGGGATGTGAGGATAAATTCCACAGGAAAAGTGAGTTTCAAACCATTCCACTTTGGAAGGAGGTGGCATTCTTCTATCAGGCTGCTTTTCTAAAGAAAGGGTTAAAGATGCTGAGAGAGTTGGAAGAGCTAAGGAGAGGAGAGGGCACACCACAAACGTGTAATAACCCTGTAAGATGGCTGTGGCTGTGACAAAAGAGACCAGGCAGGAGCCTTTAGCAACACAGGCCCCTCTACTCCAAAATGCTTTAGTGCAGTTCAAGGTTTCCCTCCTGCTCCCACTGCAGCATCTCAGACACTAACGTGTGCATGGCAAACATTCCAGTTGGGTTTTCCATCAGGTAAAACACTCTGCTTTCACCTGCAGGGCGGCGGAACTGCATCGGAGAAAGCCTGGCCAAGATGGAGCTGTTTGTCTTCTTCGTAGGGTTGCTCCAAACATTCACTTTCCGACCCCAACCAGGAGTTTCAGAGTCTGACTTGGACCTCACCGTCCCCCAAACGACTTTCACACTCCGGCCTCAGCCTCAGGCCACCTGTGCTGTCCTGCGGGAATAACCACGGCCTCGTCCGAGAGCTTTGGGGGTCCCAGACCCCAGCTTTGCTCCAACTCGCCATCCCCCCATCCTGCCACACCACCACATCCCCTTCCCACTGCCTCCATCCGCTCCCCCTCTGCTCCGTGCCCCCCACAGGCTGCTCTGTGCTCCCGTGCTGTGGGGGAGATGCAAACACAAACCATGGTGCTGACAATCACACCCCACTTCTCAAGACAAACCGTGCGTGGAGCTGATGAAGGGACCAAGCTGCTGGTCTGGTGGAGGGGATGCAGCCCATGAGCAGTAGGGGCAACACCCAGGCTCCCAAGGTTCACCATGTCACAGAAATCTGCCCGGAATCCTGAGGAAGAACAAACCACAGTTTGCTGGAAGCCACAGGAAGACACTGCTTGAGCCATCCATAGGTACCTCCTGAGCTTTCCCACAGCTCACAGCAAAATCCAACCAGGATTTCACCTACCAGGCAGCCAAGTCAAACATCAAGAGTGAAAAAACAGATTGGTTCATGTGATTTGAGGACTAAGTTATTCCTGCCTTGGAACAGTGTCCTGGAAGATGCCCCAGGGTCTGCAAACCCGTTCAGATAAGCAAGTGGTGCTACCAAGCTCAACAGTGCTCCTCAGTCTGAATGAAACAGGAGCTACATTCCGAAGTTTGCAATTTAAATCCTGAGGCCACATGAGATTTGCACCAGCATCCGGTCATAAAAGGCTAATGACACAGAAAAATAAACTACACCCACTGCTAGTTTTACGCATCTCTGTCCTTCCTGACCTTGTTAATAGCAGTGAAGCCTGCTATTCAGCTATCCTGGTTAGTGTTGAGAGCCCACATCAGCAGTCATTCCGGTGTCTGGGATGGTCTGGCCTTTGGAACCAGCCGTGCAATTCCCCTGCAAACGCCGTCCCATTTCACAGGGCTTGTTTTGCACACACACACATGCACAGAGAATTGGGATCGGGGACTAAACGAGACCTGGTTTGGGTTGGCTTCCTCTCCTCTGTAGCTCAGCCTGGCTGTTGTCTCTCTCTGTGGCACTCACATTCCATCATATTCCACAACCTTATTCGAGCTGACATATGGCGCAGGCAGCTTCCCATCCATTTATCTGCCCGTGACTTCCCACCCCTCCACATGCATTTTCTTATGTGTTTTATCATACTCTTTGTTTCCCCTTCATGGGAAGCCAATAAAGTTGTGATCCCATGTCCTCATTACATTTCCTGTGCCTGGCACCCAACTTTGCAGTACACAGAAATGCAAACACCATGAAAGGTTGGTCCTGAGGCCAGAGTGACAACAAATATAATGTTAGATGTATCCCATGGCTGAGAAGTTCTGCATATGCTCATCCTAGTGAACACCAGCTCAACAGGAGACCCTCCATAGCTGCAGGAGGGTTTCACCAGGGTAAATTGCTCAGCTATGGGCTGTGAGTCAGCCCTGGGGACAGCCTCAGTTCTTCACTTCTATGCCTCTTGCTTGCAGAGGCTGAACCAAAGGTTGCCACCACAGCCTCACTGATGCTGGTGCTGGCCCCCTCTGCTCAGTGCTTTGGATGGGAAGGCAAGGAGAGACAGGTAAAGCAACTGGGCAGCAAACCACATATAAACCCTGTGAAGGAAGTTTTGGTCTTGCTGAAATAATAAAAAAAAGACTTTTGCCTTTGGCTTCAGAAAGGCCAGGACTGTTCCTGTTTTAACCCCTCCGAAAATAGTGTGACCCCGAAAGACAGGTAAGGCAGCAATGTAGTGCTCTAGGGGACAACAGTGGGCTGGGCTCAACTCTGCACGGATTCACTGGTGGAACCTCAGACCTGCCCCTTGCCATGGGCTCTCAGGGCCTCAGCTTTCAAGTAGAGAGATGGATCCCTTCCTCCACAGCACAGCAGCCTTCAGAGCTACAAACATCCAAAGAAAGAAGGTTCCTTTGATTCCTTCGAAAAATGCATCCTACTTGTGCCTGTGTCAGCAGATGGATAGAAGTGATCCCTCCCCAGCACACTGAATTACACAGCTGAATATATCTCCATGAAATAAAGTACCTCTCTCCCATTTATTTGCTCAGCCAAGCGATGGCACAACATTGATTATGACTCAGCTATCTACTTATCTAGCAGAAAACACTGGCTCTCAGTGGTGGAAATACCATTTCCACATTCCTCAGTGGCCCTGAGGGTCTTCCCTGGAGCTGCAAAACATGTTTGTGCCTTGCAACTCTCACCTGGATTGAAGGCAAACACCTTGGGGCAGGACAGGTGCCTGGATGTTTAGAGTCAGATCTGAACAACACCAACTCATTTTGTGGCACTGGCAGCTGTCCCACGGCCCAGCCAGCCACCCCCAGGGCTGTGCGGTGCTGGGACCAGGGGCTCCTGCCCTGAGAGGGGCAAGGACCAGGGACAAGGATTGCAGCCACTCCACCTGCAGCTCCTCTGCACTGGCCGGAGCAATGAGCATTGCACACAATCCAATTTCTACTTTATTTTTGCCACGAGATGGCACCACGATCCCTCCGAGTCCCAGCCAGCCCAGCCCTGTGGTCCTTGCTGGGCTAAAACACCCTGCCAGAACAAATTTGGGCTGGGGAAGGAGTCAGAACTAAGCCTTTAGGGTTTATGCCCCCCTTCAGTCCACCTGCATTCACCTGCTGCAAGGATGGGCGCAAAGACACTCATTTCCCAATAACCTGGAAGAATCAGGTGGTGTGCAGGTGCTGGCTGGGGTTAAATTCATCTGGCATCTCCCGTCTCCCCCGTTCTGCCTGGCAGCACAAGGGTGAGCAGAGGGATCCCTGCTGCTCCCCGCAGCACAACCACGCTCGGCTGTAGCATGTGTGGATGTCGCAAGCTCCTGGCTTGCCCACTCTGCATTCCTCCCTGGGGGCTGTGTCTGGCAGCCAGCTTGTTCCTCTGAAGAACTAATTCCTGGGCTCGCACATGCCAGTAAGACCCTTCATTAGTGAAGATACCCAGTTCACTGGAATTACTGACTAATATGTGATCTGGCCCTAACCCAGCAGGGAGGTGGAAACCCAGAGGTGCAATGGAGTGTTCAAAACCCACGTGGATACAGCACTTGAGGACATGGTTTAGTGGTGAACATGGTGGTGGTGCTGGGGTCGATGGTTAGATTTGATTATCTTAAAGGTCTTTTCCAACCGAAACAGTTCTGTGATTAAGCCACAGCAGTTGTTGGCTGTTCCCCAGTGATGAAGCAGAGGAAAGACGTGGGCCAGGCTCCCTTGCTGCCCAGCTGCTCTTTACTGGCCTCCAGCAAGGCAGAGGCAATGTCCTGGTAGCTCAGGGGCAGCACTGCTCTGCAGGGCATGGACAGCAGGGAGTGAAGAGAACGAGGAGCAGAGTCCAGGTTATGAAGACTGAGCTATGGGAAAAGGGAAGTTGTGTGCCTAACCCTGAAGTCACACTGGCATTGGACTGGACGTGTAGAAGATGAGGGATTAGGGAACTGGCTCTTCCCCCAAAAGCCCTGTGCTTGAGGCTCACCCAGTCCTGGTGCTGCTATGCCCAGTGGGTCACTGGTGTGCTGCACCCCCTTCATCTGGAGAGCAGCAAGTGCCCTGGGGGTGAAGCAGCCTTTAAAGGGGTGTCAGCTGAGGTGCACCAGGGAATGTGTGGCAGGAGAGTGACAAATCTCCACACCTCACGGATCACGGCAGCTTTTCCCAGTCCTCAAAGGTAGGGAAGCAGCCAGGACCAAGAACTCAGTCTGTGTTAACCTTTCCTGCAGAGCAAAGGAAGGGCACAGAGCTCCAGTGGTAAAACACCTGCAAATCCCAGCTCCTGCTGAATGCTGCTTGGAATACCCTGGGACAGGAGGTCTGCAGCCCCTGGGGCAGGTAGAGAAAAGCCTCTCAGATGCTTTGATTTTGAGTGGCAGCATTCAGTGCTTGGATGGAGGTGGACAGCATCCAGAGTTGGATGCTCTGGCACACATGAGAGGCTATGAAGCTTTTCCAGGTGAGCATCACTTACAAAGTCACTGCAGAATACTTCAGCACACTGTGTAAGAAAAGCAAAGCCTTACTTTGATTCTTAGGGTCCTTCAGCAGCAGCAGGATGGCCCCATTGCAATGCTGGGGATGTTGTCTGAGTGCCAGCTTGAGCAGGGCGAGCGCAGGGGCATCATGATCTGCATAAAGAAAACAGGTATTGCTTTTATTAGGGACATATGAAGGAAAAAACCTCTGTTGTTAGCATGAAAAGAGAGAACTAGGACAGGTAACCCTGGCTCCAGAGACATTAGGGTGGGGTGCAGGTGAGTAACAAGTTGCATCATACTGACATTCCAGTGCAGAATTTCTTCAGTTTTCAGAAGAAATATTTGCACACTTGAGAAATATTTGCCCCCCCCCCCCCCCCCGAAATGATCCAACTGCACAAAGTCATCCATTTTCCAACATCACATGGCATTTGTCTGCTTTAGGCAGTGGTTGTATGACCAGCTCAGCACCTCCAGACGCTGCCTGTGGATCCTGGGAAGGCAGAAATTTGATGAGAGGTGCAGAACAATACCCTTGTAAGTTGAGGAGCTGGGATTTATCTGTCTGTGTTTGTGTGCCAGGCCTTTCTAGGAGCCACAGGAGAGCCATGAAGGCCCAGGACACCACTGACACATCAGCTCCACTGCCCCTGCTTCCTGCTGCTGGTGGGAAACACTTTCCCCGTTCACACCGCCCGGCCCAAGAATGCGGATGCAATTGGAGAAAAAGGGCAAACGAAGGCTGATCCAGACTCCCACACAACTGCTCCTGTTGTGAAATCCACCACGTGGGAGCTGGTGAGGGGGGTGCACAAACGCCATAGGAGTTTCTGCATCTCTGTAACTCTGCTGCCTCTTCCCATGCCCCTAGGGAGGGATGTGCCTGCCTGAAGAGTGCTGCAAAAGTGACATTGCCTCTCTCTCGCTCTCTAGCAAGGAATGGACTGTAGGTGACAGCTGATGACAAAATTTTTCTTGCTTTTCCTTCAGTATGAAGTATTTAAAGGACTAAAATGGGAGGATGATTACCCAAAATTTAAATATTTCTGTATGAACAGTCACAGAGCGTGTTTGTTAGACAATAATCTCATCAGCGTCTCTGAGGAAGGTACAGCAGGAATCATCATCTGGTTAAAATGCCTCTTGTTTGAATACCAAAGCATCAATGTAGCTCATCAGGTTGCACTCATTAATACTCCCTTTCCTTGCCTTGAGGCATTTCTTCAGGATTATGCCCACCTCTTCTACCTTTTTCAGTATCATCTTGGGAGGTTTGAGGAGAATGGGTAGAAATTAAACAACTAAAAAGAAAACAGAAAAAAAAATTTAAAAAAAGATAAATTCATCCATTATCTTATAACACTCAAGTGTCTTAATGGAGACATCATTTATGTGAGGAACCACATGACGTGGTTGGAGTCTCTTTTTTGCTAACTAAAAAATTTTAATGTCTAAGAGGGCCTCTTCTTAGTTAAAATTCTCTACAGAAATAAATGGGGCCTATCAGACTTGTCTAGATAGAGCCTATAAACATGAATTTAAAAAAATACAATTAAGAGAAAGTGATACTAAACTCATGAAACAATGAAATTACATTTTTAAAGAGGTAATAAAGCAAAATGATAAAGCATTTCGCAAAGAAAACTCCAAATGTTTAGTAAGCCAAAACACTTCTGTTTTGACGTTAGATATTGATTTTATCTTTCGCATGAATTATAAATCAATTACACTCAGCATCGTTAAATTTCACAGCACAATAAGCAGCTGCATTTTATGTGCAGGGAAGTTGCTTACACTATTTCTCAATGTTATAGATAAACTGGCTGCAGAATAACAGTCACAAATCTCTTGCTCTTGCTAACTGGCTAGAATTTCTGCTGGTTGCTGCAAAACCTGAACCTAGAAACCCCCAAATACACGTGCAATTGTCCCTAAGACAGGAGGTTACTTCAGGATGTTCACACAGCATCCAGCAGAAGATAACTGGAATGAGCCTGGCTAATTGTCTTTCTACATCCACAAATAAAGTCAGTTCTTCAGTAGTTTTATCACTGGTCTGTTTTTAAAGAAAGGAACTCTGGCTATGCCTTCCCTGAAGGGACCTGATCCCTCCTCTCTTCCACCTTAGCCTTGCTTGGACTGAAAATCCTGGGAAATAGAGCATGCTGGTGTTTTGTGGTTTATTCTGGGTACTGCTGCAAAAAATACTGACAAAAGCAAAGAAGAAAACAAAAGCCCCCACAAAATCCCAGGTTATGCAGAATCTTTCTGGGCAGGAGGACTTATTTTAGGCATTATTTTAGGCAGTTGTGTGCTGTTTGCACCAAAGCTCTGGGTTTGGCTTGGTTATAGGTCTCTCTCTGCAGCCTGACACAGCAGGAAGCTCAATGCATGGGATTTGTCTCAGGCTGACTTGCTTTTCCTTAGAAAAATGACCCAGCTGTTTCAGAGAGCAAGGCTGGGAGCAGATGACACTGCTCCATCCCTGTTGTGAACAGGACAAGGGATTTCACTGAACAACTTGTGGTTTAGAGGATGAACTGTGCAGGGGGGCAGGAGCAGTGGCAGGGAGGCAGCTCTGCTGACAGCTGGGGAACTCCCTCCTTTTGGCTGACCAGCAGCCAAAAAAAGTGCTCAGTCAAGAGGGCACGGAGGTGTTTGGGTACAGTGCAGAAACCTCTCTTCCCAGGAGGGCTCTCAGGGCTGAACACAGCCTGGATCTTCATCCAGTCACTGGGAAATAGCACAGGGTACCTTCCTCACTCTGGGCCTCCCTCTTAGCAACAAGATGAACACCCCCCCCACACACATGCTGTATGCATTATATACATATTAGGTCATCAAATCTTTCTCATTCAGCCTTGGATTGTTCCCTTTGTTTTCCAATGTCTAGTCTTGGGCAGTGTATTAGTTTCTAACATGTAATTCAGAAACATGACAAATTTCTGTTTACAGAACTAATTGTTTGAGGTACAAACAGCCCGTGCTGCTGCACTCTTGCCAGTTCTTGCAGCCTTTATCATGAGTCATCGTGATCCATGCTCTGTCTGAACTCCCAGTAACTGCTCAGGGGATTGCATAAGGACCTCAGCCTTTGCCTTGTCAAAAATAATTTCCTTCCCTCTGTACCGCAAAAAAACCCAACCTTGAAATGTGACCCAAGAGCCCCTAAAAGCAAAAATAGTGATAAGAGAAACAAGAAGACCCCCAGATGTATTTTTCTTAAGAAAACAATGTCCCCCAAGCCCTACAAGAGTAGCCCTGACAATAAGGACACAGCTCAAATCTCAGCTCAAGACTTTTACAAACCCTTGCACTTGTAACAACACATCTGAGAAGCAGCACAGCCAGCACATCCTTATCTGCCCAACCTGCTGGCACCGTGTGACAGAATATGGACACAGCTGCTCTGCCTGCCCTTGCTGCCAGCCAGCAGCACCTCTGGGAACCCCACAGGGACAGTGAACACCGGGCTGTGCCTCTCTGCACCCGAGAGGAGAGAAAAAGCAGAGTGTGGAGGTCACCAGGGCGAGTGACAAGTCCTGCTGGGTGGGTGAAGAGTGGCCTTCGGGCAGCATCTGACAGTGGAACGACACAGCACTTTAGTAAAATTACCCTGATCTCACAATGGCCCTGTCAGTAGGAAAAGGGCATTTGGTATCTGTTTTGTTTGAGTCCTTTCAAATCACAAGGGTGTTGTACTGCTCCATACCATGCTCTGAGATGGTATCAGCCTTGAGGATGCTTTGGGATTGTTCCAAGGGGCAGGAAGGGTCACACCTACACTGGACACAGCGCCCATTTAAACCTGTTCTCTCTCCCCATCTCAGGAGGGGCCTGGGCTGACTGGAAAGGACACGACCTCAGCTTGCACCAGTCCTCTGCACCACCCAGGAACACCCCAAACCCACTTGTGTCACAAGCAACAGCATCTGTGGTGAGAGCAGGAGACTGGGAGTCTGGATATGCACATCCACATCCCTGCCTGGACAAGGACTTGCCTGTGTGGCTTTGAGGAGACAGGGCTGTGCCCCGGACGGCCCCGGGGCGTGTGTTGGGCTGGTGTGAATGAGCCCTTGTGCCTGGAGCCCCACTCCAGGGCTGGCTCAGCTCCTACCCTTCCCCACCAGCATTTCTGGGAGGTCCAGGCAGAGAAGAGGTAAAGCAGGACATGCTGTAGGAATGGCATTGTCACACAATGTAAGAATTACCAAAAGCAAGAGGCAAAGAGATGTCACTCTGACACTAAAAATGTGTTTGTGATTCCCAAAGAGAATGGAGAAGGAAGCAATCAGATCACCTCTGCCAGCCCTCAGCCTGCCCAGCAGGAGGACAGGTTACTCATTACCTGCTGGGTGAAGCAAACGAAAGAGGCAAAGCTGGGCAAAGATAACAGGTTCTTAGATGGTCTACAAAAGCATTGTCACCTCAGAGGCATAGGTTAAAAATTAAAATGAAAATTAATGTTTATCTAGGAGTAAATGATCTCTCAAAAAAAAATCAAAACTTCCCCTGTCAGGGCAGGGTCATGTCACAAGTCACAAGAGAAATCACAGAAAGGGAAGCCCAGAAGAAAAGACAGGGAGCTCTGGGACTGAACCAACCACAGGGTTGCAGCTGGGAAAGAAAGTTATTGCTTGGGCTGTGTAGAATTATTTGGGGGTTGAGCCCATCCAAATCAGACACTCTTGGACAAAGAGGATCAGAGAGCAGAAACTGAGGTCTCCTCCCTGCACCTGCCCTTGGAGCCAGCCAGGAGCAGGTGGGGTTGGGGGCATGGACAGAGCCCAAGACTGGCAGTTCTTCCCAAGGAAACCCAAAATCACGAGCAGGCAACGCCTCCCACCTGCACAGCCCCGTGCTCCTGCACTCCAAACTGGAGCCAAGAGGACGAGGCCAGGTCCCAGCTTGGGTTTGCCAAGTTGCGTCCCAGAATATGCCATTCCCTCTCTCTGCAAGGAGGCTTTCCCTCCCCACTGCTGTCTCCACACAGGCCTCAAAGCAAGCCCAGGGGTGCTGGGGGCTGTGCCAGGGACACTGGTGGGATCCTGCTGGACACGGCAGCCGGGGAGCAGCCGCAGCCCTCCGGCCTGGGTGGCCTCGGCAGCACTCTCTGCTCACGGCCACAGCTCGCAGGTGGCCACAGGAAAAAACTGAGCCCTCCTTCATTTATTTTTCTTGCAAGCTGTGTTTTAGATGTTCCCCTGAAGGGCCCTTTGAGGCGGCACAAGCTGCCCCAGACCCTTCTCCTCAGCTAATTAACGCGTGCCGACAGCCGGGACCGCTGGCGCAGCTGAGCCAGAACAGCCCTGAGCAAGCTCTGGCCCAAACCCACACCCCCAAACTTACCTTCAAACTCTTCTGAGCCTCCCACAGCCAAAATGCTACTGACCCTGAACCCAGCAGGCTCCTTTAAGCCATTAAACCATGTGCAAGCTTTGCCTTCCAGGCTGGAGCTGCCTGTTGTGAACTCGGGTCTCAGGACAGAGCTCGAGGGAACGAGCTCTTACTGGGTTTGAGAGGTTTTGGGTTTTCTGTTCAGAGCTGCAGGTCAGGCATTTGTCAGAGGAAGGTTAAAGCGTTTAAATGGTGTTAAATGTGATACCAGCTTCTACAGTCCTGTGTAGACTGTCTTTAAAAAGCCCCATCCTCTTTCTCACTGCGTGGGGTCTGTAACACATTTCAGGGATGGCAGCTCTGCTCCAGCAGCAGCACTTGAATGTGAAGAGCACTCCAGCTAAAGAGATGCCATTATCCCTGGTTTAGAGAAGAATCCAGATGGAAAAGAGAAAAGATTGGTTCAAAGGCCACATGAGAGAGGACAGGAACATGATCAGAACCACAGTCACCACTAACAGGTGCACCAAAAGGGGCAACAGAGTAGACATGCCCCCAGCAGATAATAAATTACACAATCTATCACAATTTGGGTATTTTATCACCCATGAAGCACTTGAAATGTGACTTGCAGTTGCAAAATCCAGCCTGTGGTTCCAAACCTGTGGTCTCAGCAGTGGCAATACCAAGAAACGAGCTCATCTCCATCTGAGAGCTGCTTTAAACAAACCCTGACTGCCCTGGAAGCATTTCAGGGATTTCCAAATTGTGGGGCTCAGAAATGCTAATGGATCACTGCACGGCCTCACCAGCCAAAGGGGCACAGTGCTCCTTTGGAGGTTACAGATTAATATTTAAACGAATCACTAATTTCAAGTTAAAATGTATCAGTATTATCTGCCTGGGTTAACAGCACAGACAGGCATCAGCCTGCAGTGAGTGAACGAGGCACTTGCCCATTTCAAAGCAGGAGCACAGCACCAGGCAGCTGCATTCCCTCTTGAGTGATTCTTCAGGAACCAGACACAAAATCCTTAGAGGTTTGCTCCATAAACCATTAGCCAGTAAAAGTCTAATTAGGTTAGAGACATATGGCCTGAACCAGTAAAAAATTCAGCATCAGTGACTACAGTGTTATTAACCTCAAAATGTGGATGTATTTCGAAGCTGCTGGGCTGAACATTGGAAACTGCATCACGTTCAGTCTTCAGCAGTGAAACTTTGCTCTCCTAAGCCAGCAGAAATGGCAAAAGGCAACAGTTTTGCTAATGAAAACTGTTTTTTTCTTGCTATGATATCAATGATGAACATCAAGATGATACAAAAGATCTTTTCTGAACAGGCTTTTCCCAGACGCTGAAACATTCAAGGTTTAGCCCACCTGTACAGGTGAGCTGAACTGTTACCCCAGGCCTGTGAAACTCAAGGAGACACTCCCACCTCCTCACCATGTCCCCACTCTCCGGGCAGATGAGCAACCACTTGGACCCACAACTCCTCAGATCCAGGCAGTTTCTATCTCCAGAGAGAGGGGATGTCCTCAGCTTGCCATCTTATTTGTGTTTCATCTCATCTCACTTATTTTGGGCTTATGTCGAGTGGAAAGGGATTTAGAAGGAGCTGAACTCTGGGATGTGATGCCTTAGGGAATATGCATCAACTTCAGCAAGGCCAACTCTCGTCCTGTTGACTTCAGCTGAGTTTTCCCATAGTTTATATTAAGCTTGTCATTAACAACAGCAGGAATTCGGGACAGGCTGCAGCGGCTCCAATAACATTCACTTTCCCTTTCAGGTGTCCCAGTGATGATGTGTCCACATTCCCTCTGGATTTACAGTTTCTCTGGACACAGCAGTGAGCCACACACGGCTGTCCCTGGCTCCACAGGGATCTGAACTAGTGCAGCCACATCTCAAAGGCTGCTCACACAAAGACATGCGAGGGAGATGGGCAGAATTTAGCCCTAATTTGCATGTTCAGTCCCTGTAATAAGCCCTGGGAAGTGTCTTTAAAAGGAGACTGCTTCCTAATTGCTTCTTAAAAAAGCCTTTAACGTGGACTCTTTGGCATGACTCAGGGGTGCATTTCTAAATCCAGTTTCTCCCATGAAGTTTACTCTGGCTGTTTGGTTGGGTTGCATCCATATGCTATTTTTATTTTTTTGATCATCAAGTCTGTTTACAGCATGGAGGAAGAATATGGGAACAGAAATAAAGCTGGGCCAAGCCCAAAGGAATGAGCCCAGCAATGGCACTGCCAGCATCTCTGGCTTGGAGAGCAGGAGGCCCTGCAGCTGTGCCATTCCTCAGTGAGACACAATTCACTTTTCCCTTCTGGTTGTGCATTTCAAACCTCAGTTGTGTTTGATTTACCCATCATCTGCAGACTTAATAGCAAACAGTTAAAATGCCTGCATGTCCTTCTGCTGCCAGCTTTGGATCTGCGGTGCATTA
Source organism: Aphelocoma coerulescens (assembly GCF_041296385.1). Classification (NCBI taxonomy): domain Eukaryota; kingdom Metazoa; phylum Chordata; class Aves; order Passeriformes; family Corvidae; genus Aphelocoma; species Aphelocoma coerulescens. The sequence continues at coordinate 13,488,571 of NC_091028.1, read as the reverse complement.
CAAGAGAGAATATTCTCTAGAATACACAGGCTGAGGGGACTGGCTGTCACAACACTATCACTTTTGGCTTCCTTAAATACAGTAATCAAAGTATTTTGAACAGTAGCCTACAGCTACTGAATACTTTCCTGTCTCAAAATAGACACAAGTCTCCTCCCACCTTCTGCCATGAGCTCTTTGGTCACTTTGAGGTTTCGGTGGTCCAGTCCAGCTGCCTTTGCAGTATCCTGTGAGCACAGCCCAGCTGGTTCCTGGCTCTTTGATCCAAGTGCTACCAGGTTATTCTGCGAAACAGAGTCAAAAGGACACAAAACGTTTGCAGGGAAGGTTTGAAAAAGGAAAGATTGTCTATGTCTGCATTTACATTTTTAATATAGTCATGTTGTCTAGAGGCCAGATTTGGGGAATGGAAACCAGGAGCCTGGTTTCTATTTTCAGCACAGCCACTGATTGCTCCGTGTTCCTGGCAAATCTTTTAATCTCTTTTCCTCTGTTTTACCCATCTGTAATAAAGGGATCATCAGACCTCCCCAGCTCTGCCTTGTGTGGCAGCATCTTCTGATGAGACACGGCAAGGACGAAGCATTAATAATCATTCCATACATAAGAGCCAAGAGGTCACAGGTATTTAAGTACAGTTTAGCCATTCAGTGCCCCTTTATGCATGCAGCAAGCTTTGATGTTAATAGAAGTTATATATTAAAATGGAATGGAAAAGTAGGCCCTTCAGGGCACAAAAATAACCATATCCAGAGCACCATTAAATAAATACAATATAAAGATGAAAATCAGTTCAAATACTGAACAAATTGAAAGGCAAGGAGACATTTAAGAGGAAAAACAAAGTCATGCAGCCCTACTCCCAGCTGACCTCTAACTGCCCTCAGCACAAAATCAGGGATGAAGAGGAGTGTCAGGCACCAAGAGGAGACCCTACAAGTGGTCCCATAAGTGGTTCAATGTTCCCAGTCCTCCATTTCTTTACCTCTCTGGCACCTTCCTGAGGAGGTATCAAGGAGGTGGGTAAAGGACTGAGCCCCTTAAATGCTCATGTTTAATTGACCCTGTGAATTATCCCATCAGTCCTGCATCCTCCACATCTGTCCATTTGTCCTTTCCTCCCACAGAACCACCCTGGGGCTCCTTCCACGCTGCCATCCTGCACTGCCAGGCACCAACCCCCTTTCTGGGCTGTTCCATGAAGCCACTGCTTTTTGGATCCCTGCAAAGTGGTTGCAGCTGGGAAATGGCTACCTGGGATCTGCCAGATCTTCTCTGCCTGCTTAATGCCAGCTGTGGCACCTCTGGCCAGATGTTCCACTCCCACTGTCCCCATCCCTTGTGTGAACATGAACAACCTCTGACACCACTCTCAGACCAGGGCAGGAGCCATTCCTATCATAAGCAACCTTTGCTCATTTCATTCACATGAGCAGCTGCAGTGGCAGATTTTGGGGAGGATTTGAGGGATCTTGGTGATGAGCAGAGATCTCTCCAGTGGACCACTGCAGCCAGAGGAGGGTGTGTCTTTAAAACCTTCAGCATCCTCTTGTCTATTCCTTCAGTCCAGTTAATGAAATAATTTCAAACAAATCAGTGTTGCCCAACACTGTTCAGCAGTCAAGCTGCTTATTCCTTGCACAGCCTCTTGGCTCATCTCGAAATAAGGGGCATATGCTTTTGGGGCAGAGACCAGCATTTATTTGGAGAGATGCTTTAGGATCAGGACAGTCACTGCTAGCTCATCACATTTACTATTCAGGATTATTGGACCACAAGCGACCTTTCGGGTTCTTAAGACTTGGATTACGAAGGGCTTTACGTACTAAGCCTAATGACTTGAATTACAGCCTGAGCATCCTGACAATCAGAAAGGGACTACAAGCTTTTTACTTTCTTCTATCCACAAAACAGCTTGGGCCGGATTTTGAACCCATTTCAAGGCCATGTCAAGCTGGTGCCCATCAGAATGATCTAGCTGAGTTGCAAGAAAGGCAGGATGACCTAGGTAAAGGTCATGTCTGAGACAAATGGCAGGGTTTTCTAGATAAGCCAGCTGGGACATCTGTCTGCTTTCCTCTGAGACAATTACTTTATTATTTCCACATGTTAAAAAAATCACTCCGAAATGCTACAGCACATTTTAATCTGTGGGGCTGCAGTAGCAGTACATGGTATTTTGTCATTTTCAAATCTCAGTGGCAAAAAGTTTTATGGGATCAACAATTACCTTCCTGTAACTGGCTGAACTGGAAATACCTTTCAGTTCTCAAAACAAAACAAAACAAATTTAAAAATACAAGTATCAGCAACTTATGTGACCCCACTCCAAGGCACGTGGGCTGCTGTTGCTAGCTTCAGTCAGCACACAGTTACAGTGGAATTGGTTTCCTGTCCAAAATGTGAAGTTTCTGTTCCCCATTACCTGCACTCAGGTGCCCTTTTCCAGGACCAGTGACAGAGCCCACCCAGCACCCTCTGGATTGTTCCTGTGCACAATCCAAACCACCAGTGCCTTCAGCTGTAGAGCGGGTCAAAAGTTTATTTTGACCATTAAAGCAATTTTATGAGGGAGACAGGACCCACAGCCACAGCAACGATGCAAATAAAGGTTTTTAAAGGATTGATCCGTTCTGCCGGCTGCAATCCCGTTCCATTAGCAAGGAGGGGGAGGGAGCACTGGCACCAGCAGGGCAGGAAAGTGAGGACGTGCTGTTTGCAGAAGGACAGCACTGGTCACATTCCCCTCATTCCCCTGGAGCAGCAAGCACCTGAAGCACCTGTGTGGGGAACAGCACAAACCCAGGCTCACCTGCCACCCTTTCAGCTTCTGCTGAGACCCCTCAAAACAAAAGCCAAACAAAAACGAACTGAGACACTCTGTCTGCTCTGTGTTAGTGGGGTGATTCAACAAGAGTCACTGTTTTCTCATTATACAATGTCAGAGATGTACTCCTGAGCTCTCTGCGGTCAGTTTTTCCCCCTCCCTTTGTCCAAAGACAGCTGCAATAATAAAAAAAAGGATTTAGCAAACAACAGGCAAACCCCTGGCTTTTTTAGTGAGCCAATGAGTATTTTCTAGGACTGAACCAATCTCTGGAAATAATTGTCAAGTTCACTGTAGTTTTCCTTCCACATTCTGTGCTCTACAGTTGGCAGACCTGGCTGCTCAAAAGAAGAGCAACACAATGAAGTGCAGAGAGATATTTCATTGATGCACAGGGGATAATTTTTGAATGAGTTTTATCAGACTCAGAATCCAGACAGCAATACCTGTCCTATTTTAAATTTATGCATCTCCTAACTTTGATAAGCTGTCTTCCTCCTCATCGTTGCTAATTCAGCCAGCTGAACTTTTCCATCTATCAGGTAAAGTAAATGATAATCTGCTCAGGAGCTTGCACAGGAAGGCAAGAAGGATGCTGGTGCAATATTCATAATGCAACCATCTGCCCACTGCAGAATGTCCATCTCTGAGATTAAACAGCATGTTAAAAGCACTGGAAATTCAAACTATCTAAAGTGTTTTCTTCTTTTCAATCATAAAAATATCTGACAGTGGTCTGAGTTCTGACTGAGGTGTGCATCCTCTGCAAGGAATTCGTAATTTCTAAGAGCAGCATCTCCATGCCACTGTTCCTTCAGCGTGCTCACCCTTCCCACTGCGAGCAACCCTGTAATTTGGCCAGTGAGAGTTTGTTTACAGGAAAGGACAGCCTAGAGAGTGACAGTGACCCTCCCTGATCCTGCCTGGCACCTGCACCCAGGAGCCAGAGGAGGCACACGCACGGACTGGATGCTGGAAAGCACCAACACATGTGCCACTCCCCAAACAAGAGGCAGAGCCTCACAGGCCTTACCAAGGCACTGACAACCTTCTGTTTCAAAGTTTCTTTTCAGTCATCTCAGACACTTTTCAAGTGCTTAAATAATTTCTACCACCTCACTCAATTTTTACAGGACACACAGTCCGGGCTGAGGTTCAGAGTGGCCTCATCTCTTCCATACAAAAGCATGTCCAGATGCAAGGTCTGAATTTGTTTGGTGGGACATGTCCCCAGGGAACTTTTTCACACAAAGACAGAAAGTGGAAGCACAGTTGGGGTCATGGAAGTGGTATGGGCACAGCTGGGGACCTAAAAGGGAAGTGTGAGCAACATCTGCTGAGGAATGCTCCTGCTTCCAGCAGGCACTGAAGGCTGCCAAAAATTTTTGGTAAGGGTTACAAGTAACAGCTGTACTGACCTGAGAGGGATCACAGCCACAGAAAGGATGGTTCAGGCAAAGCTGTGCAGTCAAACTGGAAGTAAGCACAGCCTTTGACAGTCCTGCAAGCTGCCACTGAAACAGGAGAACCTCGGACATAGGCTGCAGGATAATCACAGACAGCGTCTCATGGGATGCAAAGGAAAACCTGAGCTTTACCATCGCTTCAGGTTCATTCTTTACCTGAAACCAAAGCAGGCACTTCCTTCATGGGACTGGCAGGGAGCTGCAGGCAGGTCAGGTGGGTGAGAACGATGGCACTGCTGGCCTGAGTTTGAAGATCATCCACAGTAACTTCCACAGCTGCTCCATTTTACTGCAAGAAGCCCAGAAGGTGGCCCATGGACTGCAGCCCTCCAGAGGGTTCTGAGGCTCCTCTGAGCACACAAATCCTCTCTATTTATGTTGTAGTCACAGCATCATCACAAAATGGGACCCTAAGTCCTTCCTGGCACTGAGATGTCACCAGTGCAGTGAACTGGGCTGAGGCTGCTGCTGAGCACGCTTAGACACTGGAATTTCACCCAGACTTTGTCTGTTTAATGCCAGCAGTTCATACACAGGACCCTGCTTGCAATCAGCCCTGGTATTTTCAGCTGGCTTGGCCCTAAGCACTAACCACAAGTAAGACTTCAGAGAAGCTCCATATTTATTCTTTGTGGCATATCATAGTGCCCCATTAAACAAGGACAAAAGACTTCCTTATGTAATAGGGATGCTATTTGTTATTTTTAACCTTATGGCAGCCAGGATTTGTGCCAGGTGGCGTTCTGCCTTAACCAAGGAACTTCAGGAGGTTACATTCCTTGCTGTCATCCCTGCCCTCTGGCACAGTTGATGCCCATACATGGTTTCCTGGCTGCCTGTCCTTGTGCCTATCTGTGAGCATTTATTTGTGACAGCTCACGGAAATACCAGTCCTGTTTAACAAGGTAAGTCAGGATGCTGATCAGTCCTTTCCAGGATCCTGCAAGAGCTTCTGCTTCTCATAAAGGGTCCTGTCTATGTGAAACCCATGAAGTCTGTTTCCACGTATTTATGCTACCAGAGAAACACCATCGCTGTAGCTGTAGTATTCAATTTCTCCAGATAGCTTTAAAACATCTTGTTTAGTCCAGTTAAGCCCGTGGAAAGCAGACAAATAAAATGGTGGCAGCACAAGAGTGAGAAGAGGCAGCAAAGGCCATGGAGAGCACTGAGCCATGGGCTGAGCATCCTGAGCAGCTGGGACCCCGCAGCCTCCCAGCTCCCGGCGCTCCACGACTCACGTCACTGCTTGCCTGGCAAATTCCATCAGCAGCATCACTGGGCCAGATCTGGGCAATTTCATGGAGCTTAAGCAAGCTTGGCTCATGCAAAGGACGCTGCCAAAGCCTGTTGTACCTCCAGACCAATCCAGGGAAACACAGTGCCAACATCCTTTGGGTCCAAAGGAGCTCAACAGCAAATGACGATTTTCACAGTGCCGTGGTTGGTCTGGCTCTTTGTAAGCAAGTAAGAGCGACAGATCCTGTGTCCCATGGCTTACAATTTTATAAAATACACATGGGACCATGAGGAGAATAGATGTAAGTTGTCACAGATGCAGTATTTCAATTAGCAGCAAATACTCATTAAAAAATCAGAATAACTAAAGCTAATAGGGAATGTAACTCCACCTTCCAGTGAACAGAAGGGTAACTGGTAATTACAACTATGTGCTCACATAATTTCAGGGTTTTTGCTTGTTTGCCTCTAACACAATCCCCCTTCATTCAATCTCAAGGCTGGAGGCACAGAGAGGTAGAATTTTAATTCTTCTGGCCATTTATATACATGTGGCATTTCTTGACCTTTAAGTATTTGATTTTGAAACCTATTTTACTTTTTGACGTAGGTGTTCTCGTGGGTTTTGTTGGGGAATGCCAAAAATTTTCTGCATGTAAGGCAAAAGAAATCAATAAGAGCAACTGTATGAGTGTTCTGTTTGTACCCAGAGGGGCCTCCCTCTACGTCTGTGACACCAGTTAAAGTTTCTCAGTAGCACAAGCTTCTTATTCAGCTTTGTTTTGACAAAGAAAGATAAACCACTGTTTTGCTTTGCCCTTCCCCCACCATTTACTAATTAGTTTTATTTAGTTTGCTATTCCCTGCTCCTTGCAGGGGAAAAAAACCCATACTTAAAAAAAATAATTATTTTAAACCGCATTAAGTTGTTGACTGTGTAGGTTCTTACAAAGAATTTAAAATAGAACATAATTATAAATCACTGAGAAAATGAGCTCGTCCTACACAGGCAAGGACATTTAATTGTGTCCTTGTATGACTGGAATCACTGTAAACAACTAATATTCCTATTTGCAAGGACAGAAATAACAAGCTCATTCAGCTGTACAGAAAGGGAGACATAAAAGGAAACCAAAGGCCAAACCAGAATAAGCCACTGGAAAGTTTTATGTCAACAAAACTGGATTTAAATTAAGTAACATCAATTTGCTATTTTGACTGTAAATGAATCAGAACATTAAAACATGTTTTAAAGGGAACATTTGTGATGAAACATCTATGACTGGTTCCTACACCAAAGGGATAGGAAAGTTACTACTTATTTCTGCATAGGATCAAAGCCCAACTGCAAAGTTACTTCTCTGGCTTTGGGACTGCTCTGTAGACCTACATTTTGAAAATGAGAAGAGCAGCAGAACTGCAAGGAAAACACTGAATAAATGACTTATCAGTTGCACACAAAGGAAAACACAGCCCTGATGACATAATTAAGAAGTTGCATCACAGCACATACGCGTGAAGGACTAAAATTTAAATTACACAGACAATTTCCATTCTTATGTTTTCTAATTTTCTGACTGCTTGACTTTGCAACTTAAATCTCTTTTATGATTGTTGTTTCTGACACTGATTTGCAGAAATGGGAGCAGATTTTAACGTTTGTTATTCTGCCTTACTCGGTGGCAAGGTTTAGAAAAACGCACAAAACAGAACCAAAACCCCCAAGTTCAAACCAAAGATGTGCATTTCTAAGCTATTTGAAATAATGGGAGATGAGTCAATAGTCACTTTGCTTTAAAATCAAGAGAAACACAGCAGAGCAGTTCTCCAGTGAGAGGAAATAAGGAAATAAACCACACATTCAACAACTACAAGATGCCCTTTCCCAATACAAACAGAATTCATTTACCCAGTAATTTTACAACGGTGATAACAAATTAAAATTGTGGGCAGACAGTGGAGAACCAAATAGATACACAACCCATAGCAAGGATGAGCCAAATCAAAGGGAACTTCTTACACTGTCAAATTTTGAGTAATTAGTACTTCCATTAGAGGCACACTTCCAGCTTTAAGCAATTCTAAGTAATTAACATTCCTTTATTTTTGCCTGGAAGTCCTGACTTCAGCATTCTCTTAGGACATGCATTCTGCTAGCCAGAGCTACACAATGCAGATTAACTTGACTAGAAGGTGATTAGCACAGGCAGATGAAGATGTAATTTGTCATTCTGTACACACTGCTACTTCCAGCCTGGGATGCAATTTTATGTAACACAGCAGACTGATTCAAACAGAGGCAAAGACACGATTTTGTCCTATCTGTACCCAGATGATTGCCTAAGATAAAAGCAATGTTGAGATTTGAAAATTGGACATGACCAAACGACAAAATGTGAATAAAGTGCCAGATTACATCTTCCCACACAGCTCCAACCAGCTACAGGAATTCAGTAACTGACTGCACACTTAATAATTTAAGATAAATAATTTTAAATGCATGATGGAGGAGGTTTTTCTATACTTACTCATCACATAATGTAAATTTAGGGATGAAAATGCCAAGCTGAGCAGGAAGCAGAGGCTGGTGTGGTGGATAGTACATGGACAAGGCAAGATTTGCTTGCCAGAGGCACTACAGCATTTGCACTGTCTGTGGGATAAGCTGTCTGGGTCCTCACAATCTTGTCTTTAAAATGGGCCTAGCAATACAGATCTCCCAAAAATGTGGGTTCTTGCATTTCCTGCCTGTTGTGAAGATGACTTCTTTGCCCACCAGCTGAAGATTCTTGAAGAAAAGGTGCGAAGTAAAAAAAATGAAATGGAATTAAAGTGCCCTTTTCTATTTGTACTACAACATCAAGTATTAGACAACTCTTAGAATATTTCATATTGAGCTTTGAAATGCGAGACACAACCCCACCAAGCAGCAGTTTTACAAATCTTTTACCCAGTTTTACCCAGTTTCAAGACCCCTCTGACCCTTGGACAGTACCCACACCAAGAAGCACGTGGCAGAAAGCACCATGCCTTGCTTTCTCTGCCAAATGCAACCACAGCAGCAATTACCTTCAACTGTAGCTTCTGGATTTTCTGTAACTGCAAGAAGCAGAACCCCAAGACCATGATCTTCACCCAGCAATCGGTGGGACTGAAGGGAAAGCTGGAATTGCAGCTGAGGAAGAGGAGAGATGAGCAGGACCTACTCCCAGGGGTCTATTACTGTGCTGGTGAGAGCCTCTAAGTGTTCTTTTCCAAATACCACTGTCCACATGGACTCCAGATTGACAGGCCTTGTGTGCTTTTAACATCAATTGATATAAAATTAACTATGACATTCTTGATCTACAAAGCTTCTCTTCTTACAGATTTGTCAGCATTTACACACAGTCAGAACTAAGGTCCAAGAAAGGCATATCTCACCAAATATGTCAAAATCATAGAAGGTTCCCACATTTTTGCCCAGACCTTACCTTTATCATCTTCTTTACAATTCTCTTCCAAAGTGCAGTTGCAATGTGCTTGTGCCTTTGAGCTACAAAGTGTCTTAAGTGCACAATGAGGACCCAGATTTTTGTGTGACAGAGAAATCAAAAGCGGCGACATTCAAATATCTTGAGGGAGAACAAAAATTCTTCTCTGACATCTAACATGCAATGATAAAGTCACAAAAAGCCACTTTGCAAACTTCATCCCTGCGAAATTCCTATTTTCCCTCATGAAAAGAAAAAAGTATCAGCTTCTGCTTGGAGTGACAGCAGGTTTTCCCAGCTGCATATTCTCCCGTGTAAAATATATGACCCAATGATCTTTACGAGTTCACTAAATGTCAGGATCACTTCTTTTTATTACAGATCCTTTACACCAGGTTTCTCACTGGAAGATCAATGCTATACAGCTCAGAAAGGCTTTGACTGTGCCCCGAGGCACTGTCAACAGCTCAATGAAGAACCTGGACACTGCTGCTCAATTCTGCCCATTCTTGTGCCAAACTCCATCCCAGTTATTCTTTTAGAGCAGGGCATGCTGGTTTCTCCTCTTTTTTTTGGCTGAAAACATCCTCCTCAGCAAGTCAAAAAGCGTAAGTTATTTGTTATTAGTAATATATTTCATACTTTTAATGATTTGTACTAAGCCATGACTAGGAAGGCTGTCAAATCCACTCAAATGCTTCTTATTGAAAAATCAGGCCTGCATATCCATAGATCCTCCCCTCCTTCACCCACCCAAATTAAAGCTGTAATTCCCAAAGACAGCCACTCTTCTGAAACACCACACATTTCATATAGTTGTTATTAATAAAGTATGAACAATGTTTGCAGAAATATTAAAGAATCAGGTCAAGAACTCTGTCTGAATACCAGTGTTATTAAATAAGCCAATCATCCAACTTTTCAGTAGTTAATGTCCTTGGTTTTTACTTGAAAGCCTCATTTTCAGCACGTTCATAAGAGACAAATGTCCCACGCCAAAAGGAATGAACCTGAATTAACTCTTTTGGATGCCAAGTGCAGGAGGAAGAGGAAAATGCAACATTGGCAGGCTGGATACAGCACAGAGCTTCTGATGGCAGGGTAAGTTTAGCTACAGCCTGATGATTACAGCACATAACAGTCAAGGATTTGATCTGTTCCCATCTGTGCATTATCTGAGTATCTAAACAATTGCCCTAATGCATTTGAAAACTTTAAAATATAAAAAGAAAACTAACAAAGCTGATGGTATCTCCAGATCACTGTGTGAAGTACTAATAAGCAACTGTGTTATACAACCCGTGTTCAACAGACTGAAAATGATCTTTCCCAAATCCAAATGACATCCTTCTGAAGCTGAAAGTGAGAGATTACAGCTGGCTGAGCACACACTGTACTGTACATTCATTTTAAAAGCTGCCATTGTAAAAGACTCTCCAGGCTTGATGTTGGGTTTCTTTGCTCTTCTTATTAAGAGCTGCAAAGTTCCTCATATTTAACAGTAATTACAGGGGGAGATGGAGAAAAACTAATGAGACAGAGAGAGGTTTCTTTTTTTAAAGAGGTGCAGTAAGATTAATAGCAAGACTATGGGCTATATATGTTATTTTTATTTCATCACCTCCAAACACGATAAATATTTTCAATTGGAAAAAATTATGAGTATAAAATTTAGTATTATCTTTACAAATCCTTTACAGCCTCTGTATGTGACATCCTCTCCTTCCCTCCACCAGACAACAATTATGACACAAAAATACTCTCAGGACAGCAGTTGTAGAACTTGTCTGATGCGCTCGCACTTCTCCAGCAGGTCTGGGTCTTCTCCATCAGAACCATCAAATTCCTTCATAAAAGCTTCTGCTTTCTGCACAGTTTTGTCTCGTGCACTGCCCTGAAGCCCTTGCAGATAATCCAGTAAAATGGTGAAATACTTGTCTGGAACCTTAAAAGAAAAAACAAAAGGAAGGAAAACCAGCTTTATTTTCTCCCCTCTCAATACTTATTTACAATCACATCACAGCATCACCTGAAAGACAACTAGGAGAACGGCATGGGCTTTGGTGTTTGCCAAAGTCCAACTCCAAGTGGAAATCCAAGTGGAAATGTTTCCTGCCAAGGTTCAAGCTGCCAGGAGGGAAGGACCCTGGTGAGAGGACTGTCATGTGCTTGGATGGGGCAAAGCATCTGAGAGGAAATGCTCAGCAGATGTGGAAATGCTCATCAGCAAATGCAAACACTGCCTGACAGGGAGCCCAAGACTCTGAGGGTTGGTGGGGAAAAAAAAACAACAAAACACATTAGCCAAACCCTCCTTTTGGAAACACAGATGCAAATCTTACTAAAATTGGTGAGAACTGCATGCAAATGTCTGAAGAAAGAATTTTGCTGGAATTCCCCTTGCCCTTACCCAAAAATTGTTTGCTGAGATACCACCCACCACTGCACACTTTGACAGAACACTTATACAAAGGAATAGAATTTAATGTGAAAAGCAAACTGAAATTCAGACATATGGAAATAATTTTTAAATCATGCTGACTAAAACTGATAGGCTCTACCACCATGTCCAACATTAAAAGCACTTTAGTCATCTACAATTGCCTTACCCCTGTTTCACTCCCTTTCTAATTAACTAGTCAGAGATTAAGTTTTATCTTATCTGGTACAACATACAATTTAAATGATCATTATATTAATCTTGACAATAACTTAGCAAAGACTTTGGAATGATTTATTCAGTACTTCATACTGAAGTGCTTTCAAAAGTAATAGGTGAGCAGACCTACGCTGATCTTAACTTCGTGTTGTGTATCTGTGGAACAGGCTCCAGCCAATAACAGGATATTTTTTGCTGTGAATCATGAGATGTTAAAATGATCTCATCCTGCAAATATGTTTCTCCATGTTTAACTTTACACATATAACTTGACATGAGTCAAGTTAAACACATACGTAAGTATTTAAAGGATTCGAGACTAATTATTCGAGGGCGGTTTCAATTCTGCCAAGTACCAACATTTCAGAGAAGACAGAGCTTCAACAGACACTTAATTTACAACTTACTTCTCCATGGACATTTGGCAGCAGAACTTTGATCACTAAAAACTTCTATCACTCCAAAAGAAGAGGAAGAAAGAATATTCCAACACTGCCTTCATCAATCAGGGGTATTACAAAGTAATAAATCAAAACTAAAGTCTGTGTTCAGCCTCCTAACTTGTACACTATGGAAAACCTTCTAATTCTTCACACAAACACTCTTGCATTAAAGAAACAATACAGTTACAAAAGAAATATTAATTTTACAATGATTAACACTGAAATGGATGATATATGAAGCGTTGCTATACTATACAAATCAAACATAGTGAAAGATATCTGTATTTTTGGAAGTTTTCACTCACAGTAAGCTGGTACTAATAACAGATGAACCCATTTAGACACAAACAATTCCAGTGTGACAGCGCTCCTTTAATGCACATACTCAGTACTAAGCTTTTAAAGCTCAGCAACATTTCCGTGTTTCAAACCTTGGCCAAATTATCTCTGTAATTTACAACTCTTGTTCTCAGACCTCATGGCACAGACATACCTGTGGAACTACAGTTATTATTATATCATTTAAGCAAAATGCTTGAGGGGGCAATTGAAAGCCTGCTCTAAATTTAGAAATACTAAGTGTGCAGACTTAACATGTGGCTGCCTGAAGCCTAGAAAACATTTAGCATTTGGCCCTGAGGGTGCTCAAGTGTTCAAAAAGTCTGATTTTTTCCTTTAACATAACGCAGCTCTGAGGTTTATTTCATCAGGAGCTCAGAACACAGCACCCCGTGGGCAAGGTAAGATGGCATTTCCTCCTGGCTTACACAGACAGCAGAGCCACAGCAAGGACTGGAACACAGCAAGTACCAGCAAAGAAAGTTAATGAAATCCAAATTTCAGTTCTTCAAATACAGTAGTACAAAAGCAGTCATTTCAGGGGTCTTGGCGAGGTTTTTCAAGCAGGAACACAATCCTTGTTCCAAGGTCAGTTCAAGGCTGGTTTGAAATTGGAGATCAAGATCTCCCACCACGGCACTGGCAGTCGAAGCAAGGCTTATGGGATTTTGTTATTATTCTTTTGTTAAACTGTTTTGACCATTTTCTTGTTTCTTCTTCTCTCTCACACACCAAATCTTGCCTCTGTCCTAACTTCCTAATATGCACTAGAGCTGATTAATATGGAAATAACCCCAAGTGAAATAAATATGGAAATAACCCCAAGTGAAATAAATATGGAAATAACCCCAAGTGAAATAATTCCTGTCTTAGGGAAAAGGTGGAAAACATTACAAAAGAGTACCAGGAAAAGAACAGTTATCACTTTTAAATTATCCTGTGCAACTCTGAAGTGTTCAGACCTGGAGACCTGCAGACACCCACATATTTTGCAAAGCAAACACAGACACCAGCCCAGAGCAGCTCAGCTCGTTGCCTCCAGGCTGCATTTTGGGTCACCTTCTGCAGAAGCTTCAGCCACCCCTCCAGGCCCTGAAGTCCAGAAGCTGAAGACTGTTCTAGTAACGTCCCAAAAAATGCTGTGCCAGACGATAAAGACCAACAAATGACCTAGTGGTTATTTTATTCTGGGTGCTGGAGAAGTTTACACACCATAGGTACACAGGCCTGGCTGGGAAGCTGTCAGCCAACCACCAGATGGATTTTAAAGGAGCTTAAAAAAACATTCATCTAGCAAACAATTTCAACACCTCAACTTATTTCTTAGAGAAAGAGGCCTATCAGTACAGGAAACTCAATTCAGGCCTTTGCATGGCTCTTCAGTAGGCATCCAAGTGACACCGTGAGATCAAAGATGTGGCTTAGGAAGGAAAGAAACTTATGTCTCCTTTTGTACTTTAGTCATGCTTGGATTACCAACAGATTTTATTCTGTAATGGACAGGAAGCTGAATTTGGGTATAAAAAAATATTCAAAAGAAGCTGGGTGTGCCCTCCCTATGGTCCTGGTGAAGAAAGAGACTTCATCATACGCTTAATTATAAGCACTTGAGCAGTTGTACTAACTTCACTGAATCTGGAGGCAGATGTTAATCATTCTCTGAAGCTCATATTCAATGCTCCTCTGATTATTAAACTACAAAATATGTGAATTTAAATTAACCAGAGCACTTCCATCAGAATTTAAAAAAAAAAAGGAAATTTCATTTCAATGTTGAGAAATAAGGAGATAATCTGTGTTTTGATACATAAAACAAATGCTACTTACAGTTCATTGTGTCCCAGTGTATTTCAACACAAACCCCAAAGTAAACAGGTAAAAAAGGCAAAATCATCACTCTGCCTGCCAAACAATTTCTAGGTAGCTTTGAAGAGCATACATTGATTTTGAGAGGTTGATAAAGACTTTTAAAGGAGAAACTTAAAGAACAGAAGACAGAGCAAACAACACAGAAACCAAAATCAAATTTGTACTCTGCAACTCATCTTTTTAAAGTATTTACACCATGTGAACATTTTTGCCTTCATGAAACTCTGCTGTTAATTATCTGGCTGTCTAAACAGGTAACACCCAGAGTCAGGTGATTGGCTTAAGAGCTGCTGACTAATTTGGGTCAGGAAGATTGGTATGAGTAAATGTTAAAGTGCACACAAAAAAATCAGCAAAACCTAACTGAATATCAACAAAATGAACCAATAAGTGAGGCACTGTGCAAATGGGCAGATGTTTGTTCTATTGCACAACAAAATGAATGACTTGAAATCCTCATTTGATACCACGACGGTCAGACACTTATTGGAAATTCAATTTATGTTGTTTCTTAAGTTATGAAATGAATGGATTTCTGTATGGATGCAAGCCTGGCTTCTGGTTATACTTTATGCTCTTCACAATCAACATCGGGTTTCACTTATATTTAAATGAGAGAGCTATTTTAACATCTTGGCAATAGGGATGTACATCTTCTGTGGAGCCAGAGCTATCTGAAACAAAATGAGAGCTGCGGTTTGCAGTATTGGGTTCCACATTAGGAAATTCAAATTAAGGATATGACTCAAATTCTCAGCAAACTCCAGATTTAAATAAAACATGAATCTGCTCTCTTTATGCTTGATATCCATCAAGTATAAAAATCTAGCATACACAGGGCAATGAACACCAACAAAATAAAAAGATCAATGATAAGCAATTAAAATGCTTCGGCATCCTGGTTAAAAACAAACTAATTTGTAAATTATTAAAAAGTTATGAGACAAGTGCATGGCTAGTACCAGGAAGTTTTGGTTAATAAAGAATAGCTATAACTAATGAATAAGACTATGTCATATTTGTTCTGAGAAAAAGCAGCATGAATACAAACCTTGTCTTTATCATACATGTGCAGGAGAAGCCACGTCTGTCTTGTCTTTTGAAACTTCCATTCTTCTGGGTTTTTAGACCAGCTGTAGAAAATAAGGAAAAAAAAAATTGCTTAAACTGTGATATCAAAACATTCTTTATTTAGAAAATATTCCCTACGATTCTTCCAAGTGACTCTTTGTATGCACAACACGGAGTTTCAAGGCACTGTGGGACACAGACACTGGCACACGTTTTGTACAAGGCCACCTGGCTTCTGTGCCAAAAAATCATAGGAAGATATCACAGCCAAGAAGGTTATAAATTTTCCTCAGAAAGCAGTGATTCCTTGAAGTTAAATATCAAGTCCCACTCCCCAGCTTTGGCCCATCCTTTATGAGAGGTCATTGCCCTCGTTTGACCAGGACAACTGAGCACCCCAAATCTTTACCCCTGCTGCAGGGCTGAGTATCTGGGGAGGTGGAGGGGACAGGAATCAAGTTTGGGCTTCAGAAAGTTGGTATTTCACATTTAACTAAAATTTATATGAAATTAAGCAGCCTCTGAGAGACTTGGGCTACAATGGTCACCTCAGCCATGGCTGCAGCCCATCACAGATGGCTCTTCTAGAGCAGACAAAATTCATCCTTCAGGAGCAAATGTTTTAAGGCTTGGGCTTGTCTAAATGTGTGACTTAAATACTTATATTTATAAGCTGGAAAAATGGGGGGGTTATGTCTTTCATGAGGAATACTTGAATACTGTTAGAAGTGAGAGGCTAAACAAATTATTAACATCTGCAAATGTTTTTTGGCTGTTTAGCAAACACATTTTCAATATGCAAAATTTTAGCTGGGTTAAAATAGCAGATTTATGTGCATCTTGAACATGTTTTTAAAGCTGGTATATTCTGGTTTAGATGAAGAAAGAGGCATTTACTTCTATAAAAAAATGAGCAAACCAGTAATTCTCGCTATAAAATGAAGACTACATTTTAAAATCATGCACTTGAAAATCAGTATTGTAACACATGCAAAATCTGACAGTATGCTAAGTATCACTTGAAAAGAAAGAAAAAAAATATAAGGAGAAAACCCAGAAACTTTCACATTTATTTGATTTTTCTCTAAAGAAAAGTAGGTCTCCAGAGGGTAGCATGCAAGATGCCATTAATGTTCCAGCTTGTTTTACACAGCAATAGAGAGCACAGAAATCAGTTGAAAAGCCAGCTGGGTAGGAGAATTAGTATTGTTTAAACACTGTCAAGTCTAATAAAGCAAAAGAGTCCTCATCTCTGGTGAATGCTGCACCAGCAAATACATTGCTCAGTCAATTCAATGAAAGAGAAAAAAAATGAGACAACAAATTTGTACAGAAAGGTTTCATGGAAGCCTCCGAAGAAAAGCTAAAGAAAAAGATTATTGTCTTGATGTTCAAATTCAAGATAAAGAACCACAGCTCATCATTAGTTAAACATAATAAAATAGCTTATAACCAAAATATAAGGTAGAAATCAGACAATTAACAGTAAACCAGGAAGGACAGACAAAACACGAATAACCACAATATATCATCCTTTATGTGCTCAAGTTAAACCTACAGATGAGCTGATTTAGAGGCTTCTGTCAATAAACAGGCAGAAGTTTGCAAAACCAATATTGCACAAAACCAGAAGGCCAAAAAGCTGACTGAAAATGTTACAGAATCAAATAAAAAACTACTATTATGGTGAAACCATCCCTTCTCCCACTGCCACCAGGCTAGAAACCACAGTACTTGCAAAGCAAAATCAAACAACCCTTAGTGTCACTTGTCTTTGCAGCAAAGTGCCCAACTGGACAACAAATGGCACCACCTGAAGTGTGAGGAGCCAACAGAGAATGAGGTAAAAAAGGCTTTTCTTGTGGGTGCAGTTCGTGGGGTCAACAACCACCTGCTCATCTGTACCCACTTGCTCTGTTTGCCAGGCAAACACAGCAACTCCTAACTGAGCAACTGGGACTTCTGCCACAAGTCCTTCCCAAGAAACAAAATAAAGCAATGACAGTACTTGTTGATTTTTTTTTAGCGTGTTCTTTCATGAGGTTCGTCCTCAAGAAGAAGAAGGTAAGTTTAAAATTCTTTTCTACGTGAATAAAGCCTGGAAACAGTTCACATTACAGGCTTTGCAAGGTGACAAGAACAAGCTGAGTGACAGATCTGTGACTGCATCCCAGGAAAACAGGCCCTCTGCTAATGGAAACCTTTAACATATGTCTATTTCTCTAAACTATTCTATGTATTTCAACCTTTGTGATGATATCCATTGGTCAGACACACCACAGAGTACTCTGAATCTTCTGCTCTCTGCTAATTTTATGTTTCTATCACAGTCTCACCTGAGTACTGTTGGCATTAAAACTTGAAAAATACAGCCTGATTTCGCTTAATCTCCTATAAAACTATAGGATGTTAAAATATCTTTATTGCCTAGTTTATAAACAACTGAGACCAACAAATGAGTGCACTATAAGGTTAATTGCTCTTATTAACCTATTACCAAAACCATATGCTCTCTTCTACGTGTTAAGGCAAGTGGTTGTACTCCTGCATCCAAGACTCCATATGGACTTCCACTCCTGTGAATTCTCTTGTAGAAACAAACAAAAGTTTTAGTATGTCTTCCTGAAAGGTTCTGCTCTGTATACACCACAATAATTCACATAAACAACAAATACTTCAACATAATCAACTGCAGAAAGTACATTTGTGTCCATTAGGGCACCAGAGCCTCACAAGCCATTTCTTTTGTTTTGTGACCTGTCCTATTAGAATCAAACACTAAATTATTGCAACAAGAAAAACCAGTATTTTCCTTAATAGCTACAGGTGTACTTGTATTTTCAGAAAATACTCCTAAGTTTTTAACTGGTACGCCAACCATGGCTGTATCAACAACTCCTGTTTCTTCCTCTTCAGAAAAATGGTCCTTCTCTTGACCCGAATTCCTATCAAACTGTGGGCAAAACACTCCTGATAATGGGTGCACAATCTTTAATGCAGATACCATGACAGTTGCTCCCCCAAACAGTTATTAAAATAAAACTTTTCCACTGATTCCTATGATTATGACAGCTTTTTCCTACTCCTGTGACAGCTTTAAAATCTATGGAAAGTATCTCTCCGTGACAAAGTGAGAGGAGCATCTCTTTTTATCAGGATGACATCATTTGTACATTTTTAGAAATGCTCAACTTTTAAACTAGAGAAGCTCAACCCTTGCAACACACGAGAGGTCTCATTTTGCTGTTTACATGCAGATAAGCTTCCTTGACATATTACAGCAGGAGAAAAGGCTTTTCCTTTGACTGATCAAATATACAGAGCAAGACCAACTACGTTACAGTTAAACCCCCTGTTTTTATGGACAATCACAACCTCTTTCACAGTTTGAATTCACTTGGTAGCTTCTAGAATTATCTGTGTCAGGATCTAATACAAACTATGGAATTGGATGAAAAATATACATGTGTAAAACATGTATTTTTCCAGTGTGCCTCGGGCTAATTTTCAATCCATTGTACAAACGCTGATCGCCTTCTTTAAACAGCTAATGTTTGAATCTTTCTCATGAGCTCCAGCTCATTGAAAAAACACACTGGTTGACTTTAGTTAAAGAGAACTTAAATGTTTGTGCAAATGATCATCCTAAATGGCTTTGAAATTGAATAGACGGAAGAAATGAATCAAATAAATCAAGCAGCTTAGGAAATTTTACATTTGGGCTTTTGTTTTTTAGCAGGAGAGTCTTATGTAGAAAAGCTGCCCAAGATTCTCACTAGTCTATCTCATAAATGACTTTTAGTGTCTACAGGCATCTCCCATAAATCTATTCCCAAAACACAGGAATTGAGGCAGTGTAAGTAGGCAAACAGAAGGCAAGGGGTGGTGTGCAGGGCAGAGCTCTCGCTGGGATGTCCAGGGAGAAGGAGATGGGGAAGGGAAAGCAGGAAAATTGTTTCCAGAGACACAGTATGAGAAAAACATTATTGTTACAAATTGGATTCAGGAAGTCAACACAATGCATCTGCTGAGACTACTGGCCAGGACAAAGCTCTCCAGAGCTGTCACAACTGGCAAATAATCACTGAGTGCAGAAAAGCTCTGTGCTGAGAACCAACCATTTTACTGATTCAACTTGAAAAAATTATTATTGGGCAGGAGACAAGTTTCAAGAAAACAGAAAGACTAACAGGGATGTGACTGCTGACACCTTCCAGAGCACACGAGAGCACTGCCAGATGCAAGGACACGTAGCCTCACATACATCCACTGCTCCAGATGAGTGCCCCTGGCAGAGCAGCCCACCCTGGATACACCTTTCAGCCTGGCTATCTATCCAAGGAAAAGCAGATTGCCACCAAATTGGGATTTCACCAGCATACAGCCCGGGTTTAGCATCAGGGAATTAACTTGAAATGTTTCTCCAGCCCTGAGGACCAGCTCAGAGCACAGCCTCCTGCTGCTCTCCTGTGATTTATCCCATGCCTGACATTCCCAAGTTTCCCTCAAAGGAGGGACAAAGCCATGGGTCTGGCCCATTACACCAAAGTCAGGGCTTACACTGAAAAGATCTACAGAAAACGTTAAAAGCAGCATTCTACACTACACAGAAATGGTCACGTTCTTCCCACCTCATTCATCTGGGTTCTTTTCTGTTCTGATACACCAGTTTTTCACCAGCCTGCAACCTGTCCTTAAGGATCACCTGTGTTCTTCTACAAACCCCCCAAGGAAGGCTGAACAGGAGTTATGGCACACGATTAAGGCTTGCAGGAATCAGGTTAGGTGCATTATTCCCCAAACTCTCTGCAAACAGCATCATTTCTGAGCTCATTGCCCTACCTGTAAAATGTGGATAACAGGTGTTTCCTCAATAAAGAACAACCATACAACCAAAAATTCTCTTAAAGATATTTAAAGCCTTGCTGAAACACTTGGCACTCAAGGGATCTGCTGGAATATTTCACAGTGCAATGCATACGAGAGCAGCCCCTTTAAAACCCCATGCACTGGTGTTTAAGGCAACTCACTGCCCTTATAAGGCCCGAATTTGGAAACTCTGAATGCTGTTATCAGGTCAGTCCAGAGGTGAACCCAATGCACATATGGCCAACAGGTGAGCAGGGAACACTGCACCTCAAAGAGGCTCCCTGGAACCCCTGCAAGCAGCATGGAGGGAGCAAAAATTTGGCATAAGCTCACTCTTGTGGGAGAAGAGGCACTTTGTGGATGAAGGTTTTATATAGATATATAAAAAATATATGGATGTGGATGGAAGCTTAACATATGCCCAACAGTGCATAGAGTGAAGCAGGAATAATAATTTTTCCTCCAGTTATAACACATATAATTATTTAAAGGGAAATGTAAAAGTATTTATTTTTATTGGGGGTATTCAGAGTTTCTTCTATTTCTCTCAGGGGCATTTAAAACGGATTTACTTTTACAAAGATGTTTTTTGGAAGTCTGGTTTTCCACACAAAACTGCATGCCCAGAAAGCTGCCTCATGGTGAACTGCATCGCTCAGTCCAATGCAAGAAGGAATGTCAGTTCATGTGCATGGGATGCTGATTGTCCTCATTTGGAAAGAATAGCCAAAATTTAAATTCTGAATAGATTTTCAGAGACTAGACTGGAATAGCTGTAGTTAAAATCCTGGAAGCACAGATCTGTGGCAAGACCCAATACTAGGCATAAGAGACAACTGTAGCCTTTAACTGTGTTTTTCTCATGTTATGGATGAGTCTGTTTATTTCCCAATTCCTGGAGAAAGTTAATATATTTATGCTGATATTCTCAAATCCAGTTTGGAATCTAACTAAATTATGACTCAGATAAAGGTTTTCCTTATTTTCCTGGAAGAGAGAAAAGACACTAATGGAGCTCGTTTGCCAAAAGAAAACTTTCTAAAATTGTCAACAGATTTTAGAATCGGTGCCACATTTTTGGTTGAAAATCCTGGCACCGTTTTTCAATCTGTGGTTTAAAAACATTTTTTAATATATTCTTCCATCTGGTTTAGACACAGTATAATAACTATAGACTTGTGAAAAGGCAAGAGGAGGAAACTTTTTTTTTTTCAATTTAAGAATCACACATGCAGGAAAAAATAAATGTGCTTTTAAGTGTCCCATTTTCATCCTGATGTCCAGCATTAGCACAGATTGTATCTGTACAGCAAACAGGTCACAGGATTTTCTTAGAAAGTATTTATAAAGTGAAAGGAAGGGGGCCTTTGTGCCATAAAGCCAAGCTTTGATTAAATCTACATAAAATGTTTATCACAGCTTATCTTTTATTCTATGTACTTTTATCACTTGCCATTATTTGTAACGTTTTATATTATGTTTGCATCCTGCAGCTTCAGCCAAGCTAGAAATCCTCTTCCTCCCCCACCACAGGCTCTGTTCAAACACAACATGAGACGTTCCCTTGAAGAGTTTCAAGTGTAAACAGATGAGACAGATGACTGGTGGGAAGAAAAGCTGACCCAGAAAATTGTACCAATGCCTCAAAACCATGCAGCAGGTCGTGAGCAGAGCTCCTTTCTCTTACACCTGGAACAATACACGTGGGGTGCCTCCCCGTGATTCAGCTTCTCATAGACACCAACCCACCTGCAAATGCCAACAGCATTCCACTGGGGAAAAAAACCTTTATAATTTCTTTAAAAATTATTGTCCTGATGCAGTTATTCGCTTGCTGGTATCTGCATTAGCCCACCTGCAGCAAAACTGCATTTTGATTTGAAAAAAAATATATATATATAGCAGTAATAACATGCTGAGAACTTGCTGTTGTTTTCAGTAATAACAAAAAGGTCAGGCTTGAAAGCCCATAGCTACTATTAGTGTATTTCTAAGCTAAATGTGCTTTTTATTTTACATACATTCATAAAAAGAACACAAAGCAGGAGTTGAACTATCACAGAAGAAGAATAAAAAATAGAATTTGAGCCCTTCACAGCCAATCTGTTCTGCTCCTGCAAGGAATATACAACCAAGTGCTATCCCAAAGTCCCATCTCCTCTCCAGATGTCCATCTTTTCTTGCACTTAATTCTGGTCACACTGATGCCTGAACCAGAAATAAGGGAAAGGGAAAATGAAAACAACTGTTATGCCTCCCTCCCATGAAGAACATCCTGGGGGGTACGAGGAGATAAAGAGGGCCCCACACTCTGTATGAAAATCATGTAAGGAGCCAGCTGCACGTAAAATCCTTTCCAAAAGTTGGCAAAAGTCCATTTATAGAAATGCTTTCTGAAGATCAGATGGGGGATATGCTACCCTCATGCTACCCAGAAAAAACAAATATGGTCAATTCTCTTCTCCCTTACTGTTACACCAAAAAATCTCTGACTGTGGTACAGAACACTCCTGCAAGGGCACAGATTCAAGCCGAGGAGCTCATTTTCATTTTTTTTTTAATTTTAAATCAGCTTCTAAAACTTAAAGGTTCACACAAACAATAAAACAAAACAAAAAAGCACACCAGCACCAAAAAAAACCACAAACCCCCCCCCCAAAAAACCAAAAACCCCCCAACAACAAAAAGAACAAAAAAAACCCCCAGAAACCCAATAAAAACAACAACAGCAACAACAACAAAAAACAAACAACAAACCACCCAAACTTTTGGGTTTTATTAATAAAACACAAGAAGTGTATGAAAGTGTCATGGTTTTCCATATAGCGATGCTAAAAAAAAAAAATGCTGGAAGAGAAACAAACTTCATGTGAAACTTTATCTGTGAAAGTTTTTGAGGAGGGATGAAGAAATGGCCACTTGGAGGAGGATTTGGATACTGAAGATGTTGGCTGATTGATTTTGCTTTGAACCAGCCAGGACACCCAAGAACCAATTTATTGCTGGTTACACTGAGCAGAAGGTTTGTGCTCCTCAGCTCTGCACGGGCTGTTTCAGGCAGCCCCGAGGCTGCAAAGTGATGCTGGCACCCTGGGAAGGTGCCTGATCCAGCTGGGGCACTGATCAGCAGCACTGCTGAAAATGGGCTGTCTTTTTGTACCCAGATGTCTTCAATTTGGCCGGTTGGGTGTTCAGGCCTAAGGGATTTCCACAGCCAACAACTGCTCTTCTGCAGTTCCAAAGTCCAGAGCAGCATTTCACTGTACCAGGAAAAGCAGCGCTCTCGTTCTGCTGAGATGCCAAATGCTGACCTCCACTACATCCCAGAACCAGGCACGTTCTTCCTTTCTGGCTCAGCATCCAGCACATCTAGTCCCAGCTGTAGGGAGCCCAGCTGGCCTTCTCTCCTCCCCACAAGATTCAAATCCTGTTCTGCACGTTTCCCAATAGGGTTTCCCCACCTCCTTGAGGAACAGGAGATGCTTAGAGGGTGGATCATGGTCTCAGTGAACCTGAGGGGTGAAACCCAGCCCAGCTGTCTGGAGGATGGCCGGGCAGGCTGGGTGACAGCAGCATCTGTGAAGAGACACCACCAGTGTCCTCTCCTTGCCTGACAACCCTGACAAAGAACTGGCCTCAAATCAATCCCATCCCTTGTGGTGTCCAAGGATTCCCTCATGCACCCTCCAGGAAATGGGAAATCCCTCCCTCAGATGGAAGCCGAACCTTGAGCCTGTGTTGCAGGACTGGCCTTGTAACTCCTCTACAGAGCTGGCCTGCAGGTATACAACTGCCAAACTGCCAAATATTGGACTGTCCAATTCCTTCTGAGCCCCTTTACCAAAGTGAGCTCCCTTAGGACAGTACTGAAGAACTGCTATTTATTAATTTGGATACCAGCCCTTGATGCACAGTTGCAGCAATTACATTAGTGGGCTTTTTAAATTTTAAATGAAATCCACGTATTTTTATTACTGGCTAGTTAGGCAAAGGTCATTTTTGCTACTCAGTGTAGCCCTCTTCAAATAACCCATCACACAAGTGGCTCTTACAGTGCATCTGAGAAGCACCACAATTTGGGGCTATTCTGGACCAGTGACAAGAATATATATAGAAACCTTAAAAAAACCCCAAAACAAAAAAGACATGTCAACCATCCTTGTCATTTGGTACATCCCAATTTGGACATCCCACGGCTGCATTCATTAGGAACTACGCCAGAGGCGGATGGAGATGGAGTGTTGCAGACCCCATGGCATCTGAATCTCCCAAGTTGTAATCTTACAGAATGATTTACTCTTCTTTTTGCAGAAGAACTCTAAAAAGGGACAACATCAAGATCAAGATCAACCTAAAAGCACTCAGCAGTTCACAGCCCACTCACATTTTTTCCATTTAGCTGAGATATTCAGCTATCTCTCACTGCACAATAAAAGCTGCTGTCACACCAAGGTGTTTAGGACAGTGTAAGATTCCCCTCTCCTAATACCCTGTGACATGTGTTGCACTACTAAGATTTTAAGTCATGTATGCTTAAAGAAATGGATCTGCCAATTACTGCTTCCTGCAGATGGCTCTCATTCCAATTCAATTTCACTCATATAAAAGTAATTACTGATACCTTTTTAGGCATCATCACATTAATAAATGTGTGAAGGAGGAGACAAGTTTTATTAAGGATCTAGTTTTATTATTTCAAAAATATTTCTTGTTATTCTAACTCTGGTTAGGAAGCCTTGACAGCTCCCTGGAGCTAATTGATTAATAATCATTGCCAACAGCATTTTAAATTTTAATTTTGGCTTTGGCTGACTAGTCTAAACGATTCCCTAGAGCTACGAAACTCCTCACCACTACTACGAGTATTTGGGCACTGGATGAATAGTTTGAATATGTTTGAGGAAGTGAGTAGCAGTGTTAATTCTCCCAGATCTGAATTTTATGACACAGAGAAAACATAAAAACTCCCTTTTGCATTTCTGCCATGTCAAGAACCTAGTCTGAATGGAAGAAGATGGGTGAGCACAAAATGCCTTTTCTCAAAGCCAGAAGGAGGCTTAAGGATGGGATGCCTGGGCTTGGAGCCAGGAGTGAGGCAAGGAGTTTGGGGAGCCTGGGGGGAGCAGACTTCAGAAGCTTGGAGAAAAAGCTGTGCCTCACACTCCCTCAATGCAAGCTCACTGCAAATGAAATTTTCCCAAAATAAAGCAAATAAACCTTGCCATCTGCTTTTAGTTAAAAATATCAAGAGGTAGTTTGTTGTAATACTTATATGTGAAATGGATTATTTTAATTATTCTGGTTTTATTGGACCTGAGCAGTGCCAAATTCTCCCCCAAGACAAATGGAAAAGATCAAAGTGCTTGTGTGAGGTTTTCAGTGAGGACTGAAGATGTCTCCTTACTGTCAGGACCCAGTCCTGAAGCAGACTGGTCTGTTATTAAAGACTTCTGAATCTCCCTAATATATCTCACAAGGTTTCTAAAATTAGTATCAGATGGAATAATATATTAAAGCTGCTTAATTATTTAATCATTCAATTAGATGCAATCTCTTTTGTATAATACTATGGAAAGATGAAAGCCGGATCTCAGCGATAAATATCTAATGGCTACATTTAATAAACGGTTAAGAAAATTCATTTATACTAAATTTTGTTTTACTGGAAATGAGTTATTAAAAAAGGAGACATTAAATTTTCTTAACCAGGTTTGGAAATCAAGATGTTCTTTTACGGGAAAGAGAATCAGACAAAGAAACCTTAACTATTTTTACCTGAGTATTCATGGATTTAATGCGTGTAATCTAATTTTCCTCATCTGAGGAAGCACTTTACAGTGCAGCAGTTAATTACTAATACAACTTATAGTTGTGACTACATATATGTGAAGAATTATGAAAAGTTGTAACCATCCTGCTGATAAAATTATCAGTAAATAAAAGCAAACTAAATTTTGGAAAAAAAAAAAACCCCTACAATTGACCAAGAATGCACTGGAAGGCTCCTCAGGCATATACATCATCTTAAGTGCCACCATACATCCATGGCAAAGCTGGGAATTTTTGTTCTATCAGCAGCAATGAAGTGGAATAAAGCTGTTCTGATCACCTGCAGCAATACTGGGAAGGAGCACAACTGCAAGGACACCCCAACCATGGAAGACAGAAACCTCTCCCAAGACAGCTATGGAAAGGTTTGGAATACGAATCCATTAAGTCTGCATGCCCACCAGAGACTAGTGGCCTTCAGGACTGCCTTGAGATGCCACTACAGAACAAAACCCATGCAAACTTCACTTTCAAAACAAGCAACTGAGAAAAATCCTGCAGGTCTGTTGGGAGCAGACCCTGGTACAGGGCCAAACCTGTGCTCAGATGAGAAGAAGGTTATGTCTACTTTCCCTCATGTCACTTGCCTGAAAGGAGACCTTTGGTGAGTCACAAACTTCATCACTGTTTAATTTATCACCTGAAAAATGGGGTAACATAACACTTTCTCAAAAGCTGTCATAACGAGAATAAATAAATCAGTGTCAAAATACTTTTCATTTATCAAAACACAGTTGTGAAAAAGCAAATTATCATTACTGTGGTGGGGAGAAGATAGAGACAGTATGGTTTTTAAAAAACATATAAAAACCCCTTTAAAGATGGGGCTGAGCAGTCAGATATTTTTCAGTTGATCCTGTAAATGATAGATGTCAGATGAAAGGATTTGTGAATTCATGTTAATGATGTTGTTAAATACAGCATTTCCATGTGAGAATGTTTGAACAAAATACCCGAGTAAATATTTTGACAGCTTTGTTTCACACTGAAAAAATGGCAGAAGTGCAAAGAGACAGAAAGCTCCAAAGTAAATCACTCTGCAGCTTTTACTGAAATATGCTTTGAGAGGTGTACTTGTGACCTTCCATAGAATTAATTCAAAGATTTAGAAAGACAAATAATTTGATTTAGAGCCATAAAGCAGGATTAGAGTTCCCTATTCTATTTTGATTTTTCTGTTAAATTTAGTCACCTTTTATGGTTATGGAAATTAGAAAAGAAATCTCTTTCTTCTGCATAAACTAAATTGGACAAGGAGCAGATTCTGAAAGATGGAACAGCTACTGACTCTGACTGAGAGAAATTTAGCATGGACCTGAGCTTCCCTTGCTTTCTCCACTCAAGCCCTACATTAGTGCTAATCACAGGGGTAAGAAAGCTACTCCAAAACCATTCCCTATAGAAAAGTAGTTTATACAGGATAATATTAATAGCTAAACCATAAAATGTTTGGTTCAGGGAAAGTTGTGTCAGTCCAGCTGCTTTTCCAAAGCTCAGCTGAATGAGTTGCATCATAAGCATTTACTAATTTGGCTGGAAAATCATGCAATCATTAATGTTTCTAAAACTTACTTCTGAATGAGTTAAGAACACCACAGAAATACTTGAAACATCTCAGAACTTCCAGGTATAAATAAGCTTAAAAGTCTTAGAAGCTGACATATCAGAATCTCCCAAACACCTATTTTGTCTCTAGAAACCAGAGCTGCTTATCCAACAAGCTGGAAATGGCAAAATACATCCAAAAATATTTTAAGTATCCAGGATCTTCACAATTCAATCCATGACTATATAGAGGACTTGCTAGAGATTATTAGAATGAAATTATTTTACAAAGTAATTCTATCCATCTGGAGCATTTTCAGGATAGTATTACAGATAAGGTTTGTTTTCTTCCCAGAAATTATTGGTAAAAATAGCCAAGATTGGCTCTGAGCCACTTAAAAGGGGGGGCTTTGTTGTTGTTCCTTCTTTTGGTTGCTGTTTTTAGAGTTGTGTAGCAAATGATACTATTATTTGTCAGCATTACCTTGAACTGACAACTTTATCTTCAGCAGCACTTCAAGAAGCCTTGGTGCCCACTCTGGCTCTGGAAGTGGTGTCACTTATAAATCAGCACCATGCAGTGCCTGAGCTCATTTGCAGACAGCCACAACTTCTTAATTCAGGCTCATCTGAGCGTGAAACTGGTTACTCAGTTTCCAGACCCAAGTACTC
The DNA here is from genome assembly GCF_041296385.1 of Aphelocoma coerulescens. Lineage (NCBI taxonomy): Eukaryota > Metazoa > Chordata > Aves > Passeriformes > Corvidae > Aphelocoma > Aphelocoma coerulescens. The sequence goes on along the minus strand of NC_091028.1, from coordinate 13,460,270 downwards.
CTGCACAGGCACCTTCCTCTGTTCAGTGCCAGTGCAGGCATCTCTTTAACCATCTGCATTGCAAAACTGGATTTGAATGGAAGAGCAGAAGACCTTTTTTTTTTGGTGTGCACTCTTCACACAAAGTCTGGCTCACTCACTCTGGATAGCTGCAATATTTATAAGTGGAAAAAGACCAGAGATATAGATAAGGAACAGTAATCTGCATGATCTCACTAAATTAAGAGTAAGATATTCATGTGCTTCTTGCAAAGCAGTGAAATTGTTGTATTAGAACCACAAAAAGCAGCTAACCTAGCAGGAAGTTAATAACAGTTTAAAAGCAATTTCTGCACAATCTGACATCCTGTGGACATCATGTGGGGGTTAGAAAAACACTGGCACGTCTCCAACACATATCTCCATATCACTTGCCATCAAGATACAGAAAAGTGAATCCAGAAGTCAATGACTCTATCACAGGGAATGAAAATCATCGACTCAGGCTGCCACCAGACATCTTGATTCAACAGGCAGAAGCTGTATGGAGCTGTTACTGAGAGTGAATGTGACAGTCCCAGAATCCTAAATGCACAGTTTGAATAATCAGATGATAATGAGAACACTGACACCTGGAAATGGGTACCATAAAGCCAACTCTGAAACAGGAGTGTGTCTGCCTTGCTGCAGCCAGGCTGAAGTGGGATGAGAAACCCTGAAAAATGTATTATGGCTATAGTGGTATATTCATGCCAACACTGTCATTAACACAAAACTCAGTAATAAAGAAAATGCTCTTATTGTTCAGAAAATTCCGTGTGAAATCTCAACATTCTATGGCTCAAAGAATCCAATGCTGTTGCCCACAAAGCAAAGCCAGAGTGACAGGGAGCAGGGAGGAAACACAGACCCTCAGTCCCTTCTGCAGGAGCTGGAAGGCAGCTCCAGTAAAACCACATTTGTTTCCAGGTGTTGCATTTCCAGAAGGATCACAGGCACAGGAATTCAAAGAAGAGCAAGAGAGCACTCAGGGTCTGGAAGAAGCAGTAGCAGATGAAGGATCATGGATGTGCTGCTTCACTGGAGGGGCAGTGAGACTGAGAAACCCAACACAGCCACAAGCAGGATGTAAACACCAGGATGGGAGAAGTGTTTACAAACTGTGGGGCAATACAATGATTTAAAAAACCTTGCTTAATAACAGGTCCAATACAGCAGGACAATTTTCCTGCTTCATATACCCTACCAGCAAGCTTTGTCTTCTGCAGAAGATAATCTGCTTGAGCACGATAATGGAACAGCTCTAAGCAGCACAAAATCTGTGGAGTGAATACGCCCCCTCCACCTACCCCCACCAGAATAACTGCTGGCTAAAAATAGGAAAGGTGTGGGCATTGCAACAGAGAGCTTTGTGGAGCTTGTGAGTAATGTCAGGGCTGCTAGGGAACTGCAAACAAACTGAGGTGGCTTCATCAGATGCCACCCAGTGTAACTGAAGTTACACAAAGGAGTGTAGGATAATGATAAGGTAACTCACTCTTAGTAAGCTGAGACTCCTTTACTACAAACAGAGACAGTGGCTGCCTTGAAAATGAAGATCTGCCCAACTATTAATAACAAATGGAAAACTTGCAGCCTTACAGACACACTGATTTAGGTCAAGGAGAGGAATCCCACTTAGAGGCAGGTCAGGCCCTGGCAGAAATTAAAAGCCAAGCAATATAGAAACTTGGAGAAGTGCTAAAACAAATTCACTGATCTCTAGAGTATTAGGAAAAGTGCAAGCCTTTGAAATCAGATAGCAGCAAGTGCCTGCCCAAGTTCATATAAAACAGCCACAGAACAACCCCAAATGCAAATTTATCCTGTATCTGACTCTGGATTCATGAGCCTTCTTATGGAACTAATGAATATGACAAAATGACTAAAAGCATGTAGGAATAGATTAATTACATCCATACTTAATGCTTGCCCCAGAACCTTTAAAAAATAGTCCTGGGATTATTAAAGCAAAACTATTCCCCTTCACTATTCCCCTAATCTTTGAGGAAATGCAGCTCTTTCAAGACACCTTAAAGCCCCAGTTGTTGAAGGGAATTCAGGAACACTGCTGTGTCTAATTACAAGGGTTTCTCTTAAGTTCACACACTATTTTTGTTACTGGCTAATTGAGATTCATCACTTGAGCAGTTCTCCAATACTTTATGAAATTCAAGGTAACTGATGAGCTTAGATACATGCTGCACCTTCCAATGAGGAAGCAAACTTGAACTCCATCTGGGAGAGCAGGGGAAGGAGAAATGCCACTAAATGCTAATGTTAGTTGCTATCCAACCCAAGGAGTCAGTCTCTGAAAGGAAAAAAATCCTGTGTATGTTTAGATTTCTAGTGCATCAGTTACTCTTAATATCTAAAAGCTTAAACTGTTGATGGTGAAACATCAACACCAGTGCCAAGTTTGAAATACCAATTTAGGCCAGCAAGCAATGAGAAGGACTAAAACTCAGAATCAACCATCAAAAGCCATCACTGACCGTGGCTAAACAAGTAACCTGTGAGCAGTAAAACAACTTCAAAACATTATGAATCAACAAAAGAAACTAAATGTGACAGAAGGCTGCTCGAGGTACTTTAAAATTAGAAACCGGTTTTCAACATTAATGAGCACGGTTGTGTTTGTGCAGAAGCTCCTCCAACAGAGTCACCTGCCCCAGATGGGGTTGGATGAATGGGTTTGTGATTTCCTGAAGGGCCACCATCATCTGAGCTGTTTGGCCACAAATCTCAAAAGTTGCTGCTCGCTTTACAGCCCAGCACAAGCCTCTCCTTGTTCCTTCAAAAATCAGCAGCTTCTGAGTGGACACTGATCTGCCTCTTGATTCCCTTCTCCAGATGGCCTCTGCTCCAGAAGGAGTAAAAACTTGATATACTTTCTACATGTTATTTCTGTTTCTGTATCTACATAACATATGACATATATTAAAAAACATCAGACTATAAAAATAAATGCTTCCAGCAACACCCCTCAGATTTCTGTATTCTTTGAAAGGAAGAACAACATTTCAGCTTTAAGATCTCCCAGGCTTGGCACTGTTTGTAACAAAGTTTGACTGAGGACCAAGATCTGTTTCCATTCTGCAAACCCAGCAGATAAACAACTGCCCTGGGCTGTCCAGGACTGTCAGCAGTGCTGCCACCACACTCAGCAAAAACCACCTTGGGATCTGCAGAATCAGACCATTTCCTCACGCCGTGGGAAATTCTGCCTGTCTCTCACTTTTGTGTTTCTGTAACATGCCCTTGGTTTCTATTATTCTAAAAGCATCTTTTTACTTTAAAGGAATCTCTGACATTCTCTGAATCTTGCCTGAATTCAAATTAGACTTGAGAAAAATAAGATCTATATAAAGAAAAGTGACATATACTACTAGTAAGACATCAATTTTTTTTTTTTTTTAATTGTAGTTCAGCACCCTATTTTTCAAATTTTAGCACATGATAAATAGTACTGCAAGGCTTAGGTAATTCACAGCACACATCCAGATAATTTAATCTATTATTTCTACTTCAGATGATATCAATCTTGTAATTTCACATTCTTTTAGTGAGTTCTTTTCAGATCTCTCTATTCCTTTGATGGGTGATGGAGAAATCCATATGTGCAGATCCATATGGCAATGAACTTTCCAAGCCAAACACAGGAACAGCAGCTTCTAGGAGAGGGTGGCTTGCCAAGACAAACAAGTTCTGCCAACATTTTAACACCACAGAAGGTCAGTCAGGTTATAATTAAACCTAATTACCATTCTCAAGAATTGCAACATCTTTTCACTTGAAGTCACCTAATACTCAGAAAAGGATGAATTTTTATTCTAGCTTTCCCAAGAATTGCAGCAATGAGACAATCTAATATTCCCTTTAAATCTGAATCATCACTTACCATCATAAAGAAACAAGGCATGTCATCATTAAAAGGAAGAGATTTGAGCACTTTATTTAGCCACTAATACTTCCTCTCTCCTGCTTCCCCCTATTCTCCTGCAATAATTGTACAGGGTTTCTTTCTCTTCTGTTCAGTACCACTCTAGGGTTTTTCCATTATTTCACTTTTTTTTTTTCCCTTTTCGGAGTTTTATAACCTTTCTGCTTCAGCTCCCTACTTTTAATCATCTCTGTATCTTCAGATCTTCCTGTCTGCTCCCTGGGTAAGATGAGGATCTGACAGCAGTGACTTTTCTCTACCAACTGCTGCCTTGGAAGAGAACTGTGCTGGGAACCACTTGAACTCATCTCACCGAGAAAAAGATGAGATAAAAATTGGTGAAGCAAAGACTTTTTTTTCTCTCCCCCTTTCCTTTTCACACAGGCCAAGAGAAAGTGAGAGAGGGAGAAAAAAACCAGGAGATATTTGGCTGCTTTTCCTCCATCAGGAGTGCAAACCTGGTCATGCTTGGCCTGGTCTTGTTCAAATGAGCAAGGAGCTGAAAATCCTGGGCTGTCCAAGTCACCCAGCTCACAGGGGAGACCCTCCAGCTCCTCACGTACAGTAGCTGGGTGCTGCAGTTTGAGCTGGCATCAGCTGCTGTTGCATGTGGCCATGTCATGTGCATGGTGAAAAAAGCCTCTCCCAGCTAGGATGGCCTTCCAATAAAATGATAATTTGATCCCTCTGGAGACTGGAAAGCATCGTTTGTTTTTAGCCTCAAATAACAAAACTGGAACAGTGGACGAGCTGCTCAGCTTGTGGCACACTGTGCCAGCAGGGAGGACTGCAGCAGAGGGGGCACACGCTGGTAGGGCTGCCAGAGAGAGCCAGAGCCTCGATGCAGCCCTTGGAATGCAGCTCCAGTGCTGCAGGGCTGCTCTGAAAGCAGCAGGAAGAGCAGGGTGCAGGGAGCAGCCCTGCCCTGCACACTGGGTGCCTTATTCCCTCCCGTCAATGCTCTCTTCATTAACTCCCCTCGACTGAGAGCATGAGGCAGAGCTTTGTGGAAGCCACCTCGTGCCTCGTACAGCTGTGCTCTCCTGCTGCAAACTGCCCCTCAGTTAATAAAGATGACTCTTTCAGTTATCACATGCTGCATCGAGTTCCACCTGTCCTGCAGGAGATTCACGCTGCATCAGGCAGCTCAGATGCCACTTCACTTACCAACACTTATGTCATGGAATATAAAATGAAGTAAAAGGCTTTTATTGTAGGTGGGGCAAAACACAAATCCACAGCACTCTTTTGTTTACTTCCAATTATATTAATCTCTTGCATCTATATGATTTACTTACCCTCCCACAGATTATTCATGTCTGCAGCCCTGCAAATGCACATAGACTGAAATCCTTCATCCACTGAATATGCTGGAGATCTTGCAATGCGTTTCCAGAACCTGGATTTTTGTTTCCCTTCCCCAGCAAGTATATTAATTCTCCCTTAAAATCCAGTTATTTCTTTTGCAGTCTTACTGGGCTGGAAAAAGGTCTGAGGTGTCAGAGGACTAAGCTGTTTTTCTATAACTTACAGTGGTGCAAGATGGTCCTGGCACAGCTGGGGCTAGAATGGTGACTATTGGCTGTGTTTGCTTGGCAGTTCAACATCTTATGACTACCCCTGTTAAGTCTACAAAATTCAGATTGTCTGTTGCTGAAATAATCCCTCACAACCTATTGCTGCATATACAGCCCCTAGACTCTGTATTACAAGACCAAATGACAGAGCTGCTTTTCTATTTCAAGGTGATTTGGTACAGGTTAAGTGAAACTCTAGAATCAAATTAGTTCAAATATTAGTTTGAATATAATTTCATATTCTCCCACGTAACAAGACAAAAATGAATACAGGTAGAAGTGGAATAACAAGCAAAACCTCACAGCTTGTTCCTTTACTTTCCAAACCTGAAATCCATTATCTGGAGACCCACCACTTACAGAGCACACACACCAGAGAACAGGCTGAGCAGATGGTTCAAAGCTAACTGTCAATCCATTTGCAGTTCAAAACAGCGGTGAACTACTCCAGCTGTTTTCCAGATCAAAAATATTATTGTCATTTTGCTATCGCTGCATGCTGAGGGTTATGTAACAAAAATGCACATGTCCCTCTGCCTGGAATGCAATTAATTTCCTCCCTTCCCACTGCGAGTGGTAAGTAACAATTCAGACAGTCTGGATGCTTCAGTTTTGGGCACAGGCAGGGATGCAACCCTGGAATTATTCCATCTGGTAACCCTCTATTTGTAACATGCCAGTCTTCTGGAGGTCTTACAGCCAGGGTGTATTTTGCAGTTTGGAAAAAAAATAAACATTATCTTCCTGTTTATACACGGCCTCTTACTGTCTGTGGGGTACCCTGAGTGCTTCACTGCAGTTCCTCAGTTTAACCACAGACTCTGCTTTGTGCTGGAATTTTAAGTCTTCTAATAAGTGTGCTAACTGGATGAAGTAATTGCTTCCAATCTGAAATCAGCCACTACACTTGCTGTGCACTTTGGTATGCAAAAATCAGGCATTTTACACTTATTAACTTTAAAATAGTGGCAAAATCCCATCTTAATCTACAAATATCCAGACATTCTGCAGGTGGTTAAATTCAGACTCCATAATGCTTAACCACTCCATGGAATTTGCTTATATAAAGAGAACAACTGGAAGTCCTCTGCCTAGAACAGCACTCTCAAGAAACAAAACTCATTTGCTCAATGCAATCTTTTTTGCATTGTGCCTTTCATCTCTGTAAGTGGAGCTACGCCTGTGATATTTATGCAACAACCAGAAGATCTTCAGGACAGGAGCTGCCTTTCTCCAAAATGCTTGCACCATACTTAACCTCTCTCTGTTGTTGAAATACAATGGGGTGATCAACTGTCCTCCAGGGTGTCAACTGAGATGAAACATTAACTTAGTACTTAACTGCAGCCAATTTCCTTTAATGTGTTATTGCTTGGTACAGCTTGTTCTGGGTTACTGGTTTACAGCTTCCTTCTGTAGGCAGCACCTGCAGGGGTTTTACTGTTCTTACCTGGTTAAATAGGCCAGGGCCCGCTCAGATCCCGATGGCTTTTTGGGCTCCACCTTTTTAATGGGGATTCCAGCTTCCCTCATCAGCTGTTTCTCCTTCTTCTTGCGCTCTTTTTTTAATTTTCTTTCCAGTTTTCTCTTTTCCTCTGGAGTAAGTTCTTCCTCTTCTTCTGCAATAAGCTCTTCCTCTTCTTTTGTAGCCTGAAATAATTAACATTTAAATGAAGTGTTTACCTTTCTATAGGAAAGTGAACAAAATATGCATAAATGTAATTAAAGGGCACAGGTAATACTCAAAACCAGAAGGTTTAGGTTTCATATTTGTACTGTTCACTGTACTTCCATCACCTCTCTGCTCTGCCCAATTCCCAGAACTGCAAATGCTGCACTCAGAGAGATCTGTCAAACTGCCCTCTACAGATGCTGCTGCTGCTCTGAGCACTACTGGAACCCGAGCACGTTCCAGCTATGTATTAAACAAAATTTCTAACATTTCTTATGCTGTTTGTTCTCCCACACTCAGACCTGAGGAGGGTGTGTGAACAGCAGAGGCTGTTTCACAGAGGATGGAGGGTTTGGATGTTTATTCAGCATACACACATTTCAGTGGGAGCAGGAGGGTTTCCTTAGGATCCTCAGTTTGTGTTTGTTGTGTAACCACACACTTCCCTGGACTGAGAAAACCTCTGTGTGCCATGCAGAGGCTTCCTCTCGATTATGCCAAGGGCAAAGATGTGACAACCACCACCTTCATCCAAGACCTCTTGGAGATCCTTTAGCAATCTTGAGGAAACATATGGACAATCTTCAATAAACACATACAGATGCATATCTCACAAAGGCTGACATTTCTTTAAGGTTGCAGACAGAACAGTTAATTATTCACATCTGAAACCATATTACCATAAATATATGCATCAGTATATCCCAAATGAAAATAAATATTTCACGTACAGATGAAGAGCTTTAAATAGTTTATCTGACTATAAACACTGAGTTTACCCTGGAATATCCAGTGTGAGATCATGTTGTGTAGAAGTAAAATGCTGTTCTGTAGCAAGACAGGATTCACTCCAGGCATTCCTAGATGTGTGAGGGAAATACTCGCCAGGCAAGGTCCTTTGCTAGAGCCTGGGACATCCATGGATGGGGGAGAAAAAATACTCTTCCTCCTCTCTCTGCTCTTCCCTCACCTGTTCAAGAAACCTGTAACTGAAACCTGAATGCACAAGATCAACTGCTTTATGGCAAGATTGGTTAGAACCACTGTGTAAGTTCACAAGTTCTTAGTGTTACATTCCTTTGTGTCAGTCGAGTGTTTTCACACTCAAATCCAGACAGAGAGCTAAATAAGGTTATTCTTGCTGACATTCAACCAAAGAATGTTAAACAAGACAATACCTGAACACAATCTTATTTGCCAAAGACACCTGCTGGGCTCTAAACATTTGTTCAGTGTCAATTCACCTATCATCTGAGCTTACTCTGACTCATCTTTTCAACTTGGTGTTTTCACAGACTGAAGAAAGGTTAAGGAAGCAGAAATCAGAACAAATGGAAGTAGGACACTAAAGTGGAGTTGCGTTTTCTTGTTTAAAATACTTTTTAGCTACTTTTATGGAAAAGCCGGCATTCATTGCAAACACATGCAAAAAAAACAACATATGTTGCATTTGTATGGAAGACATTCTGTAGTTCAGGCTGAGAACAAAATAATATTTAGGGTGAAGGTAGAACTGGATTGTTACACAGGAAACAACGTTTTCATTTGAAAAGCCACCCTGGTACTTACTAAAATAACAATCCAGCCACACAAAGCCCTGGAAAACACTGAGGGTGGTCATTTATAAAGTGTTTGTAAAAGATTACTACAGCAGCTGTCCAACAGACGACACACTACAGTTAATCTTCTTTTAAAAATAATGTAATGAATTTGTTTACTTTTCTGTGAGCCATGAAGCTTTCAAATAAAGTGACTGTGGCACATCATTAGAGCCAGTCTGATAAAGAGGCCTCTGCCTCTCCATACTTACAGTAAATGCATATCTCGATAACTCCCCTTCCCCCCACATTCCTCGCATTATCAAAAAGCTTTTTATCCTTCTCCCTGACCACTCCATTAAAAACAAAACAAGTTGCTCCCTCCCTGTAAGTCCCAACATAAATACTGAGCCCTAACAACATTTGTTTCCAGCATGGATGGGCCGTGGGCTGTCTGACACAAAGGGCATTGTTCTCCTGCAGGGCTGTCCTGGCAGGAAAGAGTCGGGATTTACAGCTGGAGGTACCTTCTGCTGGCCCACAGCATCATCCAGGGATAACTGCATACATCAGGCTTCTGCCTTGGACTCCCAGCACGTGTACTGACACAGTCCTTACAACAGCTCAAACACCTTCTCTAGTTCCAAATATACTTTTATCCATCCATGTCGACTTGGTTAATTTAGTAGGACGGGCCACAATCTGTCCTAGACTGGCTTTTAACTTGAAAACCTCAGGTTTTATGTGTTTCAGAAAATGCCTACATTTGGTGTACAGTCCCCACTGAAGCTGAGGGTGATTTTATCACAATTTGTATTAAAAAAACCCCTTCCTCCAAACCTGGGACTTGAAAGAAAAAAAACCAAGCCTCCCACTGCAGTTTAAATCCTAGCAGTATTTATTATTTATTAATCTATTGATGCACCTCTCCTTTCCTTAAATCAACAGCCTTAGTTTTTAATTTTGTTTTCCCAAAACCAGTGGTGTGACTGTTCTTCTGGAAGATGTTTGTGACCCATTTGGATTAAGAGTTTTAGTGTTATATCATTATTTAAACTAAAAAAAAAAAGCCCAACCAACAGGACTTCATTGTTTTGAGGTCATAAATATTCCAGGTTGTCTCCTCCTATATTTATAAAGTGACATCACAATTTGTAGCGCTACAATTTAGCCTTAACTACAATATTGTAAAGTCCCTATTTGAGCATGTGAGACACTTGTTTATTGACATGATAAATTTAAACCACATGCACACAGAAAAACACAACACTTGCTTATTTGCAAAGCCTGCTGAGAGCTACCACACCACCTTGGGTTGTGGGCTTATTAGATCTCAATCTAAACAAGGTCAGGCCAGGTCAGCACACTTGAATGAATGACATTCAGAGGAGAGGCAGTGTTTTCTTGTGATTAAAGAGGTGGGAGTCTTCCACTTGGAAACTTTCCAGAAGGCCTGAAAAGGTGCTAAAAGGGATATTGCCACTGGATGCCATTTTTTGAGCAAAAGCCAGACCCTCAAATCTTTCACACTTCACACTCATAAAAGCCCATGTCAGCTTTGCCTGGGCAGGGAGATGTGAGCTCAGGCACCCTGGAGCAAATTCCCAAAGTTTGTATCATACCCCGTCCATCTACAGGCAAAGTGCTGTGAGTGCCAATGCAGTGCCTTTCACCAGTGCCAGTCTCCAACCTTCTGAACTGCGTGTAAATATAGCAATATGCTCTAAATAGTCCAAGACATCTGACTCAAAATAGCTGGAGGCTTCAGCTGTGGCAGTTTTAGATACCATTTAAAGTTTTCCATCATTCTTTGTAATCTGGAAATATTGCACAAATTTGAAACATTTTATGAATGATCTTCAGAAGTGAGCTTACGATCATAAATGGGGAGCCAGCTCACACAGAAGGGAAGCTTTTAATAGTATAAAGCAGCCCTGCTAAGCAATACAGAACAGAGAAAAGTAACTAGAACTGCAAGAGAAACCAGCAAAAAGATGCTCAGGTTCTCTTGAAGATAGCTGACCCTTTTTTCCTGCTGCAGCAAGAGTGGCAGAACCAAACAGGTGCAGTGTTTGAGGGTAGCTTTTGTATCTGCATAAAAGCTTGTACTGCCAGGGGACTATGAACTGCAGTAGCTGAGCAAGCAGCACCAAGAGGGGAATAACTGCACTAATAACAGCACACTAATTGTGTTGTGCTTCCATAGAGCACTAAGTGCATTTTTAAATTTGTTTCCAGTCCTTGACAGACTCACGCTTAAGTAGAACTGAAGACATCTCCTAAAGACTTCTGTTCCTTCTCTGTGCTCGTCACTGCTTCAAAATTCCACGTTTGCATCCCTAGTTGTCCACTGCCAGCACAGAATAATGTTGACGGAGTCAGAAACTCTGAGGAATTGCCACAATGAACAGGATACTCATCTATTAGGTTTTGCCTTTGGGATTCGTCTCTGTAGGTCTGAACTTCCTGCCTGATCAGGGTTTTGGCTTTGCTGCCAAACCTATAGAAGGAATCACAGACCAAGCCACAACACCAAATTCACTATTTATTAGAACCAGTGAATCCAGCTCCTGCAAAACCAATAGACTTTTATCCTTTTCTTCCAGTGCAGCACCACAAGTCTGTACAACAGCAAGGCAAGCAACAGCAGAAACTCAAAGAATAAATAACAGTGACAAACATATAAAAAGAACGCCAAATTTTTGAACTTCAGAGAGTTCAAAATGGAGGGGAAATGGATTATATGGCTTATTTCATAGTAGGAGCATTGTATTGCCTTGTTTGTTCATGAAGCTCACGTTATTTCATAACTTTTTACATGGAAAAATGTCAAAAGGGGCTTTGTTCACTGACCAAGAGCTACTGACACATCACGTAATGGCCTCTGCTTAGGAGTAGCCTTTGGCCCCCAAATGCCCCGTGAACGGTATCAGCATGCAAAACGTCCTGTTTCTGCCTCACACAATACATATGAACCCAGACAAATAACTGGCCATCTGCCAGCCTAAAAACAAAAAGCGGAATCTATAAACACAGTTCAAAACCCACAGAGAAGAAAGGCTGGCAGACCCTTAGACACAAGTAAAATCTTTCGTAAAAGAAAGATTGACAAATGATTTACTATCCAAGGCTGGCCAAAGAGCTGTGCTACAACTACAGCTAGAGTATTTGCATAGAACAGTTCACGGCCATAATGAATTTAAATAATTATTTTCTATCATTTAGCATCCTATGAAAAGAAGTATGACCAGAGAGGGCATATGAAATTTCATTACCATGCAGAAAGCAAATTTTAAATGAAAAGCAACATGTAGAAGTACTCCTTAAATAATGTCTGTGGTGCTTACAGAGGAAGACCTTTTAGAAGTTATATACCGCTCAAAGAAAAAGATAAAATTTTTCATAAAAGCTAGGTGGTTTTAGAATTTCAACTCCTTGCAAGAAGAACACTGGCAACAATTTATATTACGCTGATTTGGAAAGCTTTCTGTAGATTCAACCCAGGCAGAGAAGCCTCAAACAAGTTCTGCAGGAAACCAGATTTAAGTAAGAACAGCATTTTTATCTTTCTGCTCCAGGAAAGGATTCTTTTTGTGGTCATGTAAATGTTGTTGGTTTTTGTTGTTTGTTTTTTTTTTTTTTTTAAAGCCTCCTTGTGTATACAGCTATTGTATCTCAGGAACACAAGTGATCAGGTAGCACCTTAAATTTGCAGCTGTAATTTAGAATAGATGCAGCTTGATGAGCTTGAAACGTGGTTTAATTTACCACTGTGTGATCTTTGCACGTCTCAGATTTACAGCCAATTGTGAAGAGCACATAAAGTGTTATCATTAGCAACTGCTGAATAAGAAGGAATTGAACAATTTACTAAATTACATGAAAGCATTTACAGGCACACAGAATACACAACTTAAAGAATGCAGCTTGTTGAATTCCACTTTACAGACTGTTACTCCTATAAAGTACATACTCCTGTGCTGTGGCAGATTAAGTTCTAAGGCATAAATTAGGATCGTATTGTATTTCTCATTTTTCTCCTCCAGTATCACAGCCCTGAGTACAACAGAAATACTTGAGACACCACCACAACTGCAGGCTTGGGGAATGCAGTTTTGCTTCATTTGCAACTACAGTAGGGCCAAGAATTTGCACATATTTGTTGAAGGATTTAGCTTACTCCCCTACTCTTAATTAAACCATGTTAACCAATCAGGAGAACATGGAATTAAAGAAAAAAAAAAAAAAAAAAAAGAACCCCCTTGGAAATCATTTGTATCCACATCCCTGTGGCTTACACACATCCCTTTTAACCCCTCCCCAGAATCGCAGAGGAATTTTAATAGAAGGAGCACGAGACTGTCGCAGCACTCGGCGCTTTCATTGCCACCAAAGTCGCCCCCTTTAGTGGTGCTGACAATTTCTTCCGAGGCTTAAAAAGGCTTTGGGCTGCGAGAGGAGGTAGAAGCAGAGCAGAGGCTGTTTTGAAATCCTTGCTGGAGAATTAGAAAAAAAATAAATAAACCAACCCCAAACCACGAGCTCGATCTCCTCCAATGAAAGAGGTACCACAGGGTGTAGGCAGGTTGCCAGGCGAGCTCGGCAGCGTGACCGCACTGCATTGAGTTTCTTTAATGAAAGCCAGGAAAGAACACATTACACAGTGTTTCTTCTGAGAGCCAGCGAGCCTCCAGTGATTGAAATCAATAAAAACAGTCGGCAAGGGGCCCAGTGGGGGAAGAGAGAAATCTCCACTACAGCATTCAGTTTGCTTTCCACTTTCTCCCTCCCCCTCTAAAGTTAAACTCCGAAGATCACCATGACAAGCTACTTTGCTTCCAGCGCTGGGAAGACACTGGTGGGGATTTAAAGGAAGCGAGCGCTTTCCTTCGCCTCCCTGCCTTTGCTCTCCCCCCAGCGCGAAGGAAATGAAAGGCTTGTTTGGAATTTGAATCCTGCCTGGAAAAACTTCATTGGACAAGTGCATCGTTCTGCATTTCAGGAAAGGGATGGATTTTACGGTCAGAGAATGCTAAAAGGTGAGAGGGGGAAGAAAAGCAGGAATCTGATCCAGCCGGAGCCCACGAACACAGGGTAGGATGTCCAAGCCGGCAGAGGAGACCTCCGGAGCTGCGGGGAGGACTGCGAGCAAGTGCCTGAGCTCATCCGCATCCTAAGGCACCTGGAACGCTGGGAACACGTGACGGACACGCCGGCCCAGGTAAGCAGAACCTGCTTTTGACAATCCTCTGTCCCGGTCCAAAAGCCGAGAGACCCTTCTGCTCCAGCCTGCACAGTCTGCCCCATGTCCGCCCTCGTTAACCTCGGGCGACTTAACGCTAAGCTTGTCCCGTCTGAGAACCGTGTCAGGCCACTAATCCTCACTGAACTATAAACCGTGCACAAAAGCCCTTTGTTTACCCGTTTTGTGTTGAATTTGCGAGCTGACAAGGTAGGACAGGGCCACTGCACAAGTCCAGCCCCCCCAGGAGCAAGGGAGCACGGCTGACACCGCACGCTGGAGGCTGCCCGTGATCTGAGAGAGCGCCACTAATGGGTTTCTAATATGGTCCATATTTATCTATTTTATTTATGTATTTCAATCACCATAGCAGCCACATACAGAACATACTTGCACCGAGTTCCATGTGCTGCTCTGCACCACAACTCACATGCACGGGGGCTAGGCTGATTGTTTTGTCAAAAAAGAACTTTGCAATTAGTTGTTAACACAGCCAAGGGGGATTTCTGGCACGTTGTGTAGGAATGGCCAGCACAGGTTTATGCAGCACGTGTGTGTTTGCCCTTACCCTCATGCAAACAGGCTTTATCCCCAACAAACATGGGCAAGGCACAGATAACAGCTGTAGATCACAACGTTGTTCTCAAGTTTTTGGCCAATTTCAGATGATTTATGTAGACCTCAGGGAGACATGGAGAGTGAAATCAAAGCCTGCCTTCTGCAAGGCAAGCAAAAATGATGATAGCTACATCTCTTCTCCAGCAGAGGCAGGAATTCACTGGGACAGATAATAAATAGGTGCCTGTGGAGCAAGAGCAACAGTGCTTGTCCCCCTGATGCTGGTCATCATTAGATGTTGACAGCAACACACATGCTCACTGCTGGAGAGAGCTGGGGAGGGATTGGATGCCTCCGCTTCCACTTAAATGTTTTGGCACCTCTTTATCCCCAGCCTGTAGGGTACAAAGTCTGGCTGGCTCTGAAGGTACAGAGAAGGTACAGAGAAGAAGCTTCCCAGCTCCTCCAGCTCAGTACCAGCAGACAGAATGCATGAATTTAGTACAGTAAGTGCAGATGTGCATCTGCAGGTGCAGTGTTGCTCTTTCCTTGGAAAACACACACTCTTAAAGGGTCATTTTGTTATTTTCACATCACACAGAAATGGATGACTCACCCACTCAAAGAATGACCTGGAGAAAACCCCCATGACCAAAAGTAAAGGGCATAAGTTGAAGCATGAACTGTTCTAATAAAGCTATGAAAATAGCTGAGGCAGTATTTAAATAGTAAGAAGTTTCTAGACTAATTTATTAATCCAGTTTTGAACTTTTCACACAAAGCAATCGCAAAATTATAGCCGAAGGTGTAATTAAAGAGCAATAATGCACAATAAAAAAGCAAAGTTATGATTCATAATAGAATAGGACTCTATATGAAGTTCTGGGCATACCCACAGACCCACAATTCATTTTGCAGAATCAGTTCTCTGTTTTGCCTCCCCTGCACAGATCCTTTGCAGAAATGACAGCACCTTCATAGCTCAGGAATAACAGCAATCATTCCCACACCAATCAACAAGTCTGCTTTGCTCTGCTCTTGGAGCTAAATTTATCCTTATGCAGAGGAACTCATTAAAGTCTTTATTTAACATTTCAGACACTGAAAGCTTAGGTGGGACTTACACAACACATATCACTTGTACTGACATTCTCAGGCTCAAGTGATATTCCTCCCCATTACTCCCTCAGCAAAAATATATATTACGTTTAAAGTGTGGGATATTTTTGTTCATAGTGATGCATTTTTCAGAAGCCAAGTGGCACGAGTGTCCACTTTTGACAGAATATGTTCTTCTCAAACACACAGTGTAAGAAACAAATGCATTTTCTCAATCAGAAGCTGTGATCAAATACAGATATCCTAGCAGTCATACCAGGGTTTTTCAGTCATCTCAATGTTATTAAAGCAGATTCTGTGCACACTGACCTATCCTTCAGACTCTCCCTTTGGAGTACGGAGATCTGGAAGAATCCCATCTTGCTTTGCTAAGTTAGGTCCAACAAAAAAGAACTATTGGGAAGCAATTTGTCATGTTTCTACCAGTCTTGGAGGTCCCATAACGTCAGGAGTACTTTGTCCTCAGCAATGAAACACACCATCATCATAATCAAGAGCTCCTAATAGTTCCTGCCAATTGTCCTTACAGCAATGCTTGTTGGCAAGAGCTGTTTGAAAACAGTCCATAAGGTTTTGAAGCAGTCAGCAAAGTAGATGAAAGTATTTTAAAGGTGGAAGGACAAACATTTTGTTTCAATCTCCCCCATGTAAGTCTTTATGAAGAAAAAGATCTGGGATTATGCAAAACAAGTTGAATGCCCATCCAAAAAATACTGAAATTCAACAGTAAAGATGCCAACACCAGGGTCTGCTGAACACCTGCATAGCCTGTGTTAGGTGAAACAATATTCATGCCTGCACTGGTGGAAAAAGAGTGTTGCCATCCCTTTCAAAGAACATGATCTGACACTTCTTGAATATGGTAGAGCTTCAAGGTGTCTCCTTTCCTATTTATACCAGTGGTTCATGTTCACAGTGCTGGATTCACTCAGCTGAGTATATTTAGTTTGCTCAGTCTCAAATTGACAGCTTCTCTGTAATGTACCCATTCTGAATTAAAAATGGAACATAATTAACATGCAGCTGGAGAAGGCACATTTTTGCCATTTATGGGAAAGACTAGTGGAGTTGAAGACTAAATATTAAGTAGAAAATAAATGGTTATTGATCCCTAGGAAAGGTGGCTTTCCTTACAATCCGAACGGGAATCCTTATATCTGACTTAGGAAAGACATTTTGGTTAGAAACAGCAAGGTCATCAAAGCCCATAAAAAACTTCATACCTCCTTACCAACGAGGTGTCACCTTCTCCAGCTGCAGAGTTAACAGGATGTATCGCTACAGGGAATGAATGTCCTGGGATATATACACTGTACTCTGAAACACCACATATTTTCCCAGACCTCAACAAAATTTTTATTCATTAATTCCTTATTAAGTAAAACCAGCACCATTTGTAGTCAGCTTTACTAAGATCTTCTTCAAAACCTAGCTAAGTATTCCAGAATGGGTTTCATCCATACCTACATTTATATACCCTCAGCTGCACATGCACATGTAGGCAGGAACACACAACTTTCACTTTGTGATGAACAAGACCCCAGAGAAGACACTCAAAAAAACGGAGTGGGCAGGATTCATTTCTTTAGCAGAATGTGATCATTTCATGATTCAGTCACCCTAAAATAGACACCCACAGCAGCCCTTGGAACACGAGCAGCGTCTCAGCTGTCCTGCACCTTCATCCTGAGCATAAGGGTATCAACAACCTCAGCTCATGTCTTGCCACTTGGTTTGCTTTACAATGGGATAAATGGTTTTGGAGACAGAGAACTGGACCCTCAGTTTGGTTGGGAAAAGAGAGACATCTTAACACAAAATAAGGAAGAAATGTAATGGGCATTACTGATTTTTGCATTTGACTTCCTGCCTAGTGATAACCAGAGATGGATGATTGAGACTGTGACAATTAATTTCTGTGAAATGATTCTTCTTCTAAATATATATATAATTTCCAGTAATATACAGAACCAGTATACAAATTTGATAACGTTTAGAGAAACAAGTACAATAAAGCTGTACTATAAAACTCAGGCACAGTTCAATTGCCACTGAACATCCTGTTTTAAGAAGTTCTTTCTCAAGAAGAATGATAAAGGAGGAATGTTTTTAAAAGCTGGCATGAATTACACAATCTAACTTTCCTCCAGGTCTGCCTGCTGCTCTTCAAATCCCCATGAGCAAGTGCAAGTGGTACTTAACATGACTGGTAGGGAGAAAGAATTTGAATTTGTGAGTTTGAAATGGTCTCCTGAAAGTTCCTTACAAAAATTCCATCCTTAATTTCAGCATTTTGAAGGTCTCTGAAAATAAAGTGCAATCCATTCCAAAATCCTATTTATTCAGCAACGCTCTACATGTTCTTGTGAGCTCTCTGGTAACTACACATCTATGATATCAACTTTTAAGCTCTCCAAATTTATCACACAGCTGAAAATACTGAAATGACATTTGGTTTTTACAGCATCAGGTGTGCCTTCATTATGCGTTTGGGAGGTAGAGCAGAAAATTGAAAAACAATCATGATTTAAGAAGCTAAATTAAAACCTGTTGACTGTTCAGTAAAAATGCTCCATAAAACCTGTTTGTATTCCAGCAGACCACACTGAAAGGTATCATTGTAAAAGCAGCACAAAACAAGGTGGTGGTGGTGTTTGTTATTTTGGAATTAAGGCATCCAGCAAGTTATCTTAGAACAAAATTGTATTAATCTACATTTCAATAATAAGTACCTTAAGCATACGTACAAAACAAATACTAGAATTTACATGGATTGAGCCAAGCTTTTCCTGCTGAAGTTACACTTTACATCTCTGATAAACCAGGTATGAAGACAACAGGAAAGAGCAGCTGCCCACATAATTTTAAAGTTAAGTACAAAATGGAGAGGGTAACTACAGATGGGATAATATGTGAAGTACAAGAAAGCCTGGACCCACCCACTAATGGGAGGATTAAGTTTATCACATACCTGTTCTGTTACTGTGTAATTTTGCAGGGATCAAAAGAAAGTTTTAAGATAGGAACAACAAGGAGCTTCTTCATGGCATCCAGGGCAGCACAGGACTGGAGATGGTCATTAGAAAATGCAGATGGTCAAAGGTAAATGTTTGAGTTGTTAGTGAACCAAGAGTCAGCATTTCCGTGGTGCATAGGCTACAGTGGGAGTAGATTGCAGAGCTTTGGAAGTGGTTTATGCCTGGCAGAAAAAAAAGAGGGCAAGGAGGAGAGAGATTTACAACAAATGGAAGGTCCATCTCAAGGGAAATCCTGATCTTCAAAACAAAATTTTAAAAAAATTAACTAGGCTGGAAAAAAGCCAAGATGTCAGAATTCTTTGTTGAATGGCAACAGAAGAGCTTCGTATTTCTTTTTGTAAATGCAAAAAACAAAACACTTTGAAACAGAAAAATTAAACGCCAAGCAAAATGAAAATACAGATTCTACCTTAATGAGAGACATTCCATTATTATGAATGTGAAATGAGCAAGTAGGTATGATACTTTTCTGTTGAGGAATAAATTAAAAGGCAATATGTTTCCTAAAACAGGTTAAGGAAAATTGCAATCTCCAAGAAAAAAAAAATCAAGTTTGACAAAGAAATGTCCTCACCTTTTTTTTAAGTTTATTTAAAAATTAATACTTTCCCTTGGAATACAGGGAGTTAAAATTGTACTGGAAGGTCATAAGGTAGAAAATGGAGATATGATCTCCTGCCAGGGATGCAGGAAGCATGGTTACTGAATTGTGAAGTCAAGGAGAACAGGGAACACTGGAAAAGTTAGGGAAGCCAGGAAAATCAGAACCTGTTTTTCTATCAAGATAGCAAAGACAAAACATTGCACTTCCTGCATAGATTCTTCCAGATTCACTGAGTGAACTCCTCGGTTATTTAAGGCTTTCCTAACATCTGTCACTGACCCTTAAAAAATTTTGGGTCCAAAAATCCCAACGCAGTTTTGAAGCACTGACTTATCTCCCACTGTACATGCCCAACCAGGCATCCAGGAACATTCAGAGGTGACATTCATGGCAGATTCCAACTTCCAAGTTACAGAAAGTTGTCACAGCCACATCTATGTAATTTAAGTACTTGATGACTTAAATCTGCCCTACCTTATGAACAACAGGAATAGAAAATCTGAAATAAATACATGAAGTGCATGAAACAGGGCCAGAAGCAAGGCCAGGAGAGATTCAGGTTGTGCAGAATGATGAGAGAGAGACCCAGGCCCCACAGCTTCCACACAATGCAAAGCTGAGCTTAGCCACCAAAGGAATTCTGCAGGAGACAAACAGTGAGCAAAGCTGCAAGTAGTAGGTAACAAAGTTTGCTTAACATTTTTCAGCTCCCAGCTTGGAGTTATTTTAGGGGCATCTGAGAGTTTAGAAAGGTACCATACCATGGTTTAACTACTGTAATTAACATAACTAACAAATCTGGTCTATGCTTTCTGATGTTTAGGTGCATGATTCAATTCTAGTTGCATTTAGGGCTTCTAAATTTCAAGTGTTTTTAAGCATCAGCAGAACATTCTATTACTGCATTGCTGGGCTAGGTTTGGCCAAGGGTGAAATGTTGTGGTTGGCAGTATCTAATGACTAATCTGAGATGCAATTTCATAATTACTTCAAGGATTTCTGCTGCTCTAAAGAAGGCACTGGGAATTATTCTAACAACCAGCCCAAAGAAGAACAGTGATACATACTGAGAATTCAAACAGCATGCAAAATGGAGAGAAATGCATAAACTCTGCATACAGGAGGCCCTCGCTGGCAAAATATATAGAATGTTCTTAAGCTGACAGTTTTATAACTCTAAATGGTTTTGCAAATGAAATCCAAACAAAAGAGCAGAGATGTACTCTAAATCACTCAGCAATTGCTGCTTAGAAAAACCAGCAACCACTAACTCCTGCAAACAAAAACAGTTGCCTTAGGAAAGCTTAATGAATGGAAAAGATGTCAGAGTTTTTGTTGTTCTTCTTTCAGCTTTATTTTTCTATATTCCTGAATCTATACACATAATGATTCAGTTCACCCTGACAAATATTGTATAACCAACTATCAATCACATCAACTTTTTATATGTTGAGAGCAGTCAGATACCAAGTGATAAAGTGAGTTCAGGCAGAGGGCATATGTTAAGCAGCTGTGAGTCCTTTACTCTGTCTGTAACCTAAAAGCTTAATGTCATTACACAGAGCTCTGATTTCTTCCTTGCCTGCCTTACACTAGAATACCCATATTATATGGAATAGAGATTATTAACTTAATGGAAGAAATACAGCCACATAGTGACTGCAGCAGAACAAACAGTATGCTTATAAATTAGATCGAGCATATTCTGCTTGCAGTGAAAGATTACACAACCAAATGCTTCTGTTTAGGCTCCAAAGAAAGCTTTACACTTAAGAATAAAAATCTCAAGTAATAGTTTTAGCAACAATTTAAACCTGGATAAGTCAGCACTGCTGCCAAAAGACACACTCTCCATTTTCTCCCACCTCTTCTCCCACCTTGGCACAAGTGTTTGCACAGTTTTGTAAACCCATTTGGGTGAAAATTACCTCTCTGTCCCTTCACAAAGGTTACTTTAATACCAAATCAGTTTGTTAATTTGATTCACTGTGAACATTTCTGCCAGCAAAAAGAGGAGGTGATAGAAAGGTGCAAGAAAGTGCAGGTGCAGCTTGTGGGATCCCATTTTTTGCACCCTCTGCCTGAAGACACCATTCCTTAAAAAAACTTAAGTGTAAAATATGTAATGTTGCTATGTGTATCCTACCTTTTACATGCAGGGGTGATGAACTGTAGCTTGTCAACTCCCAAATTACCACAGATCATTTGGTGTTTGTTGCTCTTTAGTAGCATCATGCATTGCTGTTTTGGGCTTTCAGTTATTTCCCTCTAATTTCAAAATGATGGTAAAGGTCTAGTAAAGGCAGGAAGCATAATTTTTGCTTCCAAAGGCCTGAACTCAGGTGTTTCATATTATTTAAAAAAAACATAATTTTGATTTCTTGCAGACACAAGCAAGTAAATTTTTAAAATGGCAACAGACAACCAGTACAGCAATTAATAAAGGTCTTAAGTGTACAGGACTCACATTTCTACAATGCTGAGAGCATTTGTATAAAAGGGAAGTTCCCCCTTTGTTCTTCATCCTCTCAAGTGAACTGCTGGTTCAATTAGTTTCTGCTTTGGCTGCTGTTCTCTGGCTGCTGGAGCTGTGACTCCCTCAACTGCAGTGTTTCACTGTCCAGCACAGACACTGATTTCCTGCCCATCAGAAACTCTGAGGCACAGCCAGGGAACAAACAGGCAGCTGCCTCTGGAGCTGTCAAGGCTTTCAAGGTGTAACTCCAGTGAGAAGATGCTGGTCTGCTTCCTGCAGTGCCAAATGAGCAACAAGATCCCCTTCACTCACTGCCTACCCATCAGTGGTCAACAAACATCAGAACCAAGTCCTCTGTGGCAGAAATTCATGGGTTTGCTTGCTCATTCTGGAGTCAATTATTGAACTGCTCCAGCAGTTTAACAGATGATGACTGAGCTCAAAATGAAATTTTACTTGTATCATTTAATTAATTAAACAAACAAATGCTGCCATCTAATAATAACTCATACCCATAACTTCATTAAGATGCCTAATGTAATAAAGAACATAGGTTATCTTCATATACTGTACAAATCCAAATATATTGCAAGATGTGGTCGAGGCAGTTAAAGAACAGCAAGTGTTGCCATCCTCTGTCCCTCCCTTTGCATTCCCTTTTGGACTTGCATCACATCTGAAGACACCATTCAGTTCAGCAATGACTCAAAGCAAATTCCCTGTTAGGGATTAAGCTCTAGCAACCTTTAAAAAAGGTTCACAATTCTGTAAACAGAACATCCAATAATCACCCAAGTCTGTAAGCTCACAGCAGGCACACACTGTGATAGGAGACAGCCCCAGCAGAACAGAGCAGAGCAATTGTAAAAACCAAGTGACAGTTTGAAATCTTAACTGCCAAAACATGGAAAAATGTCTTTGACATGCCTGTGTGTCTCTGAGTCCACTCCTGTTACTGGCTAATTAGTAGGAGATCTTACACTAACAGTGTGAAAAAGGAGTTCACAGTTTCTACTTCCAGGACAGGAAGAGGAATGGTATCTACTACCAGTGATTCAGTGCCAGGATCTTGAAGCACAACCATTGAGTTAGAAGTTAATCAGACATCTAAATTGAGAATTTCCACTTGGGAACTGTGTTTATTTAGTGTCAGGACAGATTGTTCTGCTTTCTGAACCCGCACACATAGAAACATGTTTATCTCAAATTCAAACTAATGTTGAACTATCAGGTTATATTTTTGCCAGATATATATAGCTAATTTAGAACTACTTCAGCCAATCAGTGTATCTACAGAAGTAAGGACTCAAATTTGACACACTGGTGTAACTTTCTCATAAGGGTAAAAAAAAAAAAGCGACTGTGTGAACTTCCACAGTTTAGTTGTTCTATGAAGAAATAAAAAAATAAAAATTAAACATTTGTCTGACTTATTTACATCGAAAGGGTCTTTTATTTTGACCACAGTACTTAGGGTCATCGGTGCAGAAGTAATGACACAGAGAAGTGTTCAGGTACAAAATGTCTAATTCTTCAAACATTTCATTAATTTGTTTTCTAAACCTAAAGCAGTATTTGATCAGTTGAACAAATACTTGAAACGCATTTGGCTAGTTATCTATTTAGAAAGAGAACAAATTTATTTAAAAGGATTTCTTTTACCCTTTGGTCACCACAGAACAGAAGTTAGATTGAGCTCACAGGGTTTTAGGATATTTTTTTTTTTACCTGGTCTCAGATTAGACCCCTCTTAAGAGGTTATTGCTGTCAAGACACCAGTGATAATGGGAAATGTTTCAGGAATAGGAGTGCTTTAACAGGAGAAGACATACATGCTGTAAGAACTGATAATGCAAAACACTCTTCATTTACCACTTAAATAAGCAGAGCTGGTTTAGGATGTTTGCATCACCAGACCATTTAGGTAAAAGGAACAGACTTTTGACAGTAGGAGCACTCATATTAAAATCTGTGCAAAATTTCTGACTTAACTACAAAAGACAAAGTCTGAAGAAGTGAAAAGCGTAGTCATATCAAGGTTTGTTTTCCGTTTAAAACTGGCACATGATCAAAAGACTTGAGACACAGTTGTTGCTTGCAAATGGATAATTAGCCTGAAACACTTCCTAAGCTGATCAGCCAATAAATTTACTAGAAATAAAAGCAGAAAAATATCTAATACAGCTCCTCTTACAAGCAACTGTCAAGGGTATTTTAGGCTTTATATTTATTCAAAGGGTACATCTACAGCCAAACTGCCTGTATATCTTTCCTTTTTAAATAAAAAAACTACTTTACATCCCAATTGGGAGGTGTCAGAAACATAACCCATATAAAAGAGCACACAGACCTCTAAAGGCTTCTGAAATCCTTCACCCCTAGTAAAAGCCTTGTATCTTCCATTACTTTCCTTTCAGATTCTTAGATTAAGGTTTGTATTTGGATTTCAGTTCAAATTAGGCTTAATGTTCCTGGTACTGTCACAATGTCAAACATTTATAATTTTCCTCCTTCTATCCAAAATCTTTTAAATCGTCTGTCTTCCTTGCAAAGCTGCAGCAGGACACCAACTGCAGGTTCTCTGAAATACTTCTGAAGTTACACTGAGGGAGATGCCATTTGTGAATTCTGCTGGAGCATATGTTCAGTATATAAAGTTATTTACGTGCTGTACAATAAATAACACAGCAACATAAGCTTTCAACACATTTGGAAGTAAAGTCATAAAAACAGTCTTGTTTTGGCCAAAGTGCAAAAATTTATTCGCAACAAATGTTGCAAATAGGAAGCCACAAAATCCACTACAAAGACAGACAATTCTGTAGCATTTTTGTGGCTCTTCCTCCAGAGTGATAATCAGAATTTTAAAAACTAGGCCATATAATACCTGACCTGCTGGGTCATCAGGGTTTTTTTGTGTCAGTGTCTTCACGTGCTCAGCTGTAGATGACAACCAGCAGCACGAGGAGTAAGCCACAGCAGCACTTCTGGGCCTTCATTAACACAGAATTCCAGGGTACAAAGGGCTCCACAGCAAGGGGAGAAGAAAATGGATTTATGGTATCGGTACAGGCAATACATTTTAAAGAGCTGTAGGGACTCCACAGTAATTAAGAACTTCTTGGGATAATCGTTCACAGAGTATCTGGCTTGTGGTGACTCCCAGGCAGGGATCTTGCAGAAATGAGTAATTAGAACCTATTATAGTAAGATTAAGATGTCTTTGCCTGAACAAGCATTGGGTATAGCATCATCCTTCAGGAAGAATGATGGGTGAAGGTGTTAGCTGCACTCCCACCAGTTCTTCTGGAAGCTCTTAGGTGGAGACACCTCTGACAAAGCTGCAAAATTCATTTAATGCTCATGGGGACACTCTGGGTTACACACATGCGTCCACTTGGTTCTGCAGCTGGTTGGTTATTTCAGGAGCACGTTGGGCAGGGCAGGTAGCACCTTGGGTGGGAAGATCTCCAGGGTTAGTGACCTGCCCCTGGGACATGATGGAGCACTGGGCTTGTCCGTGTCTGTCACTACGAGCAGTGCTGGACAGTTTTGGAGCACTGGGTGTCACCAACTGCCTGGTTTGATGCCAGAGTTTTGTATGATGCCTGGATCATTTGAGGAGCTTCTGGTATAAGATGCCAGGTGGATCACTGGCTTAGGCTTTCCATTTCAGTTTACTGAAGAAAGCGATCATCAGTCACATTCCCTCCTCCCCAGTGTTTGAGTGGAATGAATTGAAGAGGGGGAAGGACTAAAAATACATGGAAAACTTGTAATGATAAGTCAGTTCTGAATGCTCATGGAGCTCACATGGCTAACATGAAATCCCTCACAGTTGTGAGTAATTAAAAACTGTAACTCAACAGATAAAAAGTGTTTGTAGGCAAAACCACAACTGGATCCTTCCTTGCAGCAAAACTGTCTAGTAAGGTCTGGACTTCTGTATTTGCTGATATTATATCTGAAGGCATCTCGGTTCAGATGGTTTCCTGATCAAAGGTAACATATGGCACCAGAAAGAAATGAGTCTCTCCATAGCTGCAGACTCACACCACCTTCAGCACTGAATCACACCAGAACCTTTAAACTGGAATGTTACTGAAATGCCAAGTCTAAAGCAGATAGCAACACTAAACTTACTGTGCTGTGCCCAAAAACTGCAAGAAATCAAACAAAAGAATTCATAAGCTCTACAAAGAGGATCTGTGAAGGGCACTTTACCCTGGGACCAGTTACGGTTCCAGTCTGGAAGTTCAGAAAAGAAAGGAAACATTAGCATTTTTGTACTTCAAGAAACAAGGGGAAACAAAAATCTTTGAATACAACTCTCTTTCTCAGCATCAGATTCATTATACCAAGTCATCACAAACCTGTATATTTCTGGTTACTCAAACACTTGTGGGCTAATATAGAGGGAAAAAATCACTAAAGAAGTCAGAGTTCATCCCTACTGTTCTTACAATGTGGGTGACACAATGTAATAATTTGAATTTTTTCATTTAGAATGGTATCTCTCGTGTAGTTTGTTCCTTCTGCCCTGATTTACAGTATAAACCCCCCAAATTATAAAAATACATTTCTATTTTAGCCTTTTTGGGTTTGCTATATTTTTTATTACTTTATCAGGCCTTAAAACCTACGAATGCCTTTCTCTGACTTAAAGAAGAAAATACTCTCTTGTGTACACATGCAAAAAGAACATTTAGTATTCAATCCTTTTAGCTGCAAAATCAAATGCCCCCAATGGAACACAAACAGGAATCAACATCAGACACACATTTCAAACACATTACACAAGTGATTAAAGAAAAAAGGGAAGAAGTCTAAAATAAACCTACTTGCATAACAGCCTGTGCACAACCCCTTGAGACTTCAGAGCCGGATAAATACGTTTCAGACGGTGCCACTAATGTGACGTTTTAATGGTGTGAGAACGATAAACAAAACTTCTTAGAGATAGATAATAAATGATAAAAGACTGTGATACAGTTTAAAGGCCCAAATAAACAAATATGCATTGATCTTTTTCTGCCAAGAGTGGACATCACAACAAACCTGGGGATGGATGCAAGAGAGTTGAGAATGTTGTCGCTTTTTCTGGACAACGAAGCAAAACCACAGAAACCAGCACGAGAAGCAGCTAAGTTTAGCCACCACATTTGGCTACATATATTTATATCCTATAAATACATGGGCAGCATCTAAACAAGGATGCAACTGTCATTCCCTTTGTAAGAAAATGATCAGTTGTACTATGCTAATAACGTACTCTGAAGGAGCGAGGAATCAGAATCGATTTTCATGAAACAATACCGGAATGTGATTCCACACTTCAGTAGTAATATTTTCTGCTGTAAATGTGCAGCAAAGATGTGTGCAGCCAAAGGATGGTAAATACAGATCCAGGGAATTATGCAGCATCTGGTCCATCCCAGTTAGCAGCAAGGGCAGGGGAGGAGGACACGGGAGGACACGTTCTGAGCTACGATGCCTTACGCTGATAAGGGAACTGGCTGGAATTACTCTTGTATGAGCTCATTTCATACTGTGAGCATGATGCTATCACAGAAGTGCTTAAAATGAAAGCCAACACAGAGATTCCCGTTACTCTGCTTGACTTGGAAAGAAAAAAAAAAAATTTACACTGAAAGCTTTGTCCTCATTCTTATCATGAACTGTGAGTTACACAATATACCATCACAGGAACTGCACATCCCAAGAAAAAACTCTTTATTTCATTTAATTTAGAATGAGACAGAACTGGGTTGATATACCACCATGACTGCTTTGTTTGTCAACAAAGACCATGTACTATTGCCTATAACTCAGTTTTAGGAGTGTATTATCTAGCAGTTTTATAATCAAGTTTGTTTTTGCTACTGGAAACTGTGTAAGCTTGGACAAGGATAACATTCAACATTATCAAATGGGAGGCACCAGAGTTATGATTTCTAGGCACAAGTCATAATTGGATTGGAAGGCAAAGTTCAAGAAAACAGTAATACTCTTGTGTATTAACAGAAGGCCTGTTCTGCTCTGTAGTGCACTACCCAAGGCCATTTCCTTCCTTAATATTAAAATTCTAATCAGCCTTCATTTCATCTGCAGAAATTTATGACCTAGTCCAAGTTCTGTGTATAGATTTAGAAACAAACAGACCTGGAATATGAGACCCAGCATGTTATAAATTCTCAATTTAACTGTAAAAATCTCTACGTGCACAGGGGGAGTGGAGCAGAGTCTCTGAGCAGAGCCCGGCCATGCGGCTGGGGGGATACTGCAACAGGGGAGAATGTTTAAAACACACCGAGTTCCACACAGTGAATTACTGCTATGAACCCTGCAAATGTCTCTAAATACAGCTGTATTAATTCCAGATTTGATATTAAGAGCCTAGATATGAAACTCTGAGGAAACTGGACCCATTGTAGAAGAAATGAAAATGGAGAACTATAACCACCAGAAGAAATTGTTTACAAATTTACCTTCAGCAGTGCTTTCCAAACTGTGGGGCACTCGCTGCAAGCAATGTGCCTGTTTCTTCCAAGCAGCTTGTAACAGCTGCCAGCAAACCTGAGCATGTTCTCCTAAGCATTGCTTCTGTTTAAGTCAATGCCTCTGGCAGGATCTGGGTTTGAGGACTTCCAGAATACTGGAAAGTAAGCTGCTGCTTCTAAACAGAGAAAATAGTTAGCTCATTCAAACCCTTAGCTGTTGGGGCTTTTTTTTGCTCCCAAGGAGACACCTCTGACTTGAGTATCATATCTCAAAATTAAGCCAGCAGCAAAGAAAAGGAAAAGGAAGTCTGGGAAACAGAACAAAAGAATGTTTACTCTGCAAGGTAAATCAGGGAAATGGCTAGAAGGGCAGAATTACAAATCTAAATGCTTGAGTCTCCAAACAAAACATTAAAACATCAAGCTCACTCTTCAAAGAGCAGTAACAAACCCTGAAGATCACAAGTGTGAGGGTACGCGTCGTCTTCATGCCTCGACATAGCTCGAGAGTGGGTATTTATGTCAAAACAAATGGGTGGGCCACTGAGAACTGTGATGTGGCAAATCAACCACACCACTTCCCCCTTGTTGTAAAATCCCGTTCTTCTTTTCTGTCTCAACAACACGTTCAGCCCACCTCCAGCTTCTCCCTGCTCGACCACTGCAGCCCTCACCGTCCTCTCCTCAAACTCCATTCCGCAATCCTCACCTCTGGCAGTGCCAGTTTCTGATGACACACTCGAAGCTCTGTGTCCCAGCAGCAGGTTAGCTGAGAGATAACCCCGTGCCATCGGGCAGGTACCAGCGCAGGAGGCAGTGCAGGCATCCCACTGCCTGGAGTGGTCACGTTCACGCAGCCCCTTGGCAAGAAAGTGCCCATGTTCAACTCCCTGAGCAAGCCCGGGGCCAAACACGTCCCCTCCTGGGAGCTGCCTGGCCACACACAGTGCCATGGAGCTGTCAGCAGGTTACAGAAAGTGCTCTTCAGCCATCATCTCTGCAGCTCTGACAGAGACACGTGTGAAGTGTCAGCTCTGTGTGTGTGCACATGTGAGTAAAGGCAGGTCAGCCTACAAGGCTGGGACATTGCACAAAGTCTGATATGGGATGGGTTAAGTCTTAGGGTGCAGAAATAATTTTCAGTGACCATGTCAAAAAAAGAATGGATGGTGAAGTGCAAGAAACTGCTCCAGCTCGTCATGGAACCATTGCTAAGGAATTCAGCCGAGTCCCCAGGCCATAGCACTGCCTCCAGACACCAACACCAGCTTTTAAATCCACAAAAGCTCCACTGCCTTACACTAAACTCACCACCTTGTTGCAATACCCTGGGAGGGAGAGGAAATAGAAGGAGGAAGAGAAACCTCTCTCAGTCCATGCAGTTTAGCAGTAAGTAGAATTGCCTAAAAACCATCAAGTAAAATTGCATGTTAATTGTAAGGTAATTTTCAGTATTTGAATACAATTTCCTCAGCACTCTTCCACTCTGTAAGACACACCTGACAATTAGAAGCAACTCTGCCCTCAGCCTGATCCACCTGCACGTTATCAACACACAAATGTTGATTTGCCAAACTTAGCATCCTGCAGATGCTGTTCCAGCAGGTGCTGCTGGGGCCACTTCTGTTTCAGACTGCAGAAGCAGTTCACTGACTGACCAACAGCTCTAAACTACATTTGGGAAAGCATCCCAGCTCTCAAACTTTTTGTTTAGTCTCTCTGAGCATCTGCGAATAAATAAATAAGAAAATTCACAAAATACCACTACAAACAAGCAATTGTAAAAAGTGGAAGTTAAGAATGTAATTAGATTATGGCATTTATAAACCTAATCATAAAAAAAATTCTACAAGTTAAAGCCTGTAAACGAATCTTTATTTATATAACAAGCAATAACAAAAAATCTCAGAGGACATATTAGCAATTGAGACTGACCTTCAGTGACTGGGTGCACAGACAAACCCTTTTAGGTGATTTTTCACTTCTACTGCGTCTCAATTTCCTCAATAAAAGGGTGGGTTTCCAAATGCTGGGGAAGGTTTGGTGGTTTTTTGTATTTAACAGACTACAGCCATAGCAAAGACTGCTTCTCTTTTTTTTTGTTTAATTTTACACAACTAAAGCACACAATCAATTATCTTCAGAAAGGACATGGCACAGCTTTTATTCTGCCTGTTTACTCTAGATAAGTTACTATTAAAAAAATCATTTACAAAACACCAAAAAATCCTGCCCAGCCAATAAGCACATGAATCTCAACAGGAGACAAAATGCCAAAAATAACAAGGAGTTATGGGGAGCGGACACTCACTGTATGTGTGAACCTAGAACTGTAAAATTTAATCTGAAAACTGACTAAATTAGGATTTCTCTACACAACAAGTTCCAAAGAAAGACACTAAACTCTGCCATTAATATTTGCTATTGTGGAGAGCAGACATACGGTAGTGAAGGCAGCATCTGCCACTTGGAAACCAGCTGAGTGACTTCAAACCTGGCATTTGTGCAAATCTGTGTGTACTATAATCTAACATAAAAATATTAATTGAGAAGCATATCAAGTTAGGCTTGTCAGCCTTAATATTTTTCTGGTGATTTGAATGGGGCCAGAGAATAAGATAAGTATCTTTACAAATCCAGTTGGCTTTACTTCAAATGCAAAAGCTTGTTTCTAAGCTGCACAAGAACAGGAGCCCTATAAAATCAAATTTTGAATGCAAAGCCAACCCAGTTCTGCTCATCATTTTCTACTCTGAATCCTGTCTGCAGCAACAGTTTCTGGTGAGCTCACTGTACTTCCCTGAAATACTGTGAAACATACAATTATTTTTGTATTTAAAACAAGTTTTGATTTTTTAAGTTTACACTAATGAAATATTTTCATTAGCACTGTTAAGCTAAAGATTACTAACCTGTCTTTGCAGCTTTTAGGGAGTTTTTTAATCAAGCTGGTCAGTATTCCCCATCTATCAGTGAAGATCAGCTTAATTTGTTTAGCAGCTAAAACTTGGAGCGAACAACAGTATTTTCAAAACAAATACATCAAGTTAAAGCAAGGGCAGTTGTGGTTCATCTGAATCACATGGCTCCAGATTTCAAATCTAAGCTAAGGAAATAGAGGTTATGACATCCTGCAGCTGCGACAAGTCGTGTTCGTAAAGCAGCATTAAATCAGGACCACTTGGCCAGTTCAGGCAGCTGCTTGTGTGGAAGTGAAAGATCCCATGAGAGCATTAAAAAAAAAAAGGTTCTGGTGTCCCAGCCAAACCCCCCTTCCTTCACTAAATGCTACCAGGGACTAAGCTTCTTCAGAGCAAATGACCGTGGAAGGTTGTTGCCAAGTAATTGCTACTGATTTATTTACATCCAATAACGGGAACAGGAATCAAACACTTGGCAGAATACACAGGCAAGTAAATTACAAATGGCCTTCCCATGCTATAGAAGTGCCAAGTGCCTGAGCCTGCCCCTCAGTAAGTTGGTTTTCAGAAAGATCCCTTGGGTGGTTTGATTCACCATGAGGCCGTGCAAATGCTCCCATCAGCTCAAGGACACGTCAGTGGCAGGGAGAAGCAGCTGGAGCTTCATCAAGGCAGTGGTGTGGGTCCTGCAAGTTAGGGGCACACTTCTACACAGATAAAAGTTTTCATTCAGCTGGGAGTCTCAGGAAGGAAGAAAGGATTGGGTCTGGAAATGCTATTTTCCAGTCTCCCATTTTGTAGCATTCATCCCTGGAAGTAAGGCCAGGTGTGCTGGAGCTCTGACCGACCTGGTCTGGTGTGTCCACAGCAGTGGGGTTGGAAGTAGATGATCTTAAAGGTCCCTTTGAACCCAAGCCATTCCATGATTCTGTGATTTTAAGATCTATTTATTGATACAATAAATATTGATAAAACACCTGAGAGTTGGCATTTTCAGTTACAGCAGAAGGAAAAAGTCTTTTCCAAAATTTTGTGAGAGCGTACTGGTGGCTGAAACAGCAGGACCATTCACTGCTCCCCTGAGTACCAAGAAAAATGTGCCTGTAGCTTTTCCCTCTTTTCTTCCTTTTTTTCCCTTTTTATTTTTTTTTAAGCAGGGAGGAAGCATGGAACAGTAGTACTGATTGGGGACTTTCACAACACTATCTGGATGCCAGTGTCATGCTGTGTAAACATGTGGATCCATTAGACAATTGTTGGAAGCAGTGAATTCCAAATTTGATCTAGTGATAGGACTCCTGCTGTTTGGAAAAAAAGAAAATGGGGTTGCGAAACCACACAAGGAAAACGCTTCAGACTTCTTAAAAAACAAAACAAAAAAACCAAAACAAACCAAACAAAAAAAAGAAAGAAAGAAAATCACAGTGTGAACAATGATGAACTGGATGGCCTGCAGATCGCAGCCTCTGGACAGTCCTGACACAGAAAAAAACCACCTGAGCCCTTAGTTTGATAACTTTGTAAAACTTATTCCAGCCTGAAAGGATAAAAACATTTGCATGGAGAACAATTCATATCCACATGCAGAATACAGAAGATTTTCCTTGCTAAGGACAGCTGCTCCAGTGATTTCTATCTTCTTGCACATTTCTCGTGCAGGCTCCTGCCGGAGCTCTCCGCTATTCCCAGCGATGCTGGCTGAGGAAGGGAGTGGTAATTAACTGCCTTCCTTTGGTTTGTGCTGGCAAAGCAGCACCTTTTGCTTTGTAGTATTTAATGGCCTAAAACACACGTTGGAATTAACTCCTTCATTAGCTACACAGCTGCTACTCCTTATCGCTTTCATTTTTCTTACCTGTAGCACTGCAAAATTTTATGTTCTGATTCAGAATTCTGTGTGATGAATACAATACATGAATTGTATTTGTTAGAATATAAAATACAGGCCTCATGAAGAAAAGTGTAATTACACGTGACCTTTGACATCATACTCCATTCTTTATGCTATCTAGTAATAACTATGCTCATTCTGTCCTTGCCACAATTTCATTTCAAACTGATTAACCAGCATTTTATTCCACTCAAGTTGCCTACATTAAAAAAGCCAGCTAGTTCTGCTCCCAGCACAACTGCAAACCCACTTTAAGGCTGTCACTACAAAACCTGTTATTCATCTCCACAGACTTACAGATGTGAAAAGCCGTGTGTATAGCTCAGCATTTCCATTATGATTCATGTTGTGATTTAATCAATCCTGAAACATTGTTTATTACATAAAAGAAATTGTACTTCAACAGCAAGGATTAGAAAGCAAGAAAATCAATTGAGAAGGGCTCCTGAGTAACTAAGGAGGAATACACTGTCCTTGGGAAGCTGCAGTAGGTCAGCAGTAGCAAAGCTTCTCTTTGGAGACTGCTGGGTGACCACAGAATCTTTCTCCAGCCAAGCCCTAAGAGCTCCCTGAGCACACAGCAGTGGTCCTTGGAGTGCAGATCTCAGTAATGCACCTTGCTATGCATATGAAGAAACTTGTGCAACTCTGCCAGCTGAATTCAACAATTTCCATGTCTAATTCTAGTGATATCCATACGCACATGCAGATGAGGCCATAGGACACCACTAAAGCACTGAAGAACTGCATCACTCAGGGGAAGCCATCTCTTGCAGCCTCTCCTTACACAGCTGGAGCTTCCAGAGCTCCAGATGTGTTACAGCTGTGCCCAGGTGGGACTTCAGCAGTGAGAGGCACCAGCCAGGAGAAGCTCTCCACAGCCAGTTTCTGCTCTAAAGCACGGGGCAGCTGTCCCATGAATGCGGCTTAAATTTGCATGAAAGTATGAACAGAAGAGCTGCTCCTTCTTTGCATGCGTTTGTGGCAGATTTATTTTTGTTCTTGAGAGGCCAGCCAGAGATTATGATGGACCAGCCACTACTGCAGGGTTTTACAGCCACCAGAGTTGGTGTTGGGCATTTCCACCTGTGTGGCACATCACGAGGACACACTGGCCACGAAAATCCCTTTCTCTTAAGATCAAGACCACAGAAAAATAGTAACAGTTTGTCCTTCTATTTACTATTCTCCATAAAACTATGGAACTAAAATTACAAGCAAAATACTGGTTGCACTGTTTGTTTTTCTTGGGTCCTTAAATGCCAACCACAAGATGTCAAACAGAGGGCAGAGAGGCCAAGGAGAGCAGGGGAGCTGGGGAGCCCTGACTGGAAAATGTGGTAGTAACAACCATAACTGGTGCTAATAGTGGAGAAAAAGTGCATCAGAGTGAGATCAGATCTTTCACAGACCAGTGTTGCATCTCTCAATAAAACTTCATTACAAAACAGAATGAAGTGGCACAGGCAGCTATCTTAAACCATTTTTTCCCAAGCAAAGTATTCTACTTACCTCAAAATTCAGTCATAATTGAACCCTTGAACTAGTTAATCTTTCTTTTTAGGGGAAAACTCATCTACTCGTAAAGGTTGCCTTTCTCTACAAATATTACTGTTCAGTCATCAATCTCAGCTAAAACCTCTTTAATGCCTTATGTATGCCTGTTTGTATTTTTTTTCCTACTGCAATACATATGGAAATTAGTGCTTTACTTACTTTTTCTTCTCCTTTAGATGAGTTGTATCTGCATACTGAAATAGCAGTCACAAATTTTGAGTGGACAAATGCATTACACTTCTTATAATGCCATAAAATACAATTCTCTGTATTTTTTCCCCAAAGCATGCAAAGGAGCAAACACATACTCAGTAAAGTGAAATAACATGACACTGTGTGCCAAACCCACCACTTTTTAGAGTACCAAACCAAAGTGACATTTATCATAGTTGCATATTACAGGGCAAATATTTCACATCGGGACTGTTATATGTCAGTTTTAACCCACCAAGCATAACATTTTTAATGAGGAGAAGGAAGTTATGGTTCTATTTTTAGATCAATCTACAGCTTTTATTCAATATCTCCAACTCACAAGTGTAAACAGAACCATCAGCCCCACTGTGATACAACATCAAACACCATGAACAATTACGTCACAGATTTTCTAATCACTGGATGAAAACACTGGGTGTTGTAAATGCTACACAGAAGATGGTATAGGGAGATGAAAGAAAAAAGAAAAAAAAAGTCTGTATTTACCAGATTTGATAAATTTTGGTTTTATTTCTTTCAATCACCTAGAACTAACTGTTTCACCTTTTCTTTTTTTTCTCCTTTTCTCCTCCCAGTGGCTCCATCTCAGAGTGACATTTTCCTGGGCTGCACCTCATGTAAGTAGAGCTGTAGCAATACAGTGTGATTATTGTTGTGCATGCTTATTTCATCAGTGTAAAACTGTGAAAATACTTACCACAATTGGGACTTTTAGACCTGCTATTTACTTCTGTAAAAAGGTACTGGATTACCAAGTCCTACGTGAAGATTTAGCTAAAATAAGTAAAATTAACTCCCAGACTGTGCTTCTCAAAGATCACAAACCAGCCACCTAAACAGTCTCATACAAAGTTACATCCAATTTACTACATCTTTCTAACTCTGTGAAATCTGGACTCCATGGAAGTGTCCCATCATCCTGGGGGCATTCCAGGGCTCTTTGCCAGGCAGGGAAACCTCGGCAGAAACAGACTGGAGGCACATCAGAAGGTTTAATAGGCATTACTTCTGCAAACTGCTTCCCAATCCAGGTGAAGAAGGAATGGAGGCTGCAGTGCCTCCCTGCGAGAGCATCCTGACAGTTAAACTTGCCTGGAAGCCCAGGGCCCATGGGAATGAGTGTCATTAACAAGGGCTAATCAAGGAGAAGGGCAAAGACAAAGGCAAAGCCAAGCCCTTGTTGGGCAGCAAGGAAGATGCACCTTTAAGACTTTTAATCTAAATTTAATCTGTTCAGATTTAAAGGACAGACACAAAACTTCATCTTGTCTTCTCCAAGTGGCCAATTCCATTCATGTGAGCACTGATGGTGCCAACACCACCAATGCTCTGAGGGGGTATTTGCACACAGCAAAAGAATGTGCTTGGGTACAAGGGGTGGCACCTGCTCAGCACAGAGAGGAACAGGGGACTTGTTCAGCTCGGTCTAATGAGTAAAGCATGAGAAGCCAGGAATTATTTAATGTTAATTCCAGCTCTGCAAGTACCAGCTGCTGTTCTGTTACTCTCAGCAAGTCATTGCATCTTCTTCATGTTCTGCTGTGTACAGTGAATGTAACATCTTGGTGCCCAGTGTCCAACTCTCAATTGAACATTCTAGTCATAAATGCACTGCCTCCCTTCACTTTGATAAAGTACAGTCAGCATCAATAGATAATACTTTAAAAAAATTTCCTTCCAACTCTTGTGAAACAGGAGCTGACTGTTTATGGAGTGCTTATTTTTTATGTCAGTTTACCATAGGGCCTCTTTAGCCACAGGCTTACAGCTGGAGGCCCCAAGGCATTTTTTGGGAGTGGAAACTTTTTGAGCTCGGCTCTTAACAAATTTCCAGCCTGCAGTATGTTTTTCATTAGTCTACATGGTGTTATAATAAATGATGCACTTCCTCTTTCATTTTATGATTTTTTTTCTTTAAACATGCAACAATTTTTCTGTGTCTGTTTTTTATTACTTTCAATATACTCAACCACACTAATCTTAGAGACTATGTATAAAAACAGAAAGGATATATTGAGTAAGATATCAGCTACAGCAAGACAAGCTTTTAAGTTTAAATTCTTCACTGAAGGCCAGTCATAAACCCATTACATGTATGAGCTCCATGGGCAACCACTCTTTCAGAGGGTGTTGTTAAGAAAATAAAAATCTGTTACGCCAAAACCTAGAGCTGGTGTAGAAAAGGCTCCTCCAAAATACTCACCTGCAAGACATTCAGCTAAAGAAGTTTGATGCCACTGGCAATTCTCCACTACAGGTCCCACTGTGTGTGTTTGCCTATTTTACATATATTTTATATATAGTTGATACACACATTTTTTTAAAGATAGCCTTCCTTTTATATTTTACCCTCTCTCCATAATTTTTAATAAGAATGTATTCCCGGGGCCTGACAGCACGAGGAAAACCTGGCTATGCCAACAAGAAGAGATTCCAGTCAAACATCATCATGTCTGGCATACTGTGTTTCATTTACAAATCTTTGATTTCTAAATGAATGGCAGTTCAAAGTACACATGAAACACAGATACTTTCTGCTTATGTACACAGAGATTGTTAGAGATTAAACCACTTTTAATTAAAGACTTAAGCAGGTGTCAGTTCATGATACTCTCTGAATTTGGTTTAAGAAGATCTGTGTTCCACAGTTACCCAGCAGCACATTAAACACAAGCAGAATCAAAGAGACCTTCCTAAACAAAGCCAGGAAAAGCCACTTTGTAAGAGAGTTTGAAGTTTGCTACTACTGATCTGTCATTTATGGAACGTCACATACTTACTTGGGAAACATTTTAAAACACTTAAACAACCCCCCAGTAAACAGCCCCATGAGACAGAGCCCCAGGCCACACAAGACCTATTAATTTCAGTGGGGTTTGTTGTGCCTCTGTTTATGCATCTAACTACACAGAGTTAATTTGCAGTATCAAGGCCTAAATCAGGTAATTTAAGAGCATTCTGGACTCAAATAACAAGAGTTTAAACATGGAAATGGAATTGGTTCCAAGTAATTTTTCTCTGTCATACTTCAGAGTGAGAGCAGTATGAGGGGCACCGTTTCTCCATTACTCAGAGAGTCTTCATTTCTTTTTTTGAGGGAAATCCAAAGATTAATTTAAAGCCATCTGATGAAAATACCTTAATGTTTACCTTCACATTTTGATGTAATATATAGTGAATTCGAGTGATTTCAAAAGTTATCCTGGATGCTTCTCATTTGAAGATGTTAAATATTGGCTCTCAGAAATTTCCATTACACATTGTCTGACAATATTTGCTGCTCTGGAGCACATGAACTGACTTTTAATTCTTACAGAGGTAATGATAATAAAGTTTGTAGAAGCTGGGCACAGGTGACATTTTAGAATTTCATAGTTATTTTAAGTCCCTCCTTTCCAGGTCCATAAAGTAAGTGTAAGAAATGGTTAGAACTGCCAAATGTATAAATTCTCTTGATCCTTTTTACCTGTTACATCATCAGTTACAGCTACTCTTAGACTGCTCTCCCAATCACCCTTTAAATGAGGGCACTACAACATCCCAGCAGCAGCATTACAGCTGACACCTGAGCACAGTAAAGGAGCACACCTGTAATCCTCAGATTTTGTAACTAGTAAATCACAAACTGAAGTTCCAAACCCAAGAGCATTGTAGAGCTGGGGGAAGGAAACAGTGAGGGAGGCAGAGCCAGTGATTCCCCCAGCTGACAGTCGGTGGGATGCAGGACAAGCAGGGGACAAAGAGCCAGAACAAAGACCGGAACAAAGGCTGCTGACCAGCCAGGGCTGTCATCTGCAGCAATAAAGTACCAGCCTCCCAAATAAACAAAGTACCAGCCTGCATCCCAAATGCTGCCTCATGGAAGGCACAGTTTAAAGGTGGCATAGGATGGTTAACATGAAAGCACAATTTTTGGAGCTTCAACTGATCCCAAAGGGAAGACTGAGTGCTCTTGTATAAACCAGCTTTCCCTTTTGCAGTCACTTTCCTCTAGTGCTTTACTTATTACAATATTGCATACAGAGAAATCTGCAAAATAAAAAATAGTAGAAACCAAGATTTGTTTGACTGCTTCAGCAGTAAGGTACAAATCTGCAGTAACCATGAAGGCTCAAATTACATAATATCCACCAGTGCAACCAGGAGTTTCACCCAGCTCCTGAATTTTATCAAGTTGTCTGCAGACAGTGTAAGGAATCTCCCTGAGCCAGGAAGGAAAAACTCCTAAATTCAGGTGAGATTCTTCTGTACAGCTATGGCAGGCACAGGTTACAAAGTGGGTCTTTGTATGGCTGCTCCACCTCCAGCTTTATTTGCTGGGAGCTGGTTATGTAACTAACACAAAAGAAAATAACCATTTCTGGGTTGTTTTCCTTTGGAAGCCCTGGGCTGCCAGGAGGAACTGAGAGAATTCAAAAGC
The DNA here is from genome assembly GCF_041296385.1 of Aphelocoma coerulescens. Taxonomy (NCBI): domain Eukaryota; kingdom Metazoa; phylum Chordata; class Aves; order Passeriformes; family Corvidae; genus Aphelocoma; species Aphelocoma coerulescens. Next base: position 13,420,980 of record NC_091028.1, on the reverse strand, counting down.
AGCTTCCCTTCTGTTGCTCTTTTGGGTGTTTCTCTTTGAAGTGGCACCCTGAGTGGCTGCTCATTCACCAGTTTTGTAGGTAGTCTTTAAAGCAATACTTTCCACTCTTCAAGCCTAAGCACAGAAACATACAATTAATTAAACCAAGTTAGTGGTGTTATTATTTCAGCCTTTCATTTCTACTTGGTGTCAGACTCTTAAGACGAAAGGACTCTTTGTAGTAGGATTTCAGACACTCTGGGGAAAATTATGAACTTTAAGACTGATCTGATCTGGTTCGTGCAACACACGAACAATCTAAGGAAACCATTTAGCTACTGCTTAAAGGAAAATTCATTCCAAAATCTAGAAACAGAGTCAAACTTTGCAGTGTTACTGTGCTGTACTTAACTGATGGTTTAACCCTTTGTTTTGACATGCTATTCTTTAATCACTTCTTTTCCTCAAAAGAAGACTCAGCCTAAAATATGGAATTACTGCAAAGTAGATTTCCTGGCTAGGAAATCTTTGGTAACAGATAAATGGACTGCTAATCTGCCAAATGGCTCAAATGCAACAAAAACTGCATCTATTGCTGCTCATAATAGTAGTGGCCAAACACCATATTACTGCTTTCCAACTATTTTCCTGGTGTGAAATGTTTGTAAACCATCCTTTTGCACTGCTGCCGAACTCCAGGAACATTCTCCAGGACAGTTCTAGTCCTTAACTGAAAAAAAAATATTCCCACATTATTAAGAATTACTATGTAAAAAAGACCTCAGTGAATCTGTCCCACTGTAATGGCTCCCTCCCATTTCCACACACTGTGTATGTTATTTATTTTCATTCTTTGAGCATGGGATTTTTATTGCCCAAATTATCTCAATTTTCTCAGAGTACAAACAGTCCAATTTTCATTCATTGAGGTCAACATTTTTGTTGTGTTCTTCCTCTGTTTTCTTCTTCCCTTTAAAATTTGCTATTAACAACAAATACAATAGATTGTGCTATCAAAATACCTCTTGGGGTAGAGATCTATTCATAAATTGTTTTTTCACATGAGCATAGATCAAAAGTGGCAATAGCAAAATGGGACAGCTAGAAGAAATGTTGTTTTAACTCCATTTCCATTCTCCATAACCTTTAGATGAAATAGATCTACAATCATGCCACCTCCTCTTCAAAGATTTTTGTGCAACAATTGTCTCCAAAATCTAGAAGGTTTCAAGAAGTAATGTGCAGTCAAGCAGATTTTAGAAGCTGGTAGCACTTCATGGTCAGCTGGCTGTAAAATCCTGCTCACCACCACAGTCTGGAGCTTGCAAACTTGGTGCTTTACAACTTTTTTAAAGGGTTTAAGGCTGGGGAGACTGCAGCCAAGCTTTTTTTTTAGGGAAGACAGTAATGCCCTAAACTTTTTCCTTTGCTTGTACTTTCTCCTGCTTCTCCTGTGCTGCAAAGGGAGATGTAGTTCCTTCAGTCTGTCCTGCAGTGCCTTCAGCCTGTCCTGTAAGCAATGCAAAATACACCCAGAGGGTTAAAGCCCTTCCTCCCTCCCTCCCTACCACCTGAGATCTGCAAAGGAAAGAGCTGCTGAAAGCCTGGTAACAGGAAAAGGTCAGGAGCTGTGTATTATATCCTGTAAGTTTGGATTAGCCCACAATAGCTAAATAAACTGATTTGATGTCTAGTGACATTTTCAAACAGTAGCTAATAAAATTATCCAAAGTATGCAGAGACAAAAGATGCACACAGACACACCAAAAAACGTCTCTAATACATCCACACAGGCAACGACCTAACAGGGAATTTCAGCAGTTTGACCACACAAACCAGGGTCAAATATAAAAGAACCCAAGTTTAAAATCCTACTGACTGGAAAAGACAGAAATACTCCTGCCTTGCCCGTTATTACCACTCCTATTGATATGCACCTATCAGGTCTTTTGCACAGAACCATGTTTTCGAAACAGAATCATGGTCTTTCCAAAATAAATAAATAAAAGGCATGCTACTAATGCAAGCCACAAGCTCAGAATACTTTGGGAAAGCTGCTCTGAATTAGCATGGTTAGCAGGTCTGAGGGATTTTCACTAAAAATTACATAAGGATCCTGGTTCACATCAGCAGAGGAAGGAGCTGTGATGGAAGAGGTTCCCACTCCTGTAATGCTGGAGCTGGCACAAGCTGGGAACCCTGAGCTGCCTCAGCTGCTCAGAGCACTGCAGTGCCCCTTAGCATGAGCTCCTCTGTGGTCCCACCGGGACACCAAGCAGGTGCCACTCGCTTTCTGGCGGCCCTCAGCAGGCAGGAGGCTGTGCTGGGGCCGTGGCACATCCAGCTGCCACAGCCAGTTTCATCTGGAACGGCCCTCAGGGAGAGCTGGGTGAATTCCTCAAACCAGAGACGCTGCTTCTGAGGAATGAATGGATGATTAATGGGGTTGCGGCACTGGTACAATTGTGGTCGCCTTTTTTAAGTTTTCCATCAAAGTTCTTGCAACCTGAAATACTGTAGCAGATGAAAAATGAAAGTGACTCAAAGCTGTGCCCATATAAAAGGCACTGCTAAAGCCAACTAATCTAAAATTTGCAAATAAGTCTTGCTTACCTCAGCTGATTTGCACATTCAATTTCATTTTTTTATGTAATTACCAAAGCATTTTCAGACTTGCTATGACCAAATATGAACTTGCTGCATATTCACACTAAGATGAAACAGAAATAAACAGTCTTGAATTAATCCCATTAATACTATATCTTGCTTTATACTTAGAACAGTAACACTGAAAAATGAGAAGGAATGTCAGTGGGGATTGGCTTCATTCTGTGCAATGAACCAGGAGATCTTTGCCCACACCACAGTCTCTTTATCACGAGCCACCAACTGTTTGCATCCCTTTGAAGGTACCAGCTTAAGATAAAAGTATACTGAGGAATATTTGTGATAATCCTTTATATGAATAACCACTCTTTACAGACAGTCTGCACATGGATATGAAGGGCTGAAACACACCCGCTAATTCATTAATATTGTAGTGATGCTTCAATGAAACCACTGCAGCTCATAAAAATAATACTCTGGCAACCACAGTCCTGAAAAACTACTTTCACTTTAACCTTGTGATTTGTTTAATCCACCTGAATCACTGACTCTGCCTAAGTTACTGCATAGAGCACTCCAGAAAGGTGAACTTCTGAAAGTCACTATAATGTCAAACAAAATTGAACAGAACTTTGTCTTGGTCTTATTTAGCTTCTGTAAATAAAAAGTATTACTAGATTTGTCTATCAGTTAGATGTAGCAGCACATTAGGGACATCAGCACCTTAACCATATGGTGGCTTAAACATCTGAGCCATTATTCTGTAAACAAAAACCTGCACTGTTCACATCCCACTTTCACATTAACAAGTTACCTGTAATTACGAACTTTAGGGTTGTGCATTAACTTTACAGAACCATCAGCACTGAGAGACATATTATGGGTAAGATGGACAGGGAACTGCCATATTCAGTGTATGAATCAAGCCAAAAGCATTGAACAGTACACTGCATCTGAAAATTAATCTTGTGAGGAGACCTCCAAGGCTTCTGTGATCCCTTGCTGCTTAGTGGTGACAAATAAACAGTGCATGATGTTCTCTGCGTGTGTCTCACGCTCACACCAGACTCCTGTCCAGCTGAACCTCTACCATGTGCACAGCAAAAATATCTGGCTTCTGCTTAAAGGTGTTTTAGGTCTGGGCTAATTTTCCTGGCAGGTCACAGAAGAGGCTCCACCTTCACTGAGGCTTGTGCTTGCTGACTTTGCAATGAGGCAGAGTTAAAAAATAAGTCACAAAAGTAAACCTCAACATTTCCCTCAGTCCCCTTGCAGCTGTGTGGCCAGGGCCAAGTCTCAGCACAAAACCCCATCCATGGGTCTGCCCATGGATTCCTCATTCATTTTAGGGTTGATAAGTAAAAGCATATCAAACTTTACTGCTCCAGGGAGGAAGGAAAACACAAGAAATATCCAGGAAAGTTCTGTAAGTATGGGTATTGTTAAAATGTGGACCTTGATGGTCAAAGCACAGCAATCACAGCCCCACCAAGTTCCCCAAGTAACTCCAGGTGATCAACTACCACTTGTCACTACAAGCTGTAGTTACAGAGCACAATTGTGTCAGGGATTCTGTATCTCTACACTCAAACCTTGTGGAAAGTCTGCTGGACAAACCCAACCAGGCAAATGGAAAAGGTATTAGGTTATGGGCACTGCAGACTGAAAGAAGTGATGGACTGGCAGGGCCCATAAGAGCTAGCAGTTGCCTCTATAAAAGCAAGAGAGCAGCAGACTCAAAGGAGCCACATTATTGCCTCCTGCTCTCCCTGGAGACCAAAGGAGTGCTATTCCATCTCCCAGTATCTGCATTTTTCTCCTGCAAAAAGCCAATATGCTGAAGTTTATGAGGTCTGAATTTCAAAAGGAAAGCATACTTCCCCTTCAACTCCATGCCCAACTGTCACTGGTATTATATCAAATATAAATCAACAACACAGTTTGGGTTTTCTTCTCTGTGTTTCAAAATACAAACCATACATCACAGCTTAACCAAATGAGGGATAAGTATGAAATACTACAACCATAAAAAAAGGAAAAGGCATAATCCTGGGCTGCTCCACACAGTCTCCTCAAAGACATGTTACTTCAGATCTTAAAGAAGTGCTTGTTTACTTAATAATTTGCCCAATTTCCAGCAATAGAACATCTGATGGAAAATACTTACATGGGACCTACAAGCAGACCTGCTGTGTGATAGACATTGTAAATAGAGACTTGAGGGGTTTTAACTTTAATATAAACAATGCAAGCTTAGCCAAAGGGAACAAAATAAATGGAACTAAGGAAATACTTAGATCAATATCAATACTCAGAAAGATCTCAGGTGTTAACCTTAGAGGCTGTCTCAGAGTCCTATTGTGAAGTTTTAGCTTCTAAGAAACTGCAAAATTAAAAACAAGCAACTAATGGTATAAAATAATGAAACACATTTATATTACATACACCAAAGAAGATACACATGCTAACATGAATGACAAATTCTTCATTCATTGTATGGGTCAATTCCTTTTTTGGTCGTAAGTAAAATCATATATTAAACTTTACTGCTTTGGGGAGGAAGGAAAACACATAAATTATTTCTTCATTACAGCTTAAAAGGGAAAATTATTTAAGGACTATTTGTATTCAAGCTAAATAGATGGAATAATGATATTACAGGCTTTTTATTCAAATGCAAAGAATTTACATTTACCTACCACCTAATTAAAGTCAGATGACAGAGCAGCACCATTTTCCTTACATGATTTTTTTTTTTTCCCCCAATTAAAATGTTTCTTCTGAATGCTTAGAAGAATTCTGAGGTTTACAGTAAAGTATATTTTAAAGCCCACACTGGCTCTCTTTCAGGTCTCATGTTGGTTACTGTCTAAAGCCTCCAGAGGCCAAGTGGATGTTGCAGGCTTTTGCTAAACAGCCTTGTGTTTCCGAGGTGGGAAGGGATATGACTCCTGGCACACACAGCTGTGATGAGCAGCTCTGAAGAAAATCACATCTCACTAACATCATATTTTTGTCAGCTTGGCTCATTTTGCTGCAGGTCCATGACTCTGTTAACGTGCACAGAATAGCTGCTCCCATGGTCAAATCCTTTTCCTGTCCCAAAGCTCTCCCGGTTTGATGCAGCCGCTGTTTGCCTCCCGTTACGTAATGACACCAAAGGCTGAACTGTTCCCTGAACCACAGTGTGTCCTTTCCCTCTGTCCTTCCCCAAAAAAAAAGACCTCTCCAAACCCTTTCACAACCAGGGACAGGGGACACAGCACCGTGCCTAGGGCAGGATCAGGCCCTGTTTTTGCCAGAGCCCCCTGTGCCAATAAGAGCGTGCGGCTGCATCTTAGGGGATGATGAGCCCGTGTGTGCAGGGTCCAGTGCCACTCTGCCACTGTTTGCTCCTGCCACAGGAATGAGACACTGCAGCCTCTGCTGAGCTCACTCAGAAAAGGGTCTGGCTTTCATGGGCAAAATGTTTGTGCCAGCCACCAAGGGACAGCAAGGCAGTGCCTCCCAGGTGAGGTTTTAAGCCGTTCACCTTTTAGATTGCTTTTGGTTTTTAAGAGCCTAGAAAGAATTTACATAGATGCATCTAAGCCTTGGACCAGTAAAAATGAATAGTGCCACTGTTAGAAAACAATGTTTGGTTTTCAGAAAACAGTTCTTTAGGGCAAACATCGCAGTTTGCATTTATCACACTCCCACTTTTATCCGGTCGGCCAAAACAAAGTTACAGTAGCTTTTCTTGTGCATATCAATTTTCATGCACATTAGGCTGGATTTCTCCATGTTTCTTTAGGTGATGACTATGTGCTTTTACATTCTTTTATTAATTGCTCTGAATACACAATATCTCAATGTTTCTGTATATTAAATCTAGAAGTATTACAGAAGAGGAGAAGTATAGCAGAGGAATTGATCAAAAGTTAATCCAATTAGTCTTTAAGAGAGAAAAAAAGTTCTCAATGAAAGTGAGATCCTTATGAATATTTTATTCATGGGATAAAAATGAACATGCAGCAAATCATACTGTGAAATATTACTGCAAAGCAGATAGACACAGCAGAAACTAATTAACTAATTAATCACAATTAGGTTGCATTTTCATTTATATTACAAGGGAGGTAAGCCAAAGGCAAACTTCAAAGCACCAAAAAATTTCCTAACTGCTTTCAGCAGAAGCTCGGAATAAGCAGAATGACTGCTGCCCTTTTAGCCTCCATAAGCATTTTTAACTACACTCATCACTGTGATTTTTGTAAATCTGTTTTCTACCAACACCTACTTTCCCTTGGGGCTCTGTCAGCTGAACTTTCCGTGGTTCTGACAGAAATGCTAAAGCAGCATAAAAGGCAGCACCCTATTTGTCATGCCAGCATCACATCTGTCACGTGTTTGATTGGCTCCATCACTTAAGTCCAAACAGAATTCCATGGATTTCTAAAGAAGTCAGACCGATTCTGAAGTGATGCAACAGAGTTAATCAAATGTCTGGACAAAGTGATTCACATAAACATCAATGTTTGTGATTTGTACATCAGACTCATTCATGTGAACTCCTGCATGCAGGATCTGAACATCAGATAAGAGCTTATCAGAATATTCTGCGTATTTTCCACAACAGCTACAACAAGCACGGCTCATTTAAGTAAAGACAGACAAGCAGGCTCCAGTGACCTCCGTACAAACTGTGCTTTACTGTTCTCAGCACCCAGTGCCTGTGTGGGCTCTGTAAAAACAACCATTTATCAATCATTAGTAAGAAACTGGCTCTCTGACAAACTAATTACTCCTCAGGCTTCCACCCATTAGCACAGGAGGAAGCAGATTATACATTTATTTTTGTGGTGGGCTGACCTTGGCTGGGCACCAGGTATCCACCAAAGCCATTCTATCACTCCCTTCTACAGCTGGTCAGGGAGAGAAAATAGCATTCAAGCCTCGTGGGTTGAGAGAAGGACAGGGATCAGAGATCACTCACCCACTGCCATCCTGAACAAAACAGACTCAACTTACAGAAAAATTAATTACTTAACCACCAAATTAGAGCAGGGTAATGAGAAATAAAACTGAATACCTTCCCAAAACCTTGCCATGCAAACCCAATGTAATTTTACATATCAGGGCTCCTGAAGTAACAAAGCTGCTACAGAAGTTGGTTTTGCTTCCTGAAGCAGGGAAGACTTCAAAAACAGCATGTTACCTATGAAGGACACTAAGAAACCTCTACAAAAAATCTGTTCAGAATTTACAAAGTTATTTGCTGTATGGCATGTGACTGGATACACTGCAGTTAGTAAGCACTAGCATCTATTTCCATGCCATTAATGTGGCTGCAGTCCCAGGAATTCGTATAAATCCTAAGCATGGCTTTCCAAAATACCATGGAATGGACACAGTGTGGGCAGCAGGTGGCTACTGGTAGTAGACTCCAGGTGTAACTTCACAGATGTTTTTGTAATGGGAGGCTTTAGGTTTAGAGTCCAGATTTACAGAGGTCTCAGACTCCTTTGCACATTTCTTCCCCCAGAATTACTCTGGAGGGTTTTTTTGCCCTTGGAAATATTTGTCCAGCCTCATGTTGGCCTGGAAAAACAACACCCTTTAAGAGTATCTAAGGAAGCATCCCCACCCACAGGTCTGTGAAAGGATGGCCAAGGACTCAAATGAAAGCATCAAATACTCAAACCTGTCAAACTCTTTATCAGCATCCCAGAACAGAACGTGCTAAAGGTTATTTTCAGGTCTGAAATACACATATGGCTGCAGTGGGGGGTCTTATAAGAAATCGAGTTTATTGGTAGGACATTTTGATGACTAAGAGGTAAAAACCCCGTCGCTGATGAAGTGGGGAGTGGCACATGACAAGCAAGAGATGGACAAATCAGAACTCATTCATGTCAGTAAGATGCCTCAAGCCCCTGGTAAATGAAAATTCTTCTTCTAAATCTTACCATCTAATAATAACCAAGCTTAGATCAGCATTAATATTATACTAGACCCCCTAGAATGTAAATTTAAAATCTTTTATTCCGACATTATAAATGGAATAAGATGTAATCAGTGATTATGCAAGTTCATCCAGGAGGGAGCTAGAAAATGCTATTTCCTTCACCAAGCAGTGAAAATTAAAAGCCACAGGAGCATCAGGAACAAGATGTCTCAGACTTGCCAGCAATTAACAGAAAGATATGTTTATCTCCAGCGGATGTGACAAATTTTGAAGTCATTTCAGCCTTACTGTAACTCTGCTGAGGGCTGATTTTTCCCTTCAAACTCTAAACTCAAACCAGTTTTATAGTTCTTATATATGCTATCTGATAAAGAACTATGTCAATATTTCTGCTTTTACTGGAAACCTGGTCCCTGCAGTCAGAATCTGTTCCACAAGAGTTTCCTACCCAGCCAACGTGATGGTCTGGTTGATAAGTCACCGAGTCAGCTTTCACCAGTGTTTCTAATAGGAAACAGCATTATGTTATATCTTCCAGGAAAAGTACCATCTGTTCCTCCTGTCAGTCTCTGCAACTGGCACCAAAAGATCTGTGGGGATTGTTTCCGTGCTGCCAAATTTCAGCAGAGTTCCTGCCACAAGCCCTGAGCACGGGTGAAGCTGACAAACAGTGGGAGAAGATAAGAGCTGCTGTTTCCACCCTGCCAGCTCACCGGGCCAACTCATTTACAGAGTAATTCCAGCACAGTCCATGCACCTTTGACACTCTCTTCCTGGACTAAATTCAGTCAGCAAAGCCCAGAATTGGTATCATTTGCATTAATTTGGATTGGCGAGAATCTGTCTTCTTTACTGGGGCGATGCTGATTTACACGAACCAGAAGTACAAACATTCCTTACCTGGAACCTGTGCAGTTCCAAAATGCTGGAAATGCAGAGATCCAGGCACTTGCTATCTTGTAAGAAGAGGTGCAAATGACCTGTCTGCATTTATTAAAAGACAGTACCTAAACAAAGAATTTTACCATAAAACTGTCTTTTATATTATCTCAAATATTAAAAAGGCCTCAGCAGAAGTTTCTAGGATCTAATGACCTTTAGATAAAAATGGGAACACATAAGTTTCGTAAATGTTTTTTCCCCAAAACTGGTCTTAACTGACCTGCTGCTCTACAGTTTAAGTGTCTGTAGATACTGGGGGCAAAACTCCTTATATTGAAACATGGATGATTATAAGTTATGAAAGATTCATTAACAAAATCTATCTAGTCTGTTAGGTTCCTGAAGTCAGAATAAATGAACTAAATACTGGCATTAAAAACAGTGGGATAAAGTGTCTGCTAAGTCCCAGCTGCTCTGAACATCAACATCACAACAGTAAAGATGCTTTCTGAAGGTGTGTGTAACCTTTCTTAGATCCACTGAGTTGAAGTATTTCATACAAAAAGAATCTGCAACTTACATTCAGTTTTAACCTGAAGGAAATTATTTGCTTGTGTGCTCTCCCAGAAAGTGACATTTTCTTTATTTTTTAATTAATTCTTTTGGTTTCTGTGGCTCACCAGTTATAAGCACACTGAAAATTCTCACGAAGGTTAAATTTTTTTTAGTTTGTTTTCAGTGAAGCAATTAAAAGAATTAATATATATACATAACAACTTTCAGTCATCCTGACACAATTTTATTTAAGGTTGTTGCTACTTAGTTTTAAAGTAGAATGGCTGCATGAAATTCAGCTTCCAAGTGCTCTGAAAGTATGGAGCAGAAGTGCAGCAGTGCTAAGTGGCTGTTCAGCACTCTGAACGGCGCCATCTACTCTGCTGATGCTTAAAAACTGTCACTTCTTGTATTCCAACCGGTCAACTTTATAAAACCCAGAACCCGAAGCACCTTACGTAAGCTGATTTTCTAATACTGCATTCATTCTAATTATTCCTGTTATTTAATATACTGGAAGCTCCTGGAAGTGAATATGAATACTAGGAAAATTACTGGGGTTTTGTTTTGCACATAACTTAATCATTTTAAAAAAGTGTTTTCTAGTGGATATTTGGGCATCTCCAAACTGTATCTCATTTCAGAACCCCTGGCAGCTAAGGATGAATACAGGTAACCACTTTCTAAATTCATTTTGCCTGAGGGAATCCCCACCTTTAGAACTGCACAAAAGCAAGGTATTTCACTTTTTGCACTGATGAAGTCTTTAAGTATTAAAAGCTGCACTGTTCATTCGAGAGTGAATTCTTTCTCGCTGCACAGAAACGTTAAAAAAGAAACAATATGTCATGTTTTCCACGTAGAAGCTCTTACAGAATTCAGTGATAAAGCTAAGTCAGGAAGAGGTGGAGCAGCCCATCAGTGCCACTCATCTGATGCTGGGACAGGGAGAACTTAACAAAACATGACTGAGTTTATGGAGTTAACCCGTGCAGAGCCCCTGGTGCAGCTGTTCCCCAGCAGCTGCCAGGAGGGCACAGCCACCGGCAACCCAGCTCCTGTAGAGGCTCCACTGCAAAGAAATAAACAGCACAAAAAGGAGGATTTATCTGGAGTGGCAGATGTGCCTGGCAGATAGCATCTGTGTCTGAACAAGGGACTCCTTCCACACAAATCTTCAGGGGCTGCAGTGCTGGGCTATCTCCTCTCCACAGCACTTTTACCCCACAGTGCTTGACAACCTTCCAGAGCACCATGACACTGCCACTCTCCAGCAGATCCAAAGGGCTCTTAAACATACTATTTAGCAGTTTTGCTTATGGTTTCCAGGGTGGTTGATCTTTTTTGTCTTTCGTTACTGAAGTATGTTATCTGTCCTCATAAGCTTTAAGGCTGCTTAGAAATTGAGGGGGGCAGCAGGGGGGGAAGAGAACCTAAGCAAATACAATTACTCATTTCGGATGGATACACACGTTGTTCTGAGCAACCTTCCATGAACTCTGAAACAGAAGGAAGTTCTGCAGTTCTAACCTATTACAGAATATGTGCATCCTAAAAAAACAGTTGCCATACCTTAAAATCAAGTTTTCCTCTTTCTTCCAAACCAAATGCCCATCTGAACTCATTTGTGATGCTTAGTGACCAGCAGCAGCAATTTGCAGACTTACTTTTGACATGGCCTTACATGAACTCAGATTCCCAAAGAGCTGAACAATCTAAACAGAAGCCAAATGTGCAGCTGACATTGTTAATGATTATATTAATAGTTGTACATATTATTTATATATTTAATAATAACAACAATGATAAATAACAACAACAAAAGGTCAAAACGGGAAAAAAGCGTCTACTTAGCAGGTTGCCAAGAGGCCATGGGCAGTAAGCAGATTATCAGGGCACAAGTGGGATCTGAATCACCAGGTAGCTGCTATGCAGATGATCTACCACAAAGAGAGTGCTTACAGAACGAAAGGATAAACAAATGAGACAGAGGTTGCCAACATCTGTGGAACAGTAACAAAGGTCACCCAGCAAGTGAGAGGGGTGCCCACAGGAAGGAGTTCTGAAGACAGTACATGTTCAGAATTTCTGGAAAAGCAGAGTGAGCAACCTCAAAGGGCGGCCAAAGCAAAATGCAAAGACCAATTTGAGGAACACGGGTATCTCTGTACTCGTGCCACGTGCAACGGAAACGCGCCCTCACAGTTCTTGAGAATGTCATTTTTATTGTTGATTTCAAAGTACCAAAGTTCAGCCTGAGATGCCCCACAGGAAAGTCACAAAGTAGAAGTGAAAGTGTGTCATGCGTGGAAGCCCTGTCATAAGCTGGGTACGATACTCTGTGTGTGTCATATGAGCAAATAATGATGGGAGATGCAACATCAGTTGTAAGGGGTTCATCAGGGAGAGATAAAGAGGAAAACACTGGCCAGGCAGATGTGAAACTAAAGGGGTATTTTAAGAAACCAGGAAATGTACATAAGAATTTAGGCATGGATAGAAGGAATGTTAAGGCAATTACCTATAGAGCTGGAAATGGGTTCACAGCACTCAAATTGTGCAGAATCAAGCCAGGAGTAGGCAAAAGCTGGGTTATGTAAGTCAAAGATCTTGGGTTTATTGTTTTAATTATTTATTATTATGCTGCTACTAAAGCAAGATATACAGCAAAGGGAAAGGGTTTAGAAAACCAAAACCTGGGCCTAATGAAGGGTGGAATGAGTGGGACCAGAAGGTTGGGTGATTGCTCTTCCATGAGTTCACTTGCCATGAGTGGCAAACTCCTTGCTCCCTTTCAACTGACCTACTCTTGCTTTTAAAATAGCCAACACAGGCTTATTATATTCCATGCCACTTTGTATCAAGTATTCTTGTTGTTTGATCGTGCCTTCTCTCACCTTACATTGCACTGAATTAACCACATTACAAATGGAACCAGTATCAATTACGAACTTCCCACTTGCCAAACTGGTCAACGGTTGCACCACAAAGACATAAATGACAGGGTTGGAAGGGGCCTGTTTTTCAGCCCAGCCCCCAGTATCAAGCAGGATTTTCTTCTCCACTCATGTTATAAGCATTTTATCTGAGCTGTATCATTATATTACAAACAGCAGCAACTCAGCAACTGCACGAGAAAACTACACTGTGAAACCTACTTGCCTGCACTGCTGCATTTTTTTCCCCCTCATATCTAATCTGGGCTATTTCATTTTTCTTTTCTGTATATCCAGCCAACAAGTCACTTGTTAATCCCTATGGTATGTATATAAGCTAGTAAGCCTGAAGAAATGTCATGTTACCCAGACTTAGAGGTGACAGCAGTGTGACACTTCACTCTCCAGCACTTCAGAATTCAATCTGTTCCCCTTGATGTACAACAAACTGTAGGTTTGTTCTTTTCCAGAAATATTGATCATCCACTATTTAAAGTTTTAAGACTCAATCCATAAGTAATATTCAGCATGACACTTCCAAAAAGCACCTACCAAACCCTGACGAGGTGCTGACAATCTACTAAATCATGGTTTATAAATACATAACAGCACTTCTGGCCGTGATTTTTAGTTTGCTCAGCCTAGATCTGAAGCAAATCTGTGCTGCCCAGCAAAGCTCTGTGTAGGGCCCAGCCTCCCCCAAGGCAGCACTGGGTCTCAGTCTGTAGGAATGAAGAGATCCTGTGGGAACTCAAGAAGACGTGACAAAGGTGCAAGTGCTTGGCATGTTTAGAGACTTACCTTGTTGGCAACGGCTTTATTAGCTATGTACTTTATTAGCTATTAGTTTATAATGATATCAACAGCTTGTGAAAACACATTCAGAGGTCAGATAAACCAGGTAAGAGCTACGTCACATAGAGATGATAATAGAGCAAGTAGACAAACCATTTATTGTATAAACAAAAAAATCTGCAGAGCAAAGAGACATTGCTGCAGCTGGATAAAGGGTTAGTTTTTAAAGTCAAATAAAATAATCCGAGCGTAGAATGGTCATGCTTCACACTCTTACCCAACCTGCTCTGCAACTTGGTGCTGCATTATGAATGAAAATGTCTGAAAAAGCCTGACTGCAGCTATGGACTCTGTAATACAACTGAGCAGAACTGCCATTTCTTTCTCATTATTTAAACTTCATTTTACGCATCTTTTCTAAAATAATCTTTGCCACCAATTGCTCTCAACTTTTTGTGCTGTGTTGCAGTAAGTTTTTTCTTAAGTGCTTCATGCACGTTGTTATCTAAATAAAACCACCTTCAGCTTTAATGGAGTGTTAAGGAAATTGGCTTTTGGCCAAGTAGGAGCACTCTAAAAGTGCTTCTACATGAATACCTTTCCTACTTTGCTGTTTCCCTGGTGAACTTAGGATGATTAAAGTCCTTCTAATGTTTTGAAGCACCCAAAAACTTGATGCTACAGTTTGCAACATGAAGTTATCCACAGCACACAGACAATTCTGTCTGTGGACTATGTATCAAACAGGATCAGGGGAATTTTCTGCCATTTGGGAGCTGAGGTGGTTTTACAATATTCGTTATGAATATTTAAATACAAACTGCAGTCAGAGTAACTCAACACAAACGGGATGACCATTTTTAGACTTCACAGAATATTCTGAGTTGGAAGGGACCCACAAGGATCTAGTCCAAGTCTTACGTGAATGGCCCATAGAGAGATCAACCCCAAAACTTTGGTGTTATCATCATCATGCTCTAAACAACTGAGCTAATCTCAGGTTTAGTGGTTTTCCGGTATTTATTTCATAAACACCTGCTTATTTTTTCAGTAAGGGATGCTACATTGGTGTTTATTTGCTATGGAATAAAGCCTTGGAATTTCTAAATATAAGACAAATTATTTGGAAAAGACAGCTCTCTGTTTTTGGTGATATCAGTTAAAAACATACTTCAAAGGTAGTAACTTTAATTAGTCTTGAGAAGTTTCCATATAAACAATGGAACGACCACAGTAAAAAATTCAGTATGGCATGAATCACCAATCTGCAGTTCAAAAACTATTTCAAGAAGTGATCCATTTTAAAGTTGTGGAAAATATATACATTCACATCCATTAACTGCAAGTGGCATGCAAATATCTATGAGATTAATCACCTTTTTTTAAAAGGAAGCAGAATAGAACTCATAACACCATCACAAAATGAGGGTTATGTCATAACACCTTTTTACAACACCAAAACAATCTCCAAATTCAAAGTAAATGCTCAACAAACTTTTCTTCCTACCTTGTTTTACAAGCTGGCTCGTGTCTGCCAGCACCACAAGCACCTGTGCGCTTTGTCGTACGGGAATTTTTAAATACTGATTGTTCAGGATATACGGCCTATAAAAATGAAACCTCAAAGCTACACATTCTCCTCCCGAGTTCAAAAATAAAGCCCACGCTCCGGAACGAGGGCTGTTGACTGCACTTGCGGAGAATGGCACGGGCTCTGCATCATCCCTGGAGAACCCCAGCGCCGATGACAAAACCATACCAAACCCGCGTGCCCGTGCCTTTTAAGCAGTAAACCCGAAAACCCAGGGACTACAAAGCCAGCCGGATCCAACAGCTCCGAGCCCAGCCTCTCGCTTCTTGAAACTGGCTGTAAACAGGGGAAGGGAGGGGCCAGGCGCCTGCCAAGCCAAGCAGAAACTTGTGAGTAACTTAGAGAGGCAAAACAAGTGCAGCGCAGGCAGCGGCTCCCAGCGCGGTGCCTGGCGCTGGCCGGGCCAGCACCATGTTCCCCGGGAGAGCCACGCCGGGGCCTGGCGGCCGGCTCCGTGCCTCGGGAAGGCGGCTCGGGGCAGGGCCACACGGGAATTAAAGGTGAGAGAGGCTGCGGGGCCGTGGGAGCCGGCGGCGGGCGCGACGCGCGGTGCCGCTGCCTGCCCGGGCCGGGGCTGCGCGTCCGGCGCGATGCCGGGCTGGGAACGGGAGGATCCGGGCAGCGCTGGGGCCGCCGCAGCCGGGGCACCGTAAACAAGAGGCTGCAGCCTTCACTTATGCAACGGAGGCAACCTGGGGCTGCAGAGCCGCCGGTGGCCGCGCAGGGAAGGGGGCGGCGGGGACTGAGCGAGCCGCGGTGCTGCGCGCAGGGCTCCGAGGAGCGACCCGGGCACGGCAGAGCGGCCGCGGTTGGGAGGGACAAAAGGCACGGCTGGGTGCGAAACGCTGAGGGGCCTGCACGGCGCAGCGAGCGGGTTCCGTGCCTTCGCCGGTAAGCGAGCATTAAACACGGGGCATTTCGGCTACAGCGGCAGAAATGCCTCACCTGGGAACTTAAAAGTCGTCAAGAAAATCTGAGAAAGTGCTTTTAATTTTGGATTTTATTTTTGCTCATTTCAGAGGTAAATACTGGCGTTTCCCTATGATTACTATTTAACCCAGCAAATCGTCTGCTATTTCTGTCATTAAAACAGAATTGACGTGTTTAACTGCACTTAGAGGACGTAAAGAAAAAAAAAAAGGGCGGCAATGACTAAAACCACTTGTGAAACCAGACATCCCCCTGCTCTGTAAAATACAAAGCCTGGTAACAAAGACTGTTGATCTTCTGAGACAATATACAGGCAAGTTATTCAGTGGCTGATGTAACTCAGTCTGGAGTAATCAAAGCTACATGCTTAAGGATAAACCTACATAATGGAATTATGTGATTGTATCCATGCCTGTGCTTAGTCACCTTTGCACTCACGAGAATGCATATATTTGCAATATCTAGTTCCAGTCTGCTGCTTTGCTTGAATCGAGTCATAACAGTTGAATGAGGTGTAGTTTTGGTTCCCTTCAACTGCAAAAAACAACAGCTGTACTTTTTCTTTCTTAAAAACTTAACAGACGCTGCCTGAAAACAACCTGGGTTGTTTTTGGTGCTCAAAAATAGAATGAGGATGGAAAGACAACATAGATATGATACGGTCCGCTCATATACAACAATATAGCTGAAGAACTGATGTGAGAAAATGAACTGAAAAAGTCAAGTTTTCCCACAAAGGTGAAAACGAGCTTTGAAAACAACAGAACTTCTGGTGCTGTCACAGAAGCCACTTCTCTGAGGAAATCCAACATAGGACAGTGGAATAAAAATTTGCTTGCCTGGCTAAAATTACTGTATTTTTAGCCTGATTTCTGGCTCAGCTTATGGTACTTAGAAGAAAAATGCACACAAAACAACTGCAGTGGGAAATAAAACATGGAAGTTGACACGATTTTGGGACAAATTCTATACTATGGCTGAAGAGTCAAAGAATTAGCACCAGGGAGATGCAGTCACGTACCCGTATGCTTACAGACCCCACACAGTATAATTTAGCCATCTGCTTCATGGAGTGTAGCATGTTGTCTAGTAGCATTCATTTTCATTGCACAATGTTTACTGTGGATTGATTAAATCTTGCTCTCTCTCTGGAGAGAATCCAGGTATGTGTGCTTATACTTTGCTATAGGTGCTGAAAGGGAAGCACACAAAACCACAGGAGTATGTGACAGACAGGGTACGTGACATGGGAAATCACCTGCTGCACCAGCTCTGCACTGTCCCTGACATGGGCTGCCATGAGTAACAGCCATGATTTTAAGGCTGTGCCTGTTTTGAGTTGTACTTCAGAGATTATTTCTTGTTTCTGCACTTTGGAAAGAGACTTTACACGATTGCTTTGAAGTTCACTTGGTTTCAGTTAAAACACTCTCTCTTTACTGATGATAAAGCAAAGATGGCTGGGCCACAACTGCTGATAGTAGCATACTTTTTAAAGAATTCAAGCTATTTTGAGAGGAAATGATAGCTGATTCTTGCCTTTTTGGAAACTCAGACTGCCCTGATATTAGGTTCCCTGGACTACAGAGGTCCATTGTTTTTTTGAAACTAAATGGTTATAAGGTTGGAAGTCTGAATACAAACTGACCTATTTAAAATAAAACCAAACTCCCCCTCCTTACACCTCACTTCCCAGTATCCTCTAGTCTTTGTCAACTTTATCAGTGATCCAGTACACATCCACCATACTGCCTTGGATGTGCCTCTTAAGAAACTCTTTTTTCAAGGTAAAGCTTATTTAACATCTTAAGAGATCTCTATTTTCCATCATATAGTGAAGATTTGTACTTCAGCTTATATCCTTCCACTCTTCAGTAGTTACCCTTACGTATTATTAGCTATATACAAGGTACTGTTTGACAGTTTTTTTTAAATTGTATTACTATTCATATATACTTCAATACTTAAAGATAGTTTACAACTTACTTCTGTTGAGTGTCCTGTATCAACTAATTTACCACTAGTTTCATTTAAATTACAACTTCAGAACATGTATTAGTCTCATGAAATTTTGAATCACAGTTGACTTTCTTCTAGACTAACTACATCAGTTATGTGACGCGTGTAATCTTTAAATTCAAAATGTTTTCTTCACAGTACTTTGCATTTCATTTACAATGTAATATTTTAACAACATTTTCACTGTTTCTCTCTCTACAGAAAAGCTGGTAACCAGCAAAGAAGACACAAAAGCTAAAATCACTATGTGGAGCTGTGAAGCCTTAATCAACAGTACCAAGAACAGTGAGGACCAGCATCTCTGCCATGACTTCGACCTCGTGCTTTCCATCTTTTCCCTACTCTACCTCATTATATGTTTCCCAATTGGCCTTTGTTACAATGGCCTGCTGGTCCTAGTTAACCTCTACAACAAAGCTACTATGACTATGCCAGATGTTTACTTCGTCAACATTGCCGTTGCCGGTCTCATCATCAACACTCTGGCACCAATGTACCTGCTAGGTCTTGCCAATACAAAATGGGCCATCTGGAATTCCAACAATGAAGTTTATATTACCTTTCTTATTTTATTCAACGTCTCATCGTTAGTTACCATGTACTCTACCACACTGCTCAGTCTGGACTACTACATTGAGCGTGCTCTGCCCAGGACTTACATGTCCAGTGTGTACAACACCAAACACGTCTGCGGGTTCATCTGGGGCGGTGCCATGCTCACAAGCTTTTCATCTCTCCTGTTCTACGTCTGCAACCACGTGTCCACCAAAATAATTGAGTGTTCCAAGATGCAGAACCAGGAAGCAGCAGATGCCATCATGGTGTTCATCGGGTACGTTGTGCCCGCCATCGCTGTTCTCTACGCGCTGACGCTGATCCTGCGGATACGCAAGGAGGCCACGCCGCTGGATCAGGACACTGGGCGCTTGGATCCATCAGTGCACAGGCTGCTGATTGCCACAGTCTGTACCCAGTTCACCCTGTGGACACCCTATTATGTTATTCTCTTGGTAAGCACGTTTACTAACCTACGAGGAAGAATTCCAGATGTAAATTCTGTTCAAATATTACACTTCGCCACGATTTTGTCAAAATTCCTGGCTTTCTCCAGCAGCTTTGTCATGCCTCTGCTCTACAGATACATTAACAAAAACTTTCCCAACAAATTACGACGTTTGCTTAAAAAGATACACTGTGGGAATCAAGGGTGTTCTCACGAGCGCACAGTGGTACAGCAGGTCATGACATAGGTGTGACACAACCCCGCTGGGTGCTCAGTGCTGGGACTGTGACACTGCTGTGCTGGCACTCAGACATTAGAGAGTCCCAACCAAGAGGCTGGAAGGAGCTTCCATTGCAGTTGAATGCAAGAGTCTTAATTTTCCAGTAGTTTGCTGAAGTGGTGTGAGGCTCTGGCCTGTGTGCTGCACTACCTGTGACATCTGATACCTTCCGTGCACTGAATTGGTGGCAAAGGATAAACTCTGTTTTCATGGCTCTGATCTTCCTGTCTGAAGAAATCACTAAGCAGTTTACTGAAGTCTTGACTGAAGACACAGCACCTTGTATCTTGTATAGGAAAAGGTATTACCTTGTTTTCTGTACAAAGTGATAGTGCTATCCTTGATGAAGTAAATAGAATTTTTCAATGAAGATTATATAGATGATCTTTACTGAAGATCATATTATCCAATTATACATGTCCAAATAGTAAATGTTAATTATAAATTAAATTATTTAATTTCTTTCTCCATCACTGAATCCCCTCTAAAAGAAGCCTAATTTACTATTTTCAGAAATTATTTTCTCACACAAACTAACCTGTTTCAATGTTTATGGTAAAGTGATTTTTCTTTTAGCTACAGCAAATAACAAAAATGTGTTTTAATTTCCCAGTGCTTTGTTTGTATCCTAAAACATTTCAGGAATTCAGAAATATTTATTAACTAATTCTGACGGAACTTAGAGATGTTCATTCCACATTTAAAATGAAGGACACAGTCATTTACAAAGTTAAATTAGAATTTAACTAGTAAAGATTGTCTGGCTAAGTGTTATGGTCCACATATGTTCATGTAACAAGAGTAATTATCTTAAAAAATAAATATGTTTATGATTAACATTTTGTATTTTCAAGGGATATGTTTGCAACAAATAAATTAAACTCTCTTTAATCTAGGACATCACTGGAGTTTTGGAAATCATATAAAATTCCCCAATACAGGAATCCCAGTCAGCAACAGCTCTTTGCTGACCTCTCAAAAAAGCCTTCCAGTGGGATTCTTGGATACACAGTAAAGTCTAGTTTCACACTAGGGATAAAGAAATCCAATCCAGATCACCAAATTTTACTATTATATGAAATATGTAAGAAACACAGACATGCTGCAGGAAGCACATAAAGAGTTACAACAACAAAACTACAAAGCACTGACCCAAAAACTACCTGTTCTTGTGCTGCTGTTGCATTAATGACAGGAGGGGGGGTAGAAGTGAAACTGATATTCTCCCACTGGTGTGGGGCCACAAGACATTTCTGTCACTTGATACATGCTACAGCAGCATCATTTTGTTGCTTAATCTGTCACAGCACAACTCAAATCCCACGTGACTTCATTAAAAAAATGTGACTTTTCAAGCTTCACGTATGGAGCAAGACCAGAACTGAACCTTTCCCATTGCTTAGAGCACAGTCTTGTCTGGTGACTGGTCCTAGTCTGTCAGCAGAGGTACTCACTGAAGTTTTACATGAAAAGCATGTGAGGAACAGACCTTTCAGACCTTTTCCCTTCAAGCAATTTCTTCCCATAGTCTTCTTTGCTTATCCTCTTTATCTACAAGCATCTCTAAGTTACCAACATCCTGGTGGAAGACTTTCCATTACTCTTTACTTTTTTAATAGCTTTTCAGATTTTCTTGAATTTTTTTAACCCTTAAAGCCTACAGAGTAAATAACCTGTTTCTGTGGTGTTTTCAGTTTTAGCCTGTTGATGAAAGCCATGCTAAGGAATGAAGCTGTTCCTTACCACTGTGTCCCAGCTCACACACTCATTTATAGTGATTCTATGCTGACATACATGATACTGGCTGCTTTCTAGGTTTTGCCCCCCTTTGTGAGATTTTCTATTAATTTCTATACATCTTGAGCATTCAGGCTCACTTCCACACAGAAGTGTTTAAGAACAAAATCTTTCCTTACAGCTGTCAAGCAAACAGACTCCTCCTTCCCAGCTGAGGAAAATGAGGTTTCTTAATGCACCACATTAAATCTCTCATATAAAATCTGTTAAAGAAATTCTCTGCCATTATGCAGGAAGAGTTCCAGCAGGGAGGAACTGGCTTATCTGGTGTGAATAGAGGCTTTCAGAACTGGGACACTGCCAGAACGGTGCAGCTGAGCAGGCAGCATTAAGTGCAATTTCAACTTCCACATTGCTTCCTCACTTCCATCTCCTCCTTCTCTTAAGGCATCCTATTTTCTGTCTCTAACAGAACTGTTGCCTTTATTTCTGTTCTTTTCTCTCTGTGTTAAACTCCCAGTTTCAGATCATGGCTCTTCTATAATTTCTCTTTATCGTTTTCACTTCTCTGCACAATTTATTTAACTTTCATTTCTCTCCCATCCCTGCTTGGTCTTGCACACCTGGTACCATTCAATACTCATGTTTACTTCATCACACTGACTCCTTTACCATGATCCAAATCTTACTCAGTGATTGGACATTACAAACAAATTTATGTACTAAAATGGAAGCTGCTATTTAAGAGATATAGAAAGACAGATTTTTATGTAATTTACCCGTGGGGTATCAAATCTGGTTTTTTTCCTAATCTTTTTTACTGCAACGGGTATTTGTCTGTATCCTTGATAAACACTAAATGTGATGGCAATCATTCATACAACAACTTGGATAATTGAATGAACAAGACTGGTATCCACTCAACCTCCTTTAAAAGTTAATTTGATGTATTAGTTGCCTCAAAGAAACTGCCATGAATCTGCCTGGCTGCTGTTCTCTTGAGCAAATTCTGAACTTAATTGCAGCACCCTCACCTGGTGTCTCTTAAAAAGCAGTATCCTAAAAAGAGAGAGCTTTGCAATATTTATATAAAGAACAGTAGGGGGGCAAGTGCAGTAAAATACTTAAGGAAATACAAGGTATCATAAATTAGGAAGAACTTTTATGGACAAATCTTTACTATACAAAGTTCTCAAGAATGGGGCCTTTCCATTTCAAACACCTGAAGGTTTTTGGTGACTGTAAATAGGGGCTTATCTATTACACATTTAAATAGATATGAATAAAATACTGTATATATGCAAGATAAAAATCAGCCTACTGATGTAAAAAGAATCTGCAAAGAGTTTATTAAATTATTTCTTAAACTGTATCATTTAAATGTAAACCTCTGAACAGGAAGGTGTACTGTATGCTTCTGTATGTATATAATGTGTACTAGAAAGTAAGCACTAGTTAAGTGCCATTATTAACAGTGTTATTTTCTCACAAAATTAAACTTAATATTTGAGTTGATCTATGGCTTATAGCCCTCTTGCTGAACTGCTAATTAAGTCAAATCAATGAACTAACAAAAATGTCATGCTCTGCTTCTGTGTGTGTTACTAACACAGCTAGCTCAAGACAGGTCCTTGTTGACTAACTTAGTAGAGGTCCTAGTTTCAAAAGTTTACATTTCAGAATCAAATTTTGTTGGGCTCTGAAGATGTAATTTCACTTAATTAAAGAAAGTGATCAGCCACTAGAAAATTCCTGGTTCTATTGCGATGAAGAGATGTGGACTCCAATATCATGTCAAGATACTACAGAAATGGACTTTCTGGAAAGCTTCATAAAGGAAGTATTGGCTCATAATACACTCTAAATAAAAAGTGTTCAGGTGTATGTGGTCAATAAAATGTGTGATTTTTTTTTTTTCGTTTGCTTTCTTTTTGATAAAAACCTGTTGCAGACAAGCTTAAACCTGTGTGGCTTCACTGAATCAAAACATAACAGATTGCATGATTTGGATGTCAAATTTCCAGGACATAATTTGACATTATTAAAATCTCATTATTTATCACCATGAAGTTGGCTGGGAAGAAAAGCTAAAAGGCACATACCTCCCCTGATTTTTTTCAGCATAAAGTATCCTGCAATTAACGAGACAGAGTAACAGGGCACCTGGAGATCAGTGCAAACATTGGCCACATCCTGACAACTTCCTTTCCTTTGTGCTGCCACAATCAGTTTCCTGCAGAAGTTCTCTTGGTTCTCAGAACAACATAAAATAACCCACACCTCTGGCATCCCAAAGAAAACACAGCTTTTAAGAATCTAAGGTACCTTATAACACATTCATTGCAGTAACCACTGCACTTAACCAAAAGATTACTCCCCGTGGATCAATTCGTTTACCCTACATATATGAAAATATTTTCTTGGCTGTACTTTCAAAATTATTCATTTGTTCCCGTTCAGTGTTCTGTGAAGTGTAGAAAGACAGCAACTAACAGCAAACTCTATTTAAAATAGTTATTGCTAAACTCTTTTAAAAAACCCTCAGTCCAAGGCACGCCTGAGTTTTAAGTCTCAGTCAGAAATAAATGAAAATGGCAACTATCAAAGTGGAAGTTGCAATGTTACACCATTTAATCAAAGCCAAGTATCTGACAGGATGTCCTTACTTCCACACAGTGTTTTAAAGGGTGTGTTCTGCTACTTTAATAGGAGAGCCAGCATCTCTGAACAACTACAGAGCAGGGATTTTCTGATCCTTCATTCCACAGAGCTTTTGGATACAACCAACAAAAAGGCTGTTTCTCAGCTGGATTAGTAAAACCCCTCATGTACAACACAGACTGAAGGATTTTCAGTGAGAACAGAGTTAGTTACTAGGCACCAAGTTCACAAGCCCACAGGTTTTTGGGTGAACAACTACATAAATGCAAGGAAAAAGGGTTGATTAGGTACAACGAAGTCAAGATGTTCACACCAGTACAAACCAGGCTGACACAGCACCTGAATCTGCCATTATCTGTCAATACAGGGACTTCACAGAAGTCAACCGCATTTTGGAACAGTCACAGAAAATACTCATTCAACTACTACGTAACAGGAGAATAGGCCCCAAGGTTGCAAAGAAAATTCGACACTGCTACCACAAGCCTCAGAAGGAAGTTACACCATTTTTTTTTCCTTGTTTAAAACTAAGATCCAATTAATTTTTTTTTTTTTGTGCATAGGTAACGCCCTATTTATCACTGCTTAATAAAAATGAAAGCAGCTCAGTGTCTAGGCTGGAGACCTCGTGAGCTTCACTGCAGCAGCATGGGACTGGTAAAAAAAGCAGAACCCGCCCAAGTGCCACTCTCAGTTCCACTGTTTGCTGGGGACTCGGAAAGGAATTGATTCATGCCTAAGTTTCTGCAGCTGTGAAGTGCTCAACACACTGACAGATCTGAAACGTCTGCTCCTAGATTAATTTGTTTCTTAATAAGCAAAACCTTGTGTATTTCTTGAGCATCTCGTGCAATACCTTTTCCAAGTGAAAGCAATCTAATGGTACAAAACCAGCTCTGCAGACTGCCATGGCAACAAATGTGAAGTGTGAAATGTTTCCTCTGATGAACTTCCTTTAGTTTTCCATTATATATCAAAACACTTTGACATATGCTGACTACATGCTTTTTCCATCAGGAGAGCAGATCTATTATCTCCTTTGTCATCCTACTTTCTTCCCACCAAGTCTTTCCCTTACCTTGAAAATCCATGTGATTTCCTTATATTCTTTCCTTCTAAAGAACTGGCACCTTTAATTACATCCGCAAGAATTGTCAAAAATATTCACAGTCTGCAGCAGGCTGAATTTCCGTACAATTACAAATCATGACAGTAAAACACTTTAAAGCACCAGATTCTCATTAGAGTGTTTATTAATTAAGTATAAAAATATATTAAAAAAAAACAACCCTCTTTCTATCAGAAGTTCTTTAAAGCAAGATTTATAACCAGAAGTGAATCCATTTAATCTAGTTTAAAAAGTACTTGCACACTTTTCCCCCTCTTCTTAAATACATTATCCCAGAGGTGCTGCCAGTGGCACTGATGGGCTCAGCCTTGGCCAGTGGCAGGTCCATCTTGGGGTCAGCTGGAATTGGATCTGTTGGACATGGGGAAGTTTCTGGCAGCTTCCCACAGAAGCCACCCCTGTAGCCTCTTCCCTGCCTCTGCTATCCAAACCTTGCCATGCAAACCCGGTACAATTACTAATTACAAAGTGAATTGAAAAGCCTAATTTTAGTCCCCCAAAATTTGCAAATTTAAGCTGGAATTTATCTTGAAGTAGGTAGAATTTCTGCACTATTTCTTATGTCCAAAACCTTTAAAAGATCATTTTGAAATGAATTCTGGTGTTGGTTTATCAAAGCTGTTTTAGAAACTCCATCTGGTGGTCACTGGCAGAATACTCTTGCAGTTCCCCAAAGCAGTAAGATCAGTAAAATTAGTTAGATTTAAATTCATCTTTAGGCGAAAAAACACAACAACTCAGTCCCAGTTTCTGTTAAACACAGATTTGTACAGCTGGTGCTGTCTGCAAGCAGTGAGGATATTGCTACAAGTATTTAGAGGAAACAACATTAACCTCAACTTGTACAACCAACTGCTGCTGTGAGGGAGGGGCAGGTAAGAGACAATTCTGTTGCAAGAAACAAATCTCAACAAGGGTTAATTTTAGTTTTGAACCTAAGAGAAGGGTATTTAACCAGGCTACTAGGTCTGACTATTCACGAGGAAGAAATACTTATTAAAAAGCACATGTTTCTTGTATTGTTTCATGAAACATCTGTTACTAGTCATTGTGGTTGACAAGATGCTCCAAGACCAAAGGAGATGCCCTTCCCATTCAGCTCCAGAGTATTGTAATTCTTTCTAATTAAGTATGGTTTCACTAGTTCACAATGAAATAGATTTCTTACTTAATTAAGAGAGAAGTCTGAAATTTTTCAGGTCCAGCCTATGTGCAGTTAAATAATCATTCCAGCACCTGCAGTGCTATGCAGAGACCAGCTCTCTTATTAAAACTTGCCATTAGAAAAAGCTTTTTTCCACCCTTTAGTAGAATGTTATTTTGAAATACAGGCAATTTTTGAGCTCTTGTAGCTGAGTTACACAGATGATTTACCCGTATTGAGGAATTTATTTTGTGATTGATAGAAACATTACTGTATAGTAATAATAGTAAAATACTGGTTAGTAAAACAACTCACACTACAAACAGTGCTCCAATAAGCCAATAATAAAATCACTAATAGTGAACCACAGGCAAGGAACCCTGAGATGTGAAGGCAGCAATCACACAGCAGCCAGCATGGCTGTTCTAGGAGAAAAGGAAGAAATGTTGATTTACAACTGGCCTCTGAGGTGCAGGTAATCATTAATAACCAGTGCTTATGGATAAACATCACCAGCCTGGGCTTTCTTAACCCCATCCAAGCAGAGAGAGCAAGACTATCAAATTTTACAATTTCACATAGCTCAGTGTACCTTATAAATAAGCAGAAGCATCTGAATTCCGTTTTAAAAACCACACTTAAAAAAGCCCTTCCTAAACCAAACATGCAGGGAATATAATACAATAAAGCCATGCGAGGTTTTTTAATTCTAAAATGAATCTATACACAAAATTCCTTTAACTTTCTTCCAACTAGCAATTCTTGGTTCTCTGTGCAACTTCCCTCATGTTTTGGGGTTTGGTGGTTTGAGTTTTTTGGGGGAGGGGTGTCCTTTTTAATATCAAAGGCCTGATGTTCTACAGTGTTTTAATCAAGGACACAAATTTGCTTGCTGTCAAGTAAGACTAAACACAGGTAAAATTAACAGCAAGGCCTTTCACAAGAACAGTTTTACAGAGTGACTGGCAACTGTGCATCCATATAACAAAAGCCTTACAAGAGCTGCCCCTCTCAAAAATTAGGGTTTTTTTGCCCCAGGACTTTTGAGGTATTGTATTAATATAAGTGGCTTTAATGTCTTAAAATGCCACAAAGAAAAGCTTCCAATATTTAAGCTCAGCCGAATAGCAATCTTTGACTAGCACAGTGGCTTATATCCCACACTCAAGTTATTTCTTACACAACAACAACAGAAGAAAAATTAAGGTGGAAATACATGACAGTTGATGAAAAACATCTTTGAAACAAAATTGCAGTGTATTGCACGATTCAAAATTCCAGTAACAATGCAACTGCTTTTCATCATAATACACTGGGGTATAGGCAATAACAGTCATTTAATATTCCAAAACAATCCTATCATTCCACACAGGGATGGTTTTCTTAGTAACCTTACATCCAAAAGGCAAGAAAAGATACCTTAATTGAAAGAAGGCGGCAACAGTGTGGTCTGAAAATAAACTTCAGGCTTCTCATGCAGTATTAGTTCCCTAACAATAATCAGTACCCCACAGAATCCAGCCCAGTCCTTGGACTACCTGCAGGTTGATGCAGCCTCTGGTCCCAGGATCCTTGATCACCCTGTGGCTGTTTGATGTTGCACCAAGCAAACAAGAGCTCTAATGCTCAACTGAGCGTTGCAGCTCTTTGCTGAACAACTGATCACCATGATTCAGAAGGAAGGTGAGCAAGACAGGATCACCATCTCCGTAATAATCCACAGGATGGATATGCCTGAAGCCAGAGAATAAAAAGACTGAAATCGCCAGGGTTGCAGCATCTCACAAGCCAGAAGCACTGAACAGTGCTTGTTAGAAAAGATGGAGAAGGTTCTCTCATCTGGCACACATGGATAGGAAAGAAAGAGCCTTCACTTCAAATTAAACCTCCTGTCAGGGATCTGTGCTCTGCTAAACATATCAGTAATATGGGTCAATTAAGAGAAATTATTGGTGTTGGTTAAAAAAAAAAATCATTCACATCTGCTTTCTTTATGGCAACATCTGTCACCCAGTACTGGAGATATTTATTTTGCCATATGAACAGTTGTGTTCAAAAATAAACCCGAATTTTGCCCACCACAGCACACTGTAAGTGGTTGTTATCAGCCAATCCTGATATATTGACACAGCATCTCACAACTATTTCACTTCTGTAACTTCACCTTTCCTGCCTCCATCCTATCCTGAAAATCACTATCATACACCCACCTTTTCCACTGAGAGCAAGTAAACTAATACATGAAAAGAAATTTCACCAAAAAATAATAAATCCATAAATCACTGATAAAAATAATTATGACATTATGCATCATCCCAAACACAATCACTCAACCATTTTCTGCAGCTTTATGAAACCCTTATACAACTGAGCACTGGTCTGCTTGCCACTATCCTCATATGACTTGTACCCTGTGATCATTTAAGCAAATTAAACAAACTGGTTTATTGTTTTTTTCTAAGGAAAGATGCAGCTGGTCACACAACAGCAATATTTTTGCTTTTCTTTTACTAATGCATTAACTGTGACAGTAACAGCACAGCGAGCTGCTGCCAAAGCTCCACCTGGGAGCTCTTAACATACCTCAAAAATTTTTGTTCGTTTCTGTAGATGAGGCAGAATTGCAGCTATCGAGATGGGAATCAGCAAGGTCTAAACAGAATAAAGAATACAGAGTTGGGAAACTTTGATTTTCTAACCTCTATTTCTCCTCTGGCTTTCAATTTATTCCATCATCTTTGGAAGAATAAATTTCTCAGTAGCCAAACAAACGTGATGCTTTCTGATGTGCGAGTCTCTCAATCTGTGTACAGTTCTGAAACAGGCTGTGCTACTTGCACCTGATTCCAAGTAGGAAACATGTTCTTGCTCCCTAAATACCACTGAATAATGAAGTTTAATAGAGGTTTCAGACAAAGTATGAGCTAATGTCTGTAAATGTGAATGCAACTTTGAAGATGGGAGCTTTCTCTTCGATTACTTTTTAAAGATGGGAAGTGTAAGAAATAGCTTCTCTCTTTTTACTCTTCTGATTCTATTTATACAATCATCAGTGGATAATTTCCCTTGGAGCTCTGCTTACCCAGCCCATGCATTGTCCCACCCGAGGTTACTGAATAACAGGAAATGTGGCCTCAACACTGCTGTGTCAGGGTTTATCTGCACGGGAGTTACTCCTTGCTCCCCGACTGCTCATTAACTCAAAGTCACTGAAACCTTTGTAAAGAGTGGTTTGAATATTCCTTGAATTGGTGCAGTCATTGATTTGCCTTTCTTTTACTAATAAACACAAAGGGCACAGCCAAATAGCCTTGTGTGTACACCCACCCAAGGCAAATTCAACAAGATATAAACCCTCAGCAGTTTGCTCCTGGCTCACAGCCAATAAATAACATTAGTTCCCCCCCTCTGCCCCCAGCAGGGCCCAGAGTTATCAATAAGGGACCTATTCAAAGCACTTCAGTGGAAAGTACAGCAACAAAACCACGCTGCAACTGTTCAGCATTGCCTCAAGTGCACAAGTGATCCATTCTGGAAGCTAAAAAGTTAACTTGATGACCAAAACCTTCCTGAAATTTTTCTGTAATTTCAAAAACAATCATTTCACTATGCCTACATGGTTTGGTGTGCTCTCTGTACAGCCCTCAGTCCTAGAAAGAATAAGGTGACACTTGAAATTTGCATCTTTACTGAAAAACCAACAGAAAAAGAAAAGAGTCACCTGATTTGCACGTAAAACAATGCACATTTTTTTTTTACCATTCTTAACTATGAGAACTTAGCATCAACAGAATGAGCCTGGCTTAGGGTACAGCTCACAGGGAAATGCTACATACAAAACACCTGCACTACACTGCCACTGTGCCCAAGGTTTTGGAGGAACTACTGCAAATAAAAGGGAAACAATAAACAACCTACCCAGTCCAACAAACTGCTACACATGATAATCAAAACCAAAGGCTCTGTGGGAATTACAGTATTCTCAATAAAGGCCATTGGAAAGCACATTTCACAGAGCCCCTGCACTACTGAGGAGCTGTTCTAGAGGACAGTTCCTTCACAAAGAACATGAACCTTCATCCTGAAAATCAAGATGTCTCTGAGCTACAGCTGCAACCCAAGACCCTCCATCTAGTTTACCTCTAGTCTCAAGAGAGTATTTGGAGCAGTAATGCTAAGCTGCAGGTGGAAATGTAGACCAAGTGCTAAAATATCTTCTCCAAGTAACCCACAACTCCAATTTTGAAATCTAGACTTGTAGACATTTGTCTCATTTCATTTTTTTGAAGTGTTTTGGCAGTTTCCATGTGTTTTTTAGTGAGCCTTGTCAAAGTACAACAAGTAGGAAGCTATGAAAACAGAGTGCTGATACACTGGTCACAAATTACCCTCTCAACCCACGAATGCCATTGCAGGTTACTAGAAGATTACAACAGAAATGCCCTTCCCCATGTGCTGGTAAGAGAAAACATGATGCTACTGATACATCCCATACAGACTGCACTAAAAAAAATCATGAGCCAAGCCTTTCTTGCTTATTTATATCTGAGGTTTTAATAACACTATTCAACATAGTCATGCTGAGCCAGACCCAAAACATCCTCCATACTCAAAATCTTGTCTTTTTACACCTCATGGGCACTGCAGAGCATCTGGAAAAATAATTTATTGCATGTATACAATAACAGGAGTGTTCCAAGAGCCGTCGGAAAAATAGAAATACACCTATTTTTAAGCAGGGATCTTAATGCTTTGACATGCCCTGCTTTGTGTTGAGTTCTTGTTGTATTAAGCAAAGGGCGTGGTGTGGTATTTATTCCACAGGCTTTTCCTTTTCTAGACCTCTAGCACTTCAAACAGCGCACTGGGAAAAAATGCAATTGCAAAGGCTGGCCAGTGAGCGTAGGATTACTTCAGGAACAGGAAAAAAAAATCCACTGGATGGCCTCACATACTTAGAAATGGCAGGGACAAACACTACTTTTCTGTTCTAAAATATCTCTCTGCAGAGGAGAATCTGAACTTTAAAGTCACATGATGATGAAACCATAGGTTTGCTAAACATGCAACGTGTATGGTTTGAATGACTTCAACCAAGTTCCTGTTCCCCTTACAGAACTGCATGTTTTTTCAGTCAGCAAGCGCCTGGATTTTTCACTGTGATGTACAGCAGCTGAAGAAGTTATTGTAATATACACACTCTGCTTTCTACAGAAATAGAAAGCTCTATAAGCTCCAAAGAGTAATTGTATTTCAACTGACATTTCACAGTGAAAGGCTCAGCCTGTTGTTTCTGTGGAACATTTCCTTGAAAAGGTAAGTGCTTTATATTATTTTGAATATGCAATGTTTTGTTCAAGAGGCTCAAATAGTGAAGCTGAGGTCATAATGAAAAACTTTTAGTTTTCCCTTCTTTAACAACACAATTTGAACTACACAAACTAAAATACTGTATCTGGGAAAGGTCCTCAGCTGAAATGTGTAATAAAGCTGAAATTTGTGCTAAAGCTGGGCATTAAGCAGAGAAAATGTGAAGACTGTTTTCCAGTAAGTACTTCACTCCCGTGGAACCAATGGGAGCTGGATGATGAAATACTGTTCAGTGGTCTGGACAAACGACTCCGACCATTGCCTAAAACCAGTCTTTTAAAGGATGGACATTGTCAGATAATCTTAATCCCACTACAGGAATTGTATAGGACAGGAAACACGTCAGTGATGCTGCTTGGAGATTATGTTTAAGTTAGTGTTAGTTCCTTTATATTCTAGAAAAGTAAAACCAAAAGCTTTCGGTTTCTCAGGAACTGGTACTTTTCCGTAAGTTAAGGGTAGGATTTCTTAAGTCTTTACAACTTCAAATACTTGCCCAAGAGTAGGAATTGTGATCTTACAAGAAAGAAGAATACAGTATTTCACATTTTAGTCTCTTATATGCTGCAAGCTGCCTCCATCTTTTAACTTGGCAGACGTAGTGTGAACAGAAAGGACATCTTCACCCCCTGGATCATGTGTTTTCTCAAGTCGATGCAGGACATGCCCACCAAGAGCAGAGTTTCACAAGCAATGTTACATGTATTGCTTTATGACTGGATGAAAGAATATTTTCCTTCTAAAGGCTGGTGACAGAATGCAGAAAGACTGCCCTACCAAACCTTTTATAGAGGAAGAGTTCTGGCTGCCAGGGAGAAACTCCCCTGGTTTAGGAGCTTTTCCTTCTAGACTTTAAATAAACACAAGTCTCCTTGAAACCAAGCTCTCCTTTTGCAGCAGTTAAACATCAAAGTGGGGATGAGGAACCCAAACCCAATGGAATCTTAGGGACTGG
Source organism: Aphelocoma coerulescens (assembly GCF_041296385.1). Lineage (NCBI taxonomy): Eukaryota > Metazoa > Chordata > Aves > Passeriformes > Corvidae > Aphelocoma > Aphelocoma coerulescens. The sequence goes on along the minus strand of NC_091028.1, from coordinate 13,388,460 downwards.
GTCCCCTCCGTACTGAAACTCCTTTCACAACTTGCTGTTTTTAAACTGCTTTCTGAACACTGTGCTCACTGTGTTGGAAGTGAAGGGGAATGTATTCACCATGCTTCAGAAAGTAAAAATCAAACATATTTGCTTTAACTGCTGAATTATAGGAGGGAAACAGGGATAGAAAGAGGAAAAAAAAAATCCAAGGAAAAAGTGAGGCCACATGAAGTTAAGGAAGGATTTGTAATATGACTGATGGCCAGTTAAAGTAAGGGGGACCTGGGATAAAGAGACAAAATACTGGAGCATGACAACACAGGGAAAGATAATGCAAGTAGCATATTGCAAATTTCCCTCACTGACTAATCGTAAAACAAACAGAAACAGACCTGGCTCCTGCCATAGTTACCGGTGACTTAAGTGGAAATAACAAAGCCAGTTTATGTCACAGTATGTTGTGAGAGAAAAAAAATAATTCAGGTCTTGAGGTGTTTGCACTGTAAGCTGCAAACACCACTGAAAGAGTAAAGGACTTGGTCTGCTGTCGTCACCCCCTCCACCCCACACCACAGCAGAGCATAAACATTACGTGCATTTTGAAAAAAAAAGTATGTCCCAGCAGTAGATCCAAGAACCAGGCAAGAACTGAGGGAATACCAGATCTTCTCAGAGCAGAGGAAAATGACATAATAAATTCCCGAATTTTTTTTATGATGGAAGCTCCAAGTATTTTGAAAAAGAAAATATGGCCAGCTGCATGAATACTCTGAAATAAAACACGTGAGAAATAAACCACCCTCTGCTGCTCCCACGGAGCATATATTTTTATTTTAAATTAAATTAAATTAGTATTTCCAGAAGTCTATAAAAACTTGGAAACATTAATATTACTACAGCAAAAGCTATGAGCTCCTTCATCCCATTGTTATTCTAAGCATGAACTTGATGCTTTGGGAACGTTTTCAAACTGGAAAGACAATTTCTTAGAGCTGCTTTACATGATAGATGAGCATCTTACAGTCACAGGAATCTCTAAAGCTACCCATTCCGATGTAAACAGCCATGCAGAGAGGTTGTGCCATCTGTGACTCTTCCCAATCCATCAGCTGCAAGGGAGTCAGGCTGTTCTGGCAGAGCCCAATCTATAATTCCAGCTAAAAGATGCTAATGCGGCCACTTCATGAGGTGGTGGGCAATGCACCTTGGAAAGTGCTATGTATCCTCAAATTTCACTGAAGTCATTATGAAGAGACAAAATATTGCCCAAAAAAAAAAAAAAAATTAGATTGTCAGGAAGTCAGAAATATACAGGTAGGTGTGACCCTTTTAGAGAGAAGAGTGCACTTGTATCAGCTTGTAGGAAGAGCTGGGCACATCTGATGGCACCCCCTGCACACAAGCCTTTCCTACCACAGTCTGAGCTCCAAATTGCCATTTGCTCTTTTAAACAGTGAGACAGCAGAGCCAAATCTGAAAAGAGTCTCTGACATGATCACTGTGATTCTTTTAAGCTTCTAGGAATAATTTAAGGGGGAAAAGTTAATAACTATGCATTGATTTTAATCTTATTTGCCAAACGGAAAATATTTCAGAATTAGCTACAAACTGCTAGGAGATATTTTTATTGAATTCAAGCAAGAATTACACTCACACTGACTAGCCACAGCAAAGCTGCAAACAGCTTGCTCTTTTGGTAAAATTTTGTTTGTGTGGGAATCCTAAGGTGATTTTCGGGACATTCCCTTTAGAACAGCCCACCTAAAAGTACTTACAGTGATTATGATTATAAACTTATAGTTGCACTGTTATTTCCCCAAAGTGAGCATATTAATTCTAGGTTGAACAGATTATTTTTTAGTTCAATTCCCTCCTCAGATGAGGTAATTTAAAAGACATACACTCAGGTTAGGATAATAATATTTAGATGGAGAGGAAGCATCAGTGTTAATTATTTAACAAAAATCTTATTGTCTGTGGTTACAACTGGAACTGTTTCAGGCATCCATCTTGACACCAAATTAGGGCAAAACACATCCTTAGCCTCTGCTAAACACCGTGCTGGTTTACCAGTAACACATCACAATGTGCAAGCAGGTGGGTGAAGGAAGAGAACCCAAGATGATGCACTGGCTTGCACAGCAAGCTGCAGTTACTGGAATATGCTGCATTAAGCCTTACTTTGTCTTAAAAGCCCAAAGAGTATTTAAATAAAATTTAAAATACATTGCTGTGGTCAAAATTGAACCCAGTATCAGTACCAAGGCCAGGTCTTGAGAAAATTTATTCAAGTTTTGGCATCTTTTTTTTTCCCTGTAATTTGATATAAGGCCATATGATTTCCTGTGAAACCCCAAACCCCTCTGTTTCCTTTGCAATGATGTTACCAGAAGAGCTGAATGTTGTTAAATTATTCTGAGATTCCCTGCAAGGACAGTGAACATAGTTGGCCCATAAAAGTTGTTGAGAAGATAATGGACATGTTCACAGTGCCAGAACTGAATTCTTATACTCAGCCCTGCAAAAGGCCTGATGGAATTTGCAGGTAACACTGAAGGCTCTGGTGGAACAGCTTTAAATGTAAATATTTCCTAACCTACAGTGTGGGATGATAATAAGACTTCCTCAGATGCTCAAGTGGTCACAATCCTTCACCAGATTACGCTTCAAATCTCTCTCCTAACAGAAGATCAAAATTCCATTTACAGTTTCCTCCATTCTTGAGGCTCTGCCCAAGTATTTAAGAAGAAATTAATTGTGAAATTTAAAGTTTTACACACAAGAATTGCTCATATTTAATAACCTATTTTTAAGCTTCAAAATTACATTAACTTTTAACTTGCTTCAGAAACTTCTGCCTGTTTTGCCCATCAGTTCTTTCCTACATGATGCACCCCAGCTCAGAGGCTGGAACACAGAGTCTGACCAGCCAACCTTTCCCTCCTGCAAGAGCACCTGTAACACAAAACATTTTCCCTGGCTGCATCAGTCCTTCCTGTAGTGGAATCTCTCAGAAAATAACCTTTTCTAGAAAGGAAGAAACTCTGCCTTTAAAAAGGGACAAAGAACACTGCTGAATCAAAACATAACTCCATGCTTTTCTAGAAATGAAATTATAATTATATAAGATTATATACACATTTAATCAAAGCCACTTTGATAAGTCAACTTTTCTAATTAAAACCAGTATTAGAATTCCAATTTTGAGGAGAGATTAGAAATATCAGAAATGTGAAGTAGTGTCAGAGGTAACGACCATAAATTAACTGTCAAACAGTATTAAGACACTGACTTATCTATAATGAGCACTGCTTAAAAACATTAATGCATCTCTATGAATTTTTACCAGTTTAAAATTACTTTCACTTTAAGAGTTAACATCACTAGAATCCCTTTATGGAAAAGGCATTATTGTACAACTAAGTATGTAGCTTCCTGCCACTATGACTTACAGAAACTTCTGTAAGGAGAACTCCATGGTCCTGTCTTTGCCTGCTTGTTCAGACCAGCTTTATGTAAAAACAGAACAAAGTAAAAACACCAAAGTCTAACACAAAATTGGAATCTTTATGAACAGAGATTTTTTTTCCCCACAAAACGCCCTACACTGTAAAAATGCCCATTTGTTTAACTTTTTCCAATACTGAGGAACATTTTAATCAGACGTTCCAAATTAATTAGGAATAGTGGGTTCATTATTTTATGTTTAAATATATTTATTCTTTGCAACTTAAAAAGATGTGCTATTTTCTGTGTCAATCAGTACAAGGTGCACAGAAATGTCCTCTTAGAAAATTGAGCTAATTATGCTTTTAGGTGGTCTGGAAAATGTATATATCCATATCCATTACAGTTTTTCATGAGTACATATCATGTTCTCATAAAAGCTTTCTGCCTTTAAAAAAAAAAGGAGCCTCCAAGCATATATACAGTAGCAAAATCATTATATCTACATATCACAGAGTCATTACAGCTAACAGCCTATCCATATAACTCTCAAAATGCCCTATTTCCAGGAATTTATAATGCAGCTGTAATAAATGGTCCTTGCTAAAACTTTATCAACAGGTTTATAATGCACCAGTAATCGTTTTCTCAAAGTCAAGCATGCAGAGCAGCATTATTTTTTGCCGTTTTATGCAATAGCTACACCTAAGAAATGACAGAGTTATTAATGTATAAAGATGTTTTAGTATAAAAGCAGTTTGTTCATAACAGTTCTTAAATGCTCTCATTAATTTTATATGGGCTCCTCGGTACAGACTGCAGTTATGAAAGGCTTTTTTTCAGAACAGAAAGGAAGCAAAACTAAAACAAAGAAAGGAATGTGGCTCGTGCCTCATATTGTGATTATCTTAGCATTTTCCTCAGTATGTGGTGTGAGACTGCAGCTGGGTTCAAATGATACAAAATTCCCACCCTTGTGACAGGACAGTGGAGCTTTTTGTGGCTGGAGCTGCTGCCCACACATTGGATTGCCCTGCAAACTGCCTTGGCCTTTCTTGGTGAGATGGGGAGGAAAAGAAGCTCCACCTAAACACAGCCAGCTCCTTCCTCACCCACTGAACAGCCAATATTCCATATATTCCACAGGCAACATGAGTGTGCTGGATCCTGGCTGTCTACAAAACTGAGCTGCATCAAGTGAGGAAAAGGGGGGAGTGGTGAGAGCAGAAACCACATCAAAAATAAAAAGGCTGATTTCTCTGCCTAAAAATAATTTCAAGCTAACTTGAGTAATAACACAGGAGTGTAAAACCCACCAAGAAATTACTGCATTTATTCTGAACAAATGGTTCATATGCCTGGCTGCACATAATATATTCAATGCAAAAAAAGGCATTAAAACTGTACTTTAAAACTTGTTTCACCTTCCTTTTCCAGTTCAACCACCACTGAACAGGAAATAAGCACAGTGTGGAAAAAAGGATGACTTCTCACAACATGACGTGGATCAGCTACCCAAGCAAGAGCCAGCCTTTCACTTCCCAAGAAGAAATTGAAGCCTTCATAGCTTCTCAAAATATCATATCCAGACTCATGCACTGTTACATTGCCTTTTTTGTACCCACAGGATTAACAGCTGGCATATGTATTTTGATCATTTTCATAAAGAATTATTTGCAGAACAAAGGAGAAGGCTTGGACTTACTTCTTCTACACTTCACCATCAGCAACATCATCATGATTTTTTTCTCATTTACTGTCATCACTAGACCTGACTATTTAACAGCAACCCACCTTGTCTGTAGTGTCCTGTCTTTTTTTTTCAACTTTGCTTACTTCAATTCTCAGTATGTTTTCATTCTGACACCTCTCACACTGTTACTGGAGAGATTGCCATCAGGGACTGCTCTCTGCAAAGCCACCCAAAGACCCATCTTGTGTGTTGGGTTTGTACTCACATACACCTTCTGTTTGTCCCTGACGGAGGCAGTGCTGGTTGGCACCGATAATTATCAGCTGGAAGCACGCTGCCAGTTGGATCCACTATTTGCATGGCCTGAATACGAGATTGTTAAATTCACCTTTGGGTTTGGAATCCCATCACTACTTCAGATTCTGTGTTTTACTGTTCTCTGGGCTAAAGAAGCACCTGCTGGAGCTCCAGCCTTGCAGGAGCACATCCGCGCTTACCCCGCCGTGTACGTGATCAGCGTGACAGCATTTATTTGTCGCCTCTTTTATAACATCATGATTCTCTTCAGGACAACACTGAAGCTACAGAGGAGCATTGGAACTACAAAAAATGAGCTTGTGATGAACATTGCAGAAATAGTGTTGTTCGGTGAGAGCTGTGCTAGTTTGGTAGTTATACTTTGTCTTCATAAACCATGCAAGGATGAAGTACTAAAAGTCATACAAAAGTGCCGAAGAAAAACCGGTGCCAGCAATCACCTTGAAATATCAGAAACAGCCACAACCCATCAAAGTGGGTCACAGTAATCTGTTCTAAAACAACTGTCAATCCACTTCACTTTTTAGCTTGTGGGTTTTGGTTTGGTTTTTTACTTCTTCAAAAAAAGGGCAATTGTTCCTTCTTTAGAACCCAAACTTGGCCTATTTTACAGCTAGCAGTACTGGAAGAAAAAAGTTGGTCAGTTCTAGCACTTAAAGTGATCTGTGAGAAAACATCCACAGTCTGGGGCTGTTTGGGGTTCTTTTCACATATACATATATATTTAAATCATCTATTTTTCTGCCAGCATTGCTTCAAAGTCAGGTAGAAAGATGAGTACTGTTACCATAGAACTGTGCTTCTGCAGTAGTATCAATGCCCTAGCAAAGCTGCAAACAAAAGTGTGGCAGAAAGCAACTTTGAACAAAGGTCAAAATCTGCAGCCAGAGCATTTTCTCAGGTGTGCTTCCTCCTTTGACTTCTTAACCTACAAACTACTTATTTCTATAGCATTGGTATATAATTGGTGTACGTAATTCCAGTAGCAGCAGCAATGAAGTTTTTGTCTGAATTCCTGTGCCAAAAAAAAAAAAAGGAAATCAAATTAATGGAAACACGGGTCCATAAAGGAAAGCTTTGGTTCTTTTGTGAGGCACTGAACTGGAAAGATCAACAGGATGGCTAATTAAAACTTTGTGCAAGAATGAAAGCTTTTTGTTAATGTACTCTCAGCTTCCACTTTGCATTTAGACTTAGAGCAATTATTGATTTAAGCCATTCCTGATGAGTTCATTCAGAAGTATGAAGTCGTTGGAAGAGTCACATTCAGTAATACACTAACTGGAAAACAGAGAAAAGCCAGCCCAAAACAGTAGAACCGAAATGTGCTTTTAAGAAAGCAAACAAAACCCAAGCCCCAGTTCCTAACAGGAATCAAGGCTCTGCTAGAGACAAGATAGAGAGAAACATTGTACATTTAGATGAGAGTTGATGGGTAAATGGTGCAAGAAGAGGAAAAAATCTGAATTAGAATAAAACAGCTGTGGTGCAGGAGTTTGGATGGAAGCCCTGCAGGATCTGATGCAGGCTGAGATGTAGGTGCAAAGGTGGAAATGGCTGCTTTGAGCACATTGCTACTGCCACCAAATCTGGCCAGGAGCCACCTTAGGCATTTGGCTTTGGCTTAATCTTTTCCTCTCACAAAGGTGGAGAGAACAGAAACAGGAAAAGCACAAAATTAGACTAAAACTTGGACAATGACGTAAGCTTAGATTGCAAAGTTATAAAAACACAGTGCTGTGCTGAGGAAGGCTCAAGTAACTTGAAGAGTTCTGAGAAAAGCTATTTTGATGCTTAAATCTATGCCTTTGTATGAAACCCGGGTGCTAACAAGAACTGAGAGGGTTTTTTTGCAGTTGTATCCTTTGAAAGATCGTCCTGATGGGGTCCAGATTTGTGTGGGGACCTGGTGTAAATCAGCATGGGCTGCCTAAGAGAGAAAAGCAGGAACTGACTGATCAAGATGAACACGTTCCACAAGACAACAGCCAAGTGCAGAAATGGAAGAATAATAATATAGACCTAGTATCCAGAGATATGGATCTAGTCTTGGACATCCAAATCCTGAAAGGTATGGACCATGACTGTATCACATGCAAATGAAGGGCAATCTGCAGTCCCACTATGACTGTAAGGACCAACATTTCCACAAGATGTAAAAATCAACGGGTAAGATGTCTCAGCCTGTTCCCCCGTCCAGTTTTCTTCTGCTGCCAGCACGAACAGATGGATAATTAAAGAACTCCCCATATAAACAGATCGTTATAGAACATGGTCAGAAAGGAAGTACGTAGGTAAGAATCATCTCTTTGAAAACTAGAGCCAATTTCATACTTGTGAAAGGAATTCTCAGGTGGCATCAGAGGTTTTGTTTTGTACCTGAGAAGAGGAAGATTAAACAACACAGACCAAAGATCAGCCTTGCAGAAAGAAGTTTGAAGAGATGAGTTGTAAGAGCTGTACATCAGTGAAAAAGCTGACAGACTGAAAGAATATGTCAGAAGATGCAAGCTGTTTATCCCAGCTCAGAGAGTCAAAGTTTCAGCTGCACTGTGGATAAGGAGGATATTTTGTAGTATGGGAATTATGTGCGAATGATTCTACTTTATTTACAGCTTCCACACCTTTTATATTTAAAGATGAAAGAATAAATATTATATTGTTTCTGAGTCCTGAGTTACTGAGTCCTGAGTGAAAAGTGCCTAAAAGAAAATCAAGTCAGTAAAAGTTGGCTGGGACCTGGAAAGTGGTCTGATGGCAAGTGAATGCCAGTAACACACCTGTGAGGTGCCACAAGGTTGAGCAAGGGGGAAAGGTTGAGCAGGACAGGAAAGTGCTTCACAATACTCTCAGCAAGGTACCCAGCTAGAGCAGAGCCATACCCACGTGTCTCAGACAATAAAACCTGCGCTGTCAGATCCAGGAGCTGAGAGTGAGCACACCTTGTCAGGATGAACGACTGTGTGTGAGTCTGTGAGCACTCCTGGGTAAAGCTCCTGGCTGCCACCTGTGAGATGTGAGTACACGTACTCTGGTCTCCTCCCTGTCCATGTGGAAAAAACCTGAGTATTTTCTGGATGGCTGGTTATACTGCCGTAAGGAAATCTCTCTGTACAATGAAAAGACTTTGCAACTGAACATGAGAAAAAGGTAAACAGGAGGGATGAAGTTGAAAAATGCAAAACAATAACTCAAATAGTTATGAGTGTAAATTTTAGCAATGCAGAAATGTTTTCATAGAATCATTCCTGATAAAGTCAGAGCTTACATTACAGTTTAGGACAATGAACATGTGGTCCTAGAGAAAAATCTACTTGCATCCAGCTAGAATATGAGAGCAAACACCCCTATGTGCAACAGGGAAGGAACACAGTCTCCCAAAATCCTTCTAATATAGTCTGATATGAGGGAGAAAAGACCAGCTTTAGCTAAGATTAAAAGTAATATTTTAAAATAATTAATAATATGAAGAGTATTTTTAAGAACAAAATAAAATCTCCATGCTCTGAGACTTTTTTTCCCTTATGCAACCAGCAGCTCAGCTGAACCCTTACTTCTCCCAGGCTTCACCCAGTTTTGAACAGTATGTTCCAGAAGAAATACAGCATATATTTTTATAGGCAGGCTGTCAAAATTAACTGAAGGGATATACTGGAAAGTTCAAAGAAGAATATTTTATTTCTGTACTGGTAATATTTGTATCTTTCCACAACTTTGGTCTGCATTTGAAAAAAAACCCGCTTTGTTAAGTAGAAGAAGAGAAATGATCAGGCTGCTGAAGTTAAAGCATGAATTTCTGAGTTGGTAACATGTTTTGGAAAAGAACACATAGACACTCAGGACTCATCATTACTGAACCAGCTGGCTTGAACTTGATCTGATCCCATTGCAAACAACAACACTGCAAACAATTTGAGCTAGAGACTGGATGTGCACAATTGAATCACAACTCCAGCTGCTACATCCTTCCAAGCCTGCCCTTACTTACATTCTAATATTAAACTTACAGACACTGAAAGGGCACCAGTATTATTTATCTTGATTTTGAGGTAGTTGCAGAACATTTGGGGCAGGGTGAAAGCTCAAGTAATTCAGCCAAAATAAGTACTCTATATAATAAGTCCACCATATATGTTGCACAACAAATAAATTCACTGATGGGTAGAATGAAAGAATGCATTTCACTTCCATGGTACAAAAGTGTCCAGCAAAGGACTGCCAGACTCAGTTACTAAAATAAAAATGATAGATGTTTTGCACAAATTTTTTTTAAATAGCATTTGAATAGAGCCTGAAGTGCTGTGATGGGGCTTTGAGCAATCTGGTTCAGTGGAAGGTGTCCCTGCTCATGGCAGAGGGCTTGGATCTCGATGGTCTTTAAGATCCCTTCCAACCCAGACCATTCCAGGATTCTGTGATCTTTCACTTGACAACATTTTGTGGCCCCGTTTAGTAAAATTTTTAGATGATCCCTCAAGAGTTTTGCAATACATGCTTTAAGAAAAATAAGAAGGTTTTACCAAAGAAAAATAAAAAAGTTTTACCAGAATAGTTTGAATGAGTTTGAACGGATGTTGTCCCTATAAAATGAAAAGGCTGAACTTTTAAAAATTATTTTTAGTAAGAAAAATGCATTCTCAGAATTATTGGCAACTGAAAAACCTAAATACACAAAATACACTCCATCCAAGGTTTTCTGGAGGCAGAGAAGCCCAATTAATTCCAACTCAAAGTAAGTTTGATTATTTGCAAGAAAGATTATTTGCTACTGAGGCTGGACAGGATAAAGTATGAGGGTGCTCTAGAGCAGGGTAATGGATGCTGATGTCATTCAGTGGCTGAAAAAGGTGAGCGAGAATTTGGACATCAGTGTACTTGCAAAACCTCATCAACAGTACAACAGCATCTGTATTTCCTCTAGAGATAGTTCCAGGAGAGATTCTTATACAAATCTTATTTCTTCTGCAGATGATTAGATATATTACAGTGTAAGCATTCCAAAACAATTTTAATTTATACTTCCTTCCCCTGCCATGCAATACAGTACCTTACTTTTTTCCAGCTCTCCATATACCCTTGCCCTGATCTAATTTCTCCAGGACTCAACAGCTTCCTACCCAAAACCTTTCCACATTTCTGACAGAATCCAACAGTCTCTTGAATCCTAGAGGGCTTATCCTGCTTATCCAGCTGGAGAGGCTGCCACAGAGTGCTGCCACAAGAGCTGTGATGCATCAGACCTTTCAACATTGTTCTCTCCCATACTCACACCTCCCACTTTCTTCCTCCTCAGCTGCCACCTTTTAGCAGCACAGTAAATGGCACATATGTTGAAGTCTGCTAAATTACACAGAGTATCTTCTATTACACCCCACATTCAGCCTCGTGGTGCACCAGAAGTACCTCACAACTACACCAGTGCTTCTGAAAGACTCTCCAGTGTTAGACATGTTTACTGAGATATTTACAGTGTTTTACACATTGACTGCTGCATAAAAATAAACCAGGGAAATTCTGAATGCTGGATTATTGGGGTCTGACATGATACAAATGCTACTGCACCAGCTGCTTTCACACATGTCCCCAGCAACAATCACAATAAGGTAAGACAGGTGGAACTTTAAGACTCAACACTGTCACAACTGTGACCACGGATCATTAAGGCAGTCACTGTCAAGTCCTGTGGAATACCTGCAACTGGCAGGGAAAGGGCAAAAGTATAACGTTCAGCAGCTGCTAAAATTACTTTGAAGCATTTTATGGAATATGGAAATGACAAACAGTGAGATTAAGATAGATTAATCAGTAACAGCAATCTGACTGCATAAACAAGGGCCTGAAAATGCTGTGATCTGTTTTAGGAAACGGGATTCAGAGGATTTGCACGATCATCTCATAAAATATTTAGAGAAATACAGAACTCATTAATTACCATATAATAATACAATATACAAAATTACCATAATACTAGATATGACCTCTTATGTTTCATAGTTCTTCTCACACAGAAAACAGCTACTTCATGGGTCTTTCAAAAGAGAATTTCCTAACAACTCTGGAAGTATGGCAAAGTGACATATTTCTTACCGTGAATTCAAACAAGAAAATTAGCATTCAGAATTATACATTTTAATAGCAAATCAGCTGATATTCACAGCTAGACAAGCAAGGCCAGACAGACCAGCTGATTATCAAATCCAGGCCCCCACAATAACAAACAACTGACACCCAGAAGTGAACATTATACGTGAAGAAAAGTAAAAAATCCTTCAGGCCCTTGAAAGATCAGTGAAAGCTCTGAAGGACAGAACTAAGTACAGCAAAACCACATGATCAACAAACAACAATAAAGACTCTCTTTAATCCTGTTCTTTTATGACAGCAAGAAATTAAGACCTTCAAAGCTGGTATCACAAGATTTTTCTAACATTTATATTATTCCAGTCCTACAGTGCAATTATATTTGTACACTTCTCAAAGCGAAACACTTCAGGCTCTGTCCTCATCATCCTCCTGCATTAAAACACTGCATTCTACACACAGTGGAAAACTTCTTGTTCAGAAAAATTTTACCAGCACCAATCTGTGCAAATATTCTTTTGATCTAAATCGTAACTGATTCCAAAAGTGTTTAGGAAGAGCCATCATGCAAGAGCATCTTAGAAAACTTTTTCAGTAACACTGCCAAAATCCTCTGTTCCTATACACAGCGTGTTACAGAAAAACCAGCAAATGAGATACCTGCCTCAGTGAAGGCAAAGTGCTGCTGCTCCCACACCATTCATGTAAAGCACCTCTGCTTCGCTTTTCTACAGATGAGGTCCTTTGTAATCTAAAAATATCTGACCACTGTAATTGGTGTCATACAGCTATTATAAGGACATGTTAATTGCTTACTCCACACTTCTGAAACTGTCACATTGTCTTCCTGAAGTCCTAAATGCTGAGATCCCATTCATCTTATTCCAGCAGCAGCAGAATGCTGCATCGATGTACATTTAAACGTTCAGGTGTCAGAGCAACATAATCACAGAAAGCAACTTCCACAAATAAAATATTGCTCTTTTCCGAGGAAGGTTTGACTTTCTTCCCTTTCTAAGAATTCTGGCCACCAGTAGGTGGTGTTACTGGAAATGTCAAGTAGGTTTTTTTTACCCCCTGCAGATGAAATGCAAAATTCCACCAGCAACACTGGTGGTTTAATGCAAAACTGAGGCTCCTCATTCTCTGTAGAGTAAGCTTATTTCATCCATGTGATTTTGAGCTGAGCAATTCTAAGAAGTAAGAGAATGACAACATATACCTGAAAATTTAAATACACACAAGCAAAATGGGATCGACTTGAAGGTAGGAAAACTGAAATTTATCTTGGCAGTTCAGCAAATTACTCTTCTCAGATGCTTGATGCCTTCAATCAAATATTTCCTTTAGACTGCCCAGAGGCAGTCTATTTTAAAAAATAGCACAAATAACAGTAATAATTGTTTTATATCTATATAAAATATGCTTCATTGCAATTTCCAAATAAATCCCTTAATTACTGATCAGCTGAGCTCTAGCTTTGAACGGACTATAAAACTTAAAAAAAACCACCAGAGGCAGAAAGGAGGATGCAATGAACAGGAGGCAAAATAAAACCGACAAATACGAGAGAAAAGATGCTTGAGTAGTTCTAGTAAAAAAGAAACCAGCAGAAACAGGGTTAATTCTAGCCTTATAAGGCTGTTCAGCAGCACTTCAACTGCACACAAATTAGAACAACCCTGGGAATCTATAAAGCTTGTTTTATTGCCAAGGACATGCAGCAAGATCTGCATTTTGCTCTTGTAAACTATCTTTTATTTAATACGTTCTAAAGCAGAATAGACTTTTATATGATTTTTGTTTTACTGCTGAATCATCAACAGGTGGCATCCACTGCAGCTCTGCACACCTAAATGCAAGTTTTTACCGAGAGGACTGTGGAAGTTGGCACATCCATTACGTGTGCACCCAGCAAGGACTGCTGTCTGGAGGAAAATCAGCTCTGGAGAAATGGAATTAAGGTAAAATAAAGTGTTTCACAGTACATAGTTACCTGTAATGCTTTTAATTGCTTGGCTTTTGGCGGCCTTTCTGATGTAATTAAAATCTGACCACAGACCGACCTTTTAAAATCAATTGCTCGGGCTGTTAACTTATCTTTTATTGTATTTAAATCTGTTTTACTGCCTTATTCACAAATAAAAGGATCTTACATAAAGACAACAGTTTATGACTGACTTCCATAGGTGCTTGAAACAAATACCGAACCTTCTTCTAATAAGTGTAATTTCATACGGATATTTTAGCAAGAAGATTTACACTATTAAAATGATTCAAAACACAGCAACAGGTACTGGGAACTCACGCCTGTTTCATTAAGAAATAGAAGCTCTGGAATCCATATCTTTATTTAAGCATCTGTAGCTATTTCTGATTACTTGAATACATTTAAGGAAACTCAGAGCTATAATTCTGACTAAAAATATTCTAACACTTCTACTCCACTAGTGGTCTGCTCTTTCCTCCCCCAGACTGCACACTGGCAGGATTTAAGTCATTAAAATATGAAAATAGGCATGAATTTTACTAGCAAATAATTTTTTAATATGTTTTCATGTAAATAAAAATCAAGGCTTTGATGGTAAGATGAAGATTAGAGCAGTTCAAAATATTTAAACCTTAACACAAAATACTGTGGTTTATAATTTTCTTGCTGTTTTATTTGTTTGGGGTGTCTTTTGTTTGGCTCTTTCTTTTTTTAAATAAACTTCTCACAATGCTTCAAGTGCATAACATTCAACATTTAAGAAGTAAACAAATCTGGTAACTGGTATTTTCCATTACTACCCGGAAGTCAGTGAAACATAATAAATCACAACGGAAAACAAATAGAGTATAATAATGTTGGTGTAAATCAATACGCTGCTTGCATTACCTTCATTTCTAAAATTTGCCTTTCCCTCCCACTGAAAGCAGCAGGACCCAACTGCTTTTCATCTCTGTTGCCTTCTCAGCCACAGACTCTGCTATTTATTAGCCTTACAAGCTAATAGAATAAATATATAATCTGTATATGAAAAAATACAATTTTTCTTTAAGAGGCTAAACTCACTAATCTGATTTCTCTGTGTTTCTGCATTTTCTAATACTGAACCCCTGAAGGGTGTGCACAATTTTGACAAGACCTGCCCTCACGATGTATCATCATCTAGAAGAAATTTAAATTCTTTTAAGTGAATCTTTGCATATGTATTAGAACATGATGTTTCCTACAACCTCAGCTGTGATGTTAGGTTAGCAGAAGCTAATGGCACATGGAACAGTGCTGGAATATGAGATTAATCGTTTTCCATTTGCAAATTGCAGGTCCAAGGATGCTCATTGATTATTAAAAGAAAACAAATGGAGCTAGAATTCCACAGCCTTCCAACTTGCATGAGGAAACACTGTTGATGAAAAGCTTGTATTAAAGAGACCCAAGTACCACCATGGTAAAAAGATTCCTACATGATCTTAAGGCATACAGGAAGTGCAAATTCTCTCATTTGCAATGTATATAGTGTCCTGTAAAACAAATTAAGACGTTCACTATTTGTAGTATTATATTTCAGTCAGTTTTAAGATAATTAATCTGACTTCTAAAGCATTTTAATTTCCTATACAAAAGTCTGTATCTTTTTCAATTCCAATAAAAAATGCTTACTAGGAATTCAGTTGAAACCAACCAAAAACCTGGGTTTTTTGGTATTGCCACCAAACTGTGAGTACTAATACCTTTTCTGCAGATATTTTAACCATGGAAACTTATTCTGCCTCAATATCACCTGTTATATGTAACAGCACAACTTTTAACCTGAATGGATCCCATTTGTGTAACGAAAGCATATCCTCTAGATTAGCTGATAAATCAGAACACCAACAATATGTTATTGGCCTTTTCTTATCATGTCTTTACACAATATTCCTTTTTCCTATCGGTTTTGTGGGAAACATTCTGATACTGGTTGTCAACATTAGCTTTCGGGAAAAAATGACAATTCCAGACCTTTACTTCATAAACCTGGCAGTGGCTGATCTCATTCTAGTGGCTGATTCTCTCATTGAGGTGTTTAATCTTGACGAGAAGTATTACGATATCACCATCATCTGTACCTTTATGTCTTTGTTCCTTCAGATCAACATGTATAGCAGCATTTTCTTTCTGACATGGATGAGTTTTGACAGATACCTAGCACTGGCCAAAGTAATGAGGTCCAACCTATTTCGCACTATGCAGCACGCTAGATTGAGCTGTGGGCTCATATGGATGGCGTCCATTTCGGCAGCTCTAGTCCCATTTACAGCCGTGCACTTACAACACACCGGAGAGGTCTACTTTTGTTTTGCAGATGTAAAAGAAATCCAGTGGCTAGAGATAACCCTGGGGTTTATTATCCCCTTTGTGATCATCGGTCTTTGTTACTCATTAATTGTTCGAGTCCTTATAAAAGCACACAAGCACAGGAGTCTCCGTCTGCAGCGACAGAAGGCTCTGCGCATGATTTTTGTTGTTGTCCTGGTTTTCTTTATCTGCTGGCTCCCTGAAAACGTCTTCATTAGCGTCCAACTTCTCCAGAGGAAAAGCGAGCCCGTCTCTTCAAACAGCCCATCCTTCAGGCATGATTATCCTTTAACAGGACATATTGTGAACCTAGCAGCTTTTTCTAATAGCTGCTTGAACCCCTTAATTTACAGTTTTCTGGGGGAAACCTTCAGAGACAAACTGCGACTGTACATTGAACAGAAAACAAAAATGTCAACACTGCATCGCTTCTGTCAGGCTGCCTTAACGTCTGTCATTCCTGACAGTAATGAGCAATCAGAAGTCTGATTTAGTGTCATTGTATAAAACATATGACTGTGAAGTTGTGCAAATAGTGAACAAAATGCTTGCTACTAACAGAAAAAAAGTGCATTTGTGTGTGTGTGTATATATATATATTGTATCGCCCTACTGAGTATTGAAGGTTTATATTCAAAATGTTTTTATGACAAGACTTTAATGTAGAAGAATATGTTTTAGTCAGATTTATATTTAATTATGAACAGGATTATTAAAAGCTGAGCACTGAAGAAGCTTTATTTTGTATTATACATGTATGAGTGACAATATAAGAGAAAATTTTATCAATTTAGGAAGACTCTAGATGTAATCTGATTATCAGAGATGATACTTTGCTGGTGTATATAAGGTACTTCCACTGAAATAATGAAGCTGCTGTAACAGCGAGGAAAAATCATTACAACATATTGATGTGGAGATGCATAAAACATTGATTTTTTTCCACCCAAACACGTTAAGATAAATGACTTTGGTTACAAGAACTACATAGTACTATCGTCACTGTATTCTAGCATGTCTTCCATTATTAGGTTTTTTTAAATCTTAATATAATCAAGCACAGTGATGAGTTTTTGTCTCTTAAATGTAATCTACTGTTTACATCAGTACTTGATCAAAACTAAAATCATCTGTAACTATATGCTCATCTCAAAGAACTTCACAGAAGCAAAATGTAGTGCTTCGTTCTGTCTTTTAAGGATTGACCCAAATAATCTCTCCCAGAACAACCATAATTGGCCCTTTTGTCAAAAATGCCAGTGCACCAACACTGAGCACAATCACACTTGCCTTCAGATTTGAGTGCACATTACATGAGATCTCCTCACTTTGTGTGAGTCTCTTTTGATTGCCAGAACAAAATGCTGTGATTTTTAAGGAAGTATCACTTTCTGCAAAAGATATTGTCGATATTGTGTAGATATTGCTTATGAAAGTGATGGGAACCTCAATTTTCAGCAAGGAAGAACACACGTAATGGAGAGTGTGATTAGTGATCATCAGGTCTGAACTTTGTGCACACCCATCCCACCTCCAGAAACCACTGGCCTTTCAAGACTGTAAGATGCATGTTGGATGCTTTGATCATTTGAAGATTAATTACACTAAGCAAACAAATGATAGCACCACTTACTGGAAAACAATAGTGTTTCTTTTCTTCTAGCAAATAATTGGGTTTTAAATCTGATTGATGTTTAGCACAGGTTACTCCTGAACTTGTTCAGAAGAAGCTGTAAAGTTCCTAGAAATTAGCATGCAAGATCATTAAAACATCACTTGCTGCATCTCTCAAGTGAACAAACTCATTTCACTCCTGTGCTTATTGACTGAAGCACCAGAATTCAGCAGAATAAGATGCTCTGTCCTATTTTCAAATGTCATATATTAATTAATCAGCACAAGAACAGATTTTAAAGGATTTTTAAATGTAGACCTTTAAAACAATGACTAAAGTCACTAAAGCAATAAAGAAAACAGTGAAAACGATGATTCCACTCATATTTCTCACGAAATATCTCAAGTTTCCTAGTGGAAGTTTTGGCCACAAAAGACCTGACCTATAAACAGAAAGGCCACAAGACGATGATGGCTGAATTTGAAATAGATAGCTGATATTCCAGCAGGAACTGCAGGGTGGAATCTGCAGCAACTGCAGATTATTTGCAAGCAATTGCTAATCACAATCTAAAGAAAAATGTCCTTTGGTCCCATCCTCCCTGTAGAACATCAAATAGATCTCCTCTCAAGAAAGATGCAAGCATAGCACAAGTTGCTAAAAAATACTTAGCAAGTCATCTCCCACCACTGTGCTGCATCACACGTAGCCCTTTCTCGTCAGTATTTTCCCTTTTGGAATTAGCCACAATTACTCAGGTCCCATGGATTGCCAACAGACATTAATCACACCATTAAGGACGGCTATTTCAGACAACACCCAGCTGCAGGAAGGGATAATTGTCTTGGCAATGCAATTCTGAGGAGTAAGACACATCTTGAAATTACAGATTTATTAGGTTTGTGCAACCCTGACACTTGCCATGAATAAAGAACTTATCTGGCATCACAGGAACACACTTTCCCAATTGTAGTTCTTGTTTGTTTTGGTTTTATAGGAATAAGATCCTTTTCCCTCCTCCTTCCTTCCAATACAGTGATCATGTTTTTGATCAAAGCTATGGTAGAAGCCCTTCTGCTACTCCTGCAGAACACAAATCAAGAAAAGTCTTTGTGCAGAAGCTTAAAATAATAAACAAACAGCAATACCAAACGCTTGCTTAGGAATCCTACAAAATAGCTTGTTTCTAAGTGATCATACTCAGTAATATACAGTGAAATCTAGGAAAGATCAGATTACTATAGCATTAAGAAAACAATATTTACTCAACCCAAAACAACCTATGGCATGTTTAAAACCCAATTACAAACCTACAATACCTGATGATTCCTTACTGCTGATATTTTGGCACAGGCTTATAAACTGTGCCTGAAAATTACTAAATTTAAACATACTTCTTACTTTAAATGCAAAGCATTCTCCCAGCTGAAAAAACTGCACACTTATTCCCAAAGCTTTTTTTTTTAACAGTAACTCTGTACCAGTAATATTTACAGAAATGTCATACAACTTCCATGTGTTTATGTACACAACATGCTTTCTGCAAGCCACCATCTTGCAATAACTCGCTACTATGGCTTATCCATGGACCAAAAAGATCTCAGCTTGATATGTCATTTTCTATAATTTCAAAGAACATAATCACCAGTAAATAAAACCTTTCTAGAGTGCAGAGGAAAAAGGCAATGAGAGCAAGAATTTTGATACCACTTCTTCACTTTTTTCTTTCCCTCTGGTCTCTCACAAATTGTTTAATTGCTGAGTTTAAGGAAAGGATTCCATATGCCTTTCTCAAACACTGGACTGATGACAACGATGAGATTTAAAAACCTGTTTATCACAGATGCTTACAATCTTTGCTGTAATAGTCTATAGCAAGTTTCCAGCCATGAAATGTCTAGTGTTAGGAAAAGCTCACAGAAGAGAGGAGAGAGGGAATAATCAAAAATTCCCTGAAGCCATTAACTGCTTTTGGAAATAATACCTTAGCACAGGAATGCCTTGAATGCACAGAGTATAACTGAGTATCTAGAAACAAAATCAGTGCAAACAGCACAAGCTAGCACTGATCTGGACCTGATGCAACTGAAAGCAGCAGGCTTCCCTCAGCTGTGTAAAAAGATAGGAGCAAAAGAGTTACGTGAGACCTCTTTAACATGTTGAAGAGATTCTGTAACTGCATTATTTTAAGTTTTAGGAGATACACTAAATACCGACTGCACACACACAACATCCACGCCTTGAAAATGCGAAGTCGGTCAGTCTAAAGAGAAAGCTTGATTCATTTATGAAAAGCATTACAGGATGGGAGGGCATGTGACAGAGAATTTGAATCAATGAGTCAGGCGATCCCAGATTCTGTGCAAGGCTTTGATATAATACGGGCAAGATGCAAGAAAAGTCACCTCTCCCTTCAAAAGCTTGAAAAAAACCTGAGCACAAAGTTTTACAAGAAAATGCTTGTAAAGTTCCAGACTAAGTATCTGTGTTTCAAACAAAATTCACTGGCTGTACAGTGCAGGCTCTAATCTTTTTTCCAGCCATCAAGTTGTGTTAGAGTATAACTGAATTTTTTCCCGTGTAAGGATTTTGCTGTATTCTCTCAGCTGTTTATTAAGACTGCAAAAGGGAAAAGGTTGTCTGGACAATTTTAAATGGTTAGGATTGTCACATAAAAAATGTGTTAGAGTGGTTTACCGTAAGTAAAAGCATGTCAAGTTCAACCCTGATTATCATTAATTCCTTTGGAACTTGTTTCCGCATAACTAAAAACAAGTGAGTGCATGAAGAAGCAGGTTTGAATTTTAATAGCTACTCATGAAGGTGAGCCAATGAATTAATTTGAATTTGATTGAAAACAACGAAGATAAGGGCTTGATTTGAATTTAAGGGACAGTATCCTTCCATTTCACTCTAAGTCTCACCTTACCTATTCAGACCATCAGACAAATATTTAATGTTTTCACCACAGAAGAGCACAGGGCCAAATTAACTGCTTATTTGTCCTTTTTAATGTTAAAACTGCAACATCACGTGATAGGGAACAAGTCACTTTTAAGCCATGCACACAGAATACCTTTTCTCTACACCCTTAAGCTCTGCTGTCAGGGAGGTGTGTTGTGGCACATGCCCTGTGCTACGTTGCAAAGAGAGACACACCAGATATGAAAATCTGAACACCCTCCATCCATATTTATAATTTAGGTGTCCTTTCTTCAACAGTATTGTCCAAACTATTTATTCCACAGTGACATTTAATACAACAAACTTTTAACCCTTGGGTTTGGGCTTCCTTTTAGACTTCCATTCCATCACATGGCAGCATGACACAGCCAGGAGCTCAGAATAAACAGCGGCATATTGAGCCACCCAACGTGCCAACACAAGAGCCATGCCCTCTCAGGACTGCAGACTGTGCAGGATCAGCTCTACTTTCAACTCCCCTTCTTACATGCTACTTCATTTATTTTACATATGTCCACTAACTGCCACTACAAAATATAAAGATGATTGTCTGAGTCTCACAAAGTCACCTGCTTGTTTAGAATGGCTTTTGAAACTGTTCAACGATAAAAACCATATTCAGGTTTCCAACCTGTTTTCTCACACTGTTCAAACACTCTGCTACAGGTATATACAGAAATTTCAAAGGTCTGAATTAAAACTACTGAGCTGTTCATTACCAAAAAGTAAAATCCTACCTTCTCAAAATAAATATTTAATGCAGCAGGGTAAGCCTTTCCAAAGCAGCAGCTTTGCTTACAAGTCCCAGTTCACTTGACCTGCAAGCAAAATCACTAAAAAGGTTTAAGGGCTTTCCAAATTGCATTGAATGTGTTTTCTGGAAGGACTATTAAAAAACTGTGGGGAGAAAAAAGACATAATAGAGAAACAGGAAAATTATCAGGCTATTGTTGAATTATCCTTAGAATAGGAGTTAAGGCGATTTTTACAGAAAGAGCTCAGTGGTAGAATTGCCTAATAATGCTGGAGATAGACTTGTTTTCTGCCTCAGCAGCAGAAATATTTCCTTTCCCAGGCATTCCCTCAATAGAAACAGTAATATAATGGCAAATCAGATTTTCTTCCTTTCGATCTCTCTCCATTCAGAACTACAAAAGAGAAATAGCCTGTACCTGACTACAGAAACCTTTTAACTCTTGTGCTCTGAAGTGCACACAGCAAACTCAGAAAGAAACCAAGGAAAGAGCTCACTTAAACATTGTGATAGTATTCCAAATAGCCACCTGTCACCTGAGTATCAATGTGGGAGGAAGATACAGACAGTGACGTGTGGGGGAACTTAATTTATAAACTTGCTTGGATTCCAAAGACAAAGTCAGAATAATTACTTCTGATATTACAAGTTCATTCTCCAGAACAGTGAGAAACATGACATGTTATTTTCTTATGCTAATTGAAGCTGCCTGATGATGGGTGACACTGTTGGAGTGTTGTGGGATCAGAAGCCCAGCCTTGCTGGCAGAGGCACTGCTGGAGTCAACTTTGGAACACACAGAACCTGACAGCATCCTCAGCCCAAAACAAGGGGTCCACGAGGACCACGGAAAACTGCCCCTGTCCCCTGCTGATCTGTGCTCTTCTTGACTCTCACAGATACCGAGTGAGACCTTTTGGGTCTTGGCCAGAGATTTTATTCCAAGACCTATCAGATCAGGACAGTTGACTGCTTCTATTCTAAGCTCAAACTAGATCATGACCTAATCTAGACAAATCCTTGTAAAGAAGACAACCATGGTTTAAGCAAAGCATGGTAAATTTTACAATTAAAAAAACCCAACTTCACAAGTTTATTTAAAAATGCCTTTGGAGAACAGGCTTGAAAGCCATGAAAGATGGGACTTGCATAATAAAACAGGAAAAGCTTGTCTATTCCAAAGGTATTTTTGAAAAAAGAATGAGCCAGTGAGGTGCATGAAGGCTCCTAAGTTCACAAAAAGCCCATGACCAGTTTCAATGACCTTTGTATTACAGTTCAGTACAACAGCTCTGTAACCACCTAGTTATTTTACAAGTGAGGAAGGATGAATAACTCCTCTTTAGCATTCAGTCCATAATATAAAGGTAGGATGCAGTAACAGTTACTAAAAGCATGTCTTTTCCACGGATGCTTTAGATTTTCTCTTCTCTTTACATAACCACTCTGCTCCCTTTTAAGTGATGCAGCCCTAAGCTCTCAGTACATTCTCTGAACAGCTTTGACATCTTTCAAACTCTGAGATGGCAGGAAGAGCTGTCTGCCCTTATGTATATGCTGTTTGCAATAGCCTGGTTTACAGATGCAAATTATTAAGATAATGCTGAGAAATTTAATAAAACACTGGTTGATGCTCTTCCGTTTGATGTCCTACAGAACTCCTGTGGGATTCAATTAGAACCAGGTAAACGCATTCAAAGACAGAGTCTGGTTCCCTTGTCAAATACCTTCATGCTTGTACCCTCGATATTTCAGGCAGGTTCTAAAAGTCAAAGATTAATTTTCTGTTCTAATTACTTGTTGGATATAACAGACAAGCACTTTCCAAGTATTTATTAATCTGTGTGGCTTTGATCTAATACCCAAGAGCCATTTTATCTATGCTGTAATTTATTAACATACATAAATATACACTGATCTTTCATGTGGTTCACAATATTGCATCTAAACACAAAAGGCATTTTGAAGGAGAAAACTTCTCATTTCTCATTCATACTACGGAAGGAGCCATCACCCCCCTTTTATCTGGGCCAAAACACTGGGGGGTTCAAATTTTTGAATCTATTTCATCAACACACAAAAAGTCCTATTTTATAAAAATCATTATACCAGACTCCCACATTGTTTAAACAAGCAGCAGCATTTCATCAGTGACAGGGCTGCTTTTTAGAATAAGCATATTTTAAATATCCAAATCCATGCTATTTTAGGTTTTTTGAACCAATTAACATTAACAAAACAGTATAAAGAGCAATAAAGAGGAAGTAACAAATCCACAAGAATCAGGCCTGCATTAATGTATTATACTATACACATTTCCAAGTTTTAAGCCCTGTCAAGAATAATTGCCTTTGAATGCCCATTTCTCTGCTCTTTATCCTGTATCAGAATGCAGCAAACATCCTTTCAAGCTTACAAGTTAATTTCTTGCCTAGTGAATGCATTTTGTCAATTCAAACATGTTAACGGGACTTTTTTTTTAATGAAGTTACACATATTTTGAGGTTTTGTGCCAAGTTTTCTATACTGAACAATTTGGGCCTTTTCCAGCAATTTTCATTGATGATGCCTCTCTCTATGAGGAGTTAGAAGTCATCAATACAGAACCAGAACAAATTTATTATTAAAAAAAGGGCAAAACCAGTGTTCTCACTGGACTGGAGCTGGGTGACACAGCCAAGCAGACCTTGCCTTCGCTCCTTCCACGACTGAACACTCAACAAATTCAACCCACAAGTGAGAATCCTGTCCGGAATTTCAATTTTGTTTAGATATTTGCAGCTAAGGCATTGCAGCAAGGATTTATACTGGAAATCCAGCAAGAACCATCAAGGAAGGTCTCACCATCAAGCAGAGAATGAGGGCTGAGAGGAAACAACAAGTAGTGCTCCAAGAAGAGAAGGAAGAATTTCCCTTCTTAATAGCAAAGAAGGGACTGTTGTGTTTCACCACCAAATTCCCCATCAATTTAATACCCTGGCTTTATTAATAAAAGTAGGGAATTAACTTTGAATGGATACAGATTAAGGCAAATACCCGGAATTAGCATGAAACTCTTGCTGGCTAATATGTAATGAAGAATGCACAATTCCTTTAAACACAAGTAAGAAATACACCACATATTGTTTATACCAAACACAGTTGGGGACGTGAGCCTTTTGCCTGGGAAAACCATCTTCAAAGTAGCAACTGTTTTCCCAGCTGTGAATACTCTTTCCTGGGAAATCTATTCGTACCATTACAAAAATAATTTTCAAAGGAATGTAAAATTATTCAGCCTAATCTATGCACATCCATATTTCAGACATGATTCTGTACCTTCTTAGACATGTCTGTTTACAAAAGGCCTACTATTCTCTATAAACACTACATGGATGTCACAATTAAATTTACCCCTTTTTTAAATAAATAAATGTATGGTAATTTAATAAAATAATTTGAAGCAACTCTATCAATATTCTGATGAAGAAGTGTTAGCAGGAAACCAATGTTTCAGTCCCAGAACCAGCTGCCCTCAAAGTTTGTTGTTTTGTGGCTGGGCTTTTTTTTTTAATTTTCCTAATTTGAGAAATATTGCATAGATAAGAAAGCAGATTAACCAAGCAAGATGTCACACAGTAAACCATAAATGCCACATGGATTTAGAGGTTCATAATTATTTCCTATAACTATCATAAGGCCACCACACAGAGAGGCACTAGGAAGCCAGTGGACCAGCAAACTTGTCTCTTTGTGCAAGTAAAAAACCCCCAAGCAAATAACCCAAGAATAAACATTCAACTGAAAGGTAGCCCAAAGCAAAGAGAAATAGGCCCAATGTTTTAATTATAGACTGACAAAACGGAGCAGATTAACGAGAGCACAATAATATCCATCCTGACATTTAGCTTGGCCACTTTGAGAAATAGCTCCCACTCCCCCTTTATCACTGGGAAACTGCTTTCTGCTGATGTATCTTTCCATCAAGGCACAGGGGGAGATGGAGGGATGGGGGAAGATGAAAGATTATGTCATCTTCTCTTCATAACATGGACAAAACTCTATTTGCATGTTAAAGATACTTTAAAGCTGGTCAAAAAAACCCCAGTGTAAGACGAGACTCTTATTCTAGGAGGTTATGCTAAATAAAATTAACTTTTTGGAATTTTTTTCCTTTTTTTTTCCTCAATATTTACGATTTTTTTTTTTACATATTCCTTGAACAAAAAATCAATAACCCCAGATAACACTAATGCTTACGACAGAGGATTAAGCAAGCACAGCAAACCCAAACAATTGCAGGAAGAGTGGACAGTGGAATTGCAATGCAAACAGTTTCCAAAATATACTTTTAATGTGTATAAGATACAGTTAATATTGGTAGCCTGGTAATTAGAAGAAAATCCTACAACATCACACTAAGTTGTTAACTTCATGGCATTTTTTTAGGATGGGAAAATATAAACCAAGTTATTTTGATGGCTACAAGATAAGCTTCCCATTAATTAGAAAAATAAATTAAGGGAACAATAAAGGATTACTGAGTTTGTTTGCAAATCATCCACAACTCATTATTTCACGAACAGGCTTTGGGATGAATTAGTGGGTTGTCAAACAAATAAATACACTGTCTGATGACAGCTTTGCAGTATCTGCTGGATCAGTTTGCACCAATGTCTGGTTTGCATTCATTAAACATTCAAATTACTACCCCAGTTACCTGATTACAAGCAGCATTAGAGATCATATCAAAGTAGCATTCCTAGTTATTCCACCGAGCTCATGCCCAAGATGTTTATCTGCACAGCTTAAACATAATTTTATGGGGTTTTCCACTGCTACAACCAAACAGTGATTTTAAAGAATCTTTTTTTTTTTTGGTGGTTTGCTTTGCAGCTTAATAATTATATATTGTTCTTTATGATAACCTCCAAAAAGCCGAACAGAAAAACCCTTTCCTTACAAATTTTGCCATTTTCCATTTAGTAAACAGATCTTTCTGTTTGGGCACCTGCACACTCTGATGAAAGAAACACCATGAGCTACTTGTTTATTTGCCATTGTTTGTAGTATCTGTATGGAATCTCAAAAATTAAATTCCTTTCCCACTGATCCTGCCTGTAGCTGAGGAAAATGTTGATTCCTCCTCCTCCAACCACTTGCAACGCTGAAGATAACAAGAAAGTACCCACTGGTTGTATGAGCACTTCCTAAAGTACCCTTCAACCCAAGGGGATTTGATTTACAAAGATTGATCATCCCTTAGTCATTGTCATTTTCCTGGAAGTTACAGTGTTTACTAGACTAAATTGGGAAGGAACAGGAAATTAATATTGTTTTCCACGGATTACAAATTTTGAGTCTTGCCTAATAGATGCTCTGTTCTGAAAGAATTTCCTACTGTTCTGCAGAGAGCCAGCAGCTCTGCAAACAGCACTGCAGCAACAAGATCTGCCCGTAAACGACAAGATCCTTTGGACACAGTAAGGTCATTCTGGGCAGAACTCAAAAAGCCCTGGGAAACAAAGCAACCACACGTTGTTCCCTACCTACAGAGCTGCAACTGTCAGGACTGCTGTTCCAGTAAGCTTTGTGGCATTGAGGCAGCTGAAAGTAAGGCTGAAAAAAATCCATAAACAGAAGCAAAACAGGGGTAACTGCAAAGAAACACTTCTCAGGGTTCTGCTTCTTCAAGATGACACGTTAATGACACTGTAAATATTTTTTTTTTTCAGAGAACTGAAACAAAATTAACTTGTCAGAAAAGATCCATCAGGAAGTTGTTACCTAAGAAGCCAATATTCAGCTTCAAACCTCCAGGCTAGATGGCAGATTTTAAATCTCTTTTCTTCACCTATGTTACAGTTTGAAAGAAGAAACTTAAACATTCTGATAGTTCAACATATAAGTATGTTAGTAAACTATAAGAGTAATTAAAAGACATGTAAAACTAAAGTCCAGTGATTTAAAAAAAAATTCTGTTTAAAAAGTGGTATTATTTCAAGTAGGTAAATAGAACAGTAACATTAGGAAAATCCATCAGAAAAACCACAAGGCTGAATTAAGATCTAAAACTTAATTAAACTTTAAAACTCGGCTCCACTAGAGATGTCTTATTTAGAGCTGTGTGGTTCTAAGATCACTCATGAAAACATTCATATTGGTCTTGAATTGCTTATTGCTATTTAGTGTAAACAGAAGAAATTGAGTAGATGAAAATCAATAAAACATCAAGATTACTCTGAAAGGTCAAGTTGTTCCAAGGAAAAATGCCTTAGTCTAAGGCTGGTAAGAATTTTTGAAACAAAGTTCTTGAAGGAATGATCAGTGTACACTAAATCCAGTCACTTAAAACACACCTCAGCTTGCCTGCAGCTCTGTTACAAAATCAATTAGAGATTTGTATTTTCCACTTTGGAGATTAAACTTGCTGTACTGGAATTGAAAAAAAAAAAAAAAAGTCAATCACAGGAAAGTGACTTAATAAACCTATAAAACCTCCAGCCCACCAAACACTTTGACTTCTTCCTACCATATATGAGATTCCTTAGGAAAAACTGGAGCCTACCCATCCTTACTTTAAGAATGCCAGAAAGAGTTTTCTTTAATTCAGTTACTGCATTAAAAGCCAATCACAGCTCATCAGAATCCAGTCACCATAATTCAGGAATTCCTGTAGATCTAGCAAAATTCCAGCTTATTTTAAAGTAACAGAAATCAAACGAAAGAAAGTAAGGGTGCATAATAAACCCTCTCAGCAGTTGCCTTAATTTTTGTTCCAAATTTCTTACTTGGAACCATCCACACTGAGCACAGAGTTCCTCCTGATCTTCCTGTTCACACAGAGCAGTTTTACCTTGGTCTCTACTACCCTTTCCATGCTGACTGACAACGTTTGATGACCAAAAGCACTTTAAAGCATAAATGCCAGTGTGCCTTAACCAAGCATTCCCACAAAGCTGGGCGTACTTACACTGAGTTACAACCAAACTGCCAAGCAATTAACTTTCTTTAACCACTTCTAAAGTAAAATTGTTTAAGAGCTGCCTCACATTTTTCATTCTCAACAGTCATTTCAAACAAAAAAAAAGTGGTCTATTAACTTAGACTTTCCTGCTGTCAACAGTTACAGTTTATAAAGCTGATGCCAAGAAATGGCTTGTCATAGACCTTATATGGCATTCCCAAAAACTCACTATATACATGTTCAAGCCACCCACTGGCATCAACTTTTATGATTCCAAGAACTGTTGTGATTACTGGTGTTCCCTGAGAGTATTAAGGATTCTTCTTTCCATGACTATTTGCTCTTCCTTTCACAGTCCTACAGTCTGCACAGCCCACAAAACTCATTTGGGTGTTCTAAGAACTTAACATTGGACATCAGACGGTCCAAAGAGGCCCCACTTGCCAGGGGCTTGAAGCCCACCTGGAATGTTTGGCAGTTTTACATGAAGTTATACAGACTGTCACAGGCAGTAAAATTTTCATTTTGACATTTCGATTTCACACTGCTTTATTCTAGAAAATTATTTTCACTCAAATTCAACTTTAGCACTGCAAATCCACAGTTTATAATGCAAAGGGAAAGAGAAACATTCCCTCTTATTCAGCTATAAATGCAAAATTTCCTATTTTTGCTTTGACAAAGATGCAGTCTTTTCCTATTTAGGAACATTTATGCTGAGTTCAAAATTCAAAAATGTACAGACCTCTGAGTAGCTTCTGCCAATAGGCTGGCTTTTCTTATTTTAAGCTTCCCAATCTCTAAATGCAATACCTAGAGACACTTATGAATGCAAAATATCTTTAAATAGGTTCTTGCCAATAAGCTTAACTAAACTCTAACGACAAAATAAGTACTAATTTTTAGTTATACTATCTGCACTGACCTATACATCTCATGCTAAAGGAAGTAACAAGCAGTTTTCACATCTATTTTATGTTAGGCCAGGAAACACAAGAGAATTAAGACCATGGCTTCTTGAGGTGATCCTCAAGAATTCCTGAGGACAAAAACCTGCTTTCCCTCTCCACTTCTTGAACTGCTTTCCAGTTCTTTGATCCTCATTCCACAGTAACCACTAGAGAACAGCAGAATTGGATTGTCCTGTTTATGAATAATTTCCATCACAAAAAAAAAAAACAAACAAAAAAAAACCAAAAAAACCTTCCAGCTCCAAGTTTCCACTTAAGTAACAAATTGAGATTCCTAATTTCATTCTCATAAAACAATTGATAAAATGTTCAGCAATACAAAGGGACTGCTGACACCTTCTGGCCACTTGACATTCTTCCCAAAAACCAGGAGAATTTCCAAGAAAATATCTTTCATGCTTTCCCAGGCACTCAGGATCACATGAAGACTGAAGCTACACCGAGACTGCCATATGACAGCTCCTCACTTGGTTCACATTTCACCCACATCCATTCTCTGTCACAGGAACATCCAAAACAAACAGAGATCACCTCTCTGCCTGCCACGACTGTACCCAGATTTGGCTCCATTCCTCTTTTCCTTTTAGCTTTCACTCTAGGCATATTGCATCCAAGGAATCACTGCAACTGAATGCAACACTACACTCATGTTCAGAACAGAATCTGCAGCAACAACAAATCCATACTGTATTGAATTAAAGAGCCAAACCTGCAGCTTTTGCTTCTTCTTCTTTGGTTTAGTTTCCACTTCCAGCTCATCCTTTTGGGCCACATGTTGCTTCAGCTTTTTTCTTTTTTCTGCTTTCTTTTCTTTGTTTTCCACAATCATTTTCGGCATTCTAAAACGCTGTTCTGTAACAGAAACCACCAAACTGCAGTTAGAACCTTTTTTAATATTAAATTGCAGTCTCATATACAGACAGTTATACTATAATTACACTGGTATGGTAATTATTTGTGACTGCTTAACTGTGAAATGCACTGAAATTTGGTTCATTTTGGAGAATTTTCATGTAGTTAAGGCACTGTAAATCTCAAATGCCAGTCTCCTGTAGGAATTTCCACACCTTTTGTCCTCTGGGGCCCTGTTGTGGAAAATGCCTCAGGGACATATGAATTCCCCATACCTGAGGCAGTGGTTTCTGCAGGTGACAACACACCACATTCAAACTGTTTGATCAGCTGTAACACCAATGAGACTTCTCTCATCGCAAAATACATTCATGTGGCTATTAGTCATCTCGTTAATACACATCGGTGTGCACTCACAAGTAAGCCTATTGGATTACTAAAGGGATTTAAGCCACTACTTCTGTTTAAACTTCTGTTTAAATGCAGGGGGTTTTCTGTTTTCATATAGGTTAATGTGGTACAACTACGCTTGAAGAATTGTCTCATTAGCTTTAATTTTAGACTGACATACGGGTGAAGGAGTTGCAGAAAACACGGTTCTGAAACCGGGTCTAGTTGTAACTCCCTACTATTTCTTTGTGAGAAAATCTGATTTAAGTGGCTTTCCCCAGTTACCCCAACACTGTCACTTTCAGCGTCAGTTTCACTACACAGGCAACTGTCGTCTCAATCACAAATATTTACCGTGAAACACACTCTGAAATATAAAGCAACCCACAAACGCACGTGGGGAGGTTCCCAACACGGCAGAAGCTGCCACAGGAGGGGTTTGGCACCTCAGTGACACCGGAGCCACACCTGGCACGTGTCGGGCAGGGCCATGCCCCGGGCAGGAGGGCCCCCCAAGGCCAGCCCCTACCCCCGGCTCCCCTGCACAGGACCCGGCTCCGCTTCATAACCAGCTCGCCTGGATTCGCTTCCCGACACACGGACCCGGCTGCGCGTCCCAACACACCTGCCGGGTTCACATCCCAGCGCACACCCCCGGCTCCGCCGCAGCCCACTCAGCCACCGCCACGCATGTGGCGTGCCCGGGCCGGGCCGGGCCGGGCTTCCCCGCCCCTCCCGCAGCTCCGGGCGGGCAGGGGGACCCCCGGAGGAGCCGCCGCCACCCCGGGGGGCCCCAGGGCTGCGCCCCCCGCCCGTCCCCGCACGCACCTCCCGCAGCCGCCGCCTCGACACATTCAACTGAGCCCCACGCTGGCGCCGCCGCCCGCCCCCTGCCTCTCATTGGCTACGGGGACAGGATGGAGGCATCTGGTTGGCTCTCGGGCTGTCAATCAGCCCGCTGGCCAATAGGGAGCCCCGCTCGGAGTTAAAGCGCCCACCAGGAACACGTGTGCCGAGGAACGCTCTACCGGCTTCTGGCGGCGCGGGTGACGCCATCTTGCCGCGCCGAGATCCGCCTGCAGCTCCGCCCTTGTGCCTGGGAGATTCCCAAAATCGGGACCGTCCCCTGGCCTCACCGGGATCCCCTCTGACCGTGGCAGGGATCCACCTGCACCCTGCCTGCGATCCGCCATGGCCTGGCAGTGATCGTTCCGTGGCCTGGTAGGGACCCCCAGCGCCTGGCTGGGTTCACCCACGGCCTGACGGGGATCCCCGGGGCCTCACAGGATCCACCCACGGCCTGACGGGGATCCCCGGGGCCTCACAGGATCCACCCACGGCCTGACGGGGATCCCCAGGGCCTGGCAGCTCCCGCCCCGCACTGCGGGACACCCGGTGGAAGCCAGCCCGGCGCTCCGCGCACGATTCGGGTGCCGCTGGTCACAGCAGGGTGGCGTGGGGGCTGTGGCCGCTGCTGATGCACTGAGGTGTGGCTCTCTGGACAACGGCTGTGATCCCTTTGAGCCCGCAGATCCTAAAGGCCAGGTGCTAAAAGATGCTGAAGTCTGAGCCAGCGTTACCCGTGTCCCGATGGGGTCCGGTGGAATGCGTGGGAAGAAGCCAAGGGTGTGGTTTGACAGGACGAGAAAACACCTCCGAGGACAATTTCCAGGCACCAAGTTGGTTTCCATGCTTTCATTTTCTATAAATACCACGTGCACAAACTTTTCCACCTACTCTTGGTAATTTAAGGGCCAGAATTTTTGCCACAAACACACAGATAGATGACACATTTTTTTCAGGACAACCTGAGACAGAGTTGTTGCTTCCCTTAGCTTGGATCCCAGCAGCAGCTGAGATGCTGGATATGGGAGCAGGTGGTGCTGGCAAACAAGTCCCTGTACCATTGCAGGCGTTGATGGGAAGAGGTAGCTTCTGCTTTCCTCCTCTTCCACCTCCTCCCCACACTGAGGTGCCCTCCCATCCCCCTGCCATCGCTGCTGGGCTGGGAGAGCCTCTCTGCCCTGGTCTGTGTCCATGGAATCCCCTTCCCAAACCACCGGTGGGGTACATGGAACCAGTTAGAAATTATACACAAAAGATATAAAACGCATATAAAATACAGCAACGTGCTAGGGCTGAGTTAGGGCGTTGGCACACAGGATAAGCAGAGGGTGGTGGTACCTAAAACTGAAGTTGTAATTTAAGCTTTTGCTCCAATGTGGCTAGGGAAAGAATG
Organism: Aphelocoma coerulescens; assembly: GCF_041296385.1. Lineage (NCBI taxonomy): Eukaryota > Metazoa > Chordata > Aves > Passeriformes > Corvidae > Aphelocoma > Aphelocoma coerulescens. Next base: position 13,355,884 of record NC_091028.1, on the reverse strand, counting down.
TTCTCTATGTTTAGACTTCCTAAAATAAAGATTGTGTTATTGCATATCCTATTGTGACATCCTGTGGTTAAGCACAGTATTACAGATGCTGTCACATCACAATCTTGGCTGCATGATTGCAAAAAATTAGATTATATGAACATTGGAACTCATACCTATATTACATGTTCAGTTTGGCCACCTAGCTGTGATCTTCTCCAAAAAGACTTCTCTAGCATGAGAAATCACACTGGGTCAAACATTAATATGAGCTAGCACAGATACTTGTTCTGTGCTGGCCAGAAATGACATCTGTCCTTAGGACAGGCCTATGACTCAAGGCATTGATTGTTTACACGCTGTCCCTGTGAAGGTCCATAAATCCACACTTCCTCCTTAGGAAGCATTCCAACTCCAAGGATTAAACTGTTTAAAGAGAAGAGACACAACAGCCTTGGCACAACTGCAGTACCCCTCAAGGCTGTACGAAGCACGTGCATTAACTGCACTCCCATCTCTTACAGAATCAGCAAAGATTATTTTTCCCAGGTCAAGGAACTCGGCATCCTCTGCTCTGCAAAGTGCTCCTCCTCCCACCTCAGCAGCACTGGGCACTCACAGCTGCAGGGGATTGAAGGGGCTGCAATTACCCTCCAGTTAGTCCTAAGCCAGCACTCCAGCCCAGCAGCCCCAGCATGCGGAGGAATGGCTCCAATGACACATGAAATTGAGGTCCTGACCCCCTGACACCGTCAGTAAGCCCTGGCATTTTTCTCACAATTAGCTGGATGAGAGGCCTACTTAGATCCCATCTGGGGAATTAGCATTGTTCATTAACAGCACATTTCCATTTCATCAACCTACAGTATTTCAGGCCTCAAGCTAAGCAGCTGGATACTCATGCAGTTTTAAAGAGCCTGGAGAGCTGATGAGGATAATGGATGGAGCATTATCTGTTATGACTGCACTTGTTCAAGCTTTTCAGGAAGACAGCAAGAGCAGCCTCCCTAAACAATGCTGTGTTTTGGCCTTATTACATGAGACACTGTTAATGCTACTTTCTCTGGCTTCCTTTTCTCCCTGAAACCACAAGATATATCCCTGCAAATCTACATTTCTGTCTAAAAGAATAAATGTTGAAGAATTATACTGCACGTGCCTCTGTGAGCACTAGCCTTCAGACAGGGCCTGAAAAAAAAAGAGGGTATAGCTTTATAAATAAAGTTCTTCCAGTAACATTCAGAAACCAAGAGGAAGCTTATATAAACTCGCTTGATATTGATGTGAAGGATTGAGACATATGACACTAGCTTGTATTTCAGATTCTCATTTTGGGAGATTCCTAGTTCAGGCTTGGCCTGACCCAAGCAAAGCTGGCTGTATTTCATACCAGTTGTAATCTTCCTCCTACTACCATCCCCCAGTTTACTACATCAAATATTTTTCATGGTATTAAAGTTCTTATTCCAAATATAGGAACAAATAACATTGGCTTGGAAAGGGTAATGGTTTATTGCATGCACACAAAATTATGATACAAAAATAAGTTAATTGCATAGAAATTTGAAGAGAGAGAGAAAAGATTAACTCTAAAATAAAGGTTTGATCCAGATGTGAAGAGCCTCTACTATCTGCACCTGAAAGACAAAAATGCACTGGTTACACAGCTCGAACTTCCAGTCACAAGGAGTTACAACATGCCAGGGAAGGGCTTGGGCCATTTAATTTAATTCAGGTGTCTGCTGTGCTTTCCTGAGCATTCTGATGACACACCATTTTTCCAAACTCACTGAGCAGGTGGGAGACCAAGCTGCAAATACAACAATTTGGTGTCCTCATGCTTGTGGCTATGTGGCCACTTTAATCACTGTAGAGAAGCAGTGAGTGCCCCTGTGCTGCACTCCCAACAGCATTTACAGGTCAGCTACCAACTCTAGAGCAGTCAGAGGTGTGACACTGGCACTGGTGCCCGTGTGGACAGCAGCCTAGTCTTAAATGTTTGCTTTTTCTCCTTGTGCCGCTGATACCTGTTGTGCTGACGATTCCCATTAGATGGCACTCCAATTGCTCCCGGGGACTTGAAGGAGGGCTGAGAGGCTCTCATCAGAGCTGCATATCTAGGAACAAATACAACCAGGCTCAGCACCTATGCACTCTGTAGTTCCACTCTTCCATCCAGTTTAATCATCTGCATCTGTCACACATCTCACACTCCTACTGCACAGAACAGTCAAGGTATGTCTGCCTGCAAGAGACAGATCTTTTGTTAAAATTAAGTTTAAACTTGGCTTGTCAGGGTATTGATTATTTGTGGTTACTTCAAGGTGCTGGACAGAGTTTTAGGATTCTAGTATTTGGAGCCAGACCTCAAAGGGTGCTTGAGTTTGCCAGCGATTATTCTCAATTAGGAGAGACTGACACAGGTAAGCTTGAAAATTCAGGAAAGCATTTGATAAGCCTTTTCTCTTGGCTCAGAAATTAAGGCTGACATTTCAGAAATTCAGCCTGAGATGCAAAGAGGAACTCATGGCTATTTTATTGACATGACCTGTAGTTTCCAGAATTCCCTGTCTGTCCAAGCTCCCCACCAACCCCTGATACCAGCCCTGAAATCTCATCTTGAGCTGAAGTACCACAAGTACAGCTCACCCTGCCTTGGAGATGGGCTGGCTGCTCCCTTTGCAGTCGTGGTCCAGAGGATGCCGGTGTTTGATGCAGAAGTTGCCACCACACTGTTCACAAACCACCTTCATCATCTCTTTCCTTTTGCAGCCTGGCTTTAAGCATTTGTTTGTGAAGATCTAAGTAAGAGAGGACAGGAAGTTGGCAATGTTTGCTTTCTCTGAGCAGTGACCAAGTTGAAGCACAAATGTTCAAGCACCCTTAGAGCTAAGATGAAGCAGAACAAGTTTTTACAGTCTGCTGCCAGAAGGCCCAGCTTCACAAGCATTAGGAAGAGAGTTTAGACTTCAGCAGCAGTTTTCTTACCTTCTGCTTTTGCTGTGCTGGATTGTATTTGCAGTCCTTATCTATGTGTGCTCCAACCACAATATCTGGGATTTCTCCCTTCTGCACTGGGATAGGTGTGTTACAGAGGGGACACACTGGGACCTGCACATTCTAAGAACACACAACACAGATCAGAATCACAGAATTATAGAATTGTTTAGGTTGAAATAGACCTTTAAGATAATCAAGTCCAACCCTATTTTTCTATCCTTCCTCTTCTCTTACCCATAGATGATAGAAGCATATTCCTAAGTGTTTCATGGTCTCATTTGCTAATGCTTTTAAAGATACACTTCACAACAGTAACTGCAAATCAATTTCCAAAAATCATGCAGACATGCTTTGCCAAATCAATTTGTAGCAACATATTTGGCAAATTGACTTTAAATATCTTTTTGGCTGTTCTGGAATTACAGCCTTTGAATACTTCAAAGCCCAAGTACAGGCCAGAGATCAAAGTTTGGCCCCACTTATTCTATTTATTTCTGCTGTAGTTTCATGTTTGTTGTCCTTCAATTTACAGGACTTGGACTGCAGAAAATTTTAGACCACAATACATTATTTAAAATATAAAACACTCCTCTCTAAGGAGATGTACTATGAGAGAAAGAAACTAGAATCTAGCAGTAGTGACCTCTGAAATGTCATGTTTCTATATATTTGAAATCTGGATACATCATTAACTTGCATCTTGTGGTTCTCCCATCCACTTTTATTGAAACCACAGGTGAAGGTTCAGAGCAGCTTATAAATGACTTAGCAATTTGCAGGGTGAATTACTGACTCACATCATACAGGAACTCACTTTCTTGTAGGCAGAGCTGCACTTGTGGTCATCATAACGGATGTGATCTTTACAGAACACTTCCCCACATGCGTCGCATTTCAGAGGAAGGAAATCTGGGAGAAGAATAAAAAAGAAAACAGATTTTCACGGTACAAAGTTAGCAACTCTAAGGGTACTCACAAAAGGCTACAAATAAATTCTAAAGAAATTTTTGTCTAGTCACAATCCAATTATCTCTAAAGAGATTAGATCATTCTTCACAAATATTAGAACTGAAAACCCAAGAGTGATAAGTTTTCCTCTTTTTATCTGCAGTGTAAGACGAACACAAGCCATAAGTACCTCAGGAGCTCCTCGAATGCAGAAACCTTAGTAAGCAACTAGTCAAGAGCTAAGAGCTGAAGTACAAATCCAAAGCCCAGCTTCGAAAATAACTTTATTCATGAAAAGCCATCCCTTAACAGTTCGACACGCACAGCAACAACAGCTCTCACTCTTCCCCTAGACCTACTGAGGGGGCACTCCAGCAGCAGCACTGGTGCGTGCCACGACCCACAGCAGCCCTGTACGGCCTCGGGGGCCAGCACCGGCCCCCAGTACACGCGTTACCCCTCCGTGACCAGTCCCCCCGCGCGGGCGCTGCTCGGCGACTGCAGCCCGGGGCTTCGGTCCGAGCCCGCACTTACCCAGCTGTTTGCAGGAGCGCTCGGAGCAGTGCTCGCCCAGCCACGGGAGCTCCATGGGACCCTCGCTCCGGGGACGAGGACACGGACACGAACACGGCCGGGCACAGACGGACGGGCGCGGCTTTATCGGCTCCGGGCGCTGACTCAGCGCAGCCTCGCGCTGACTCACGCTCCCGCCGCACGGCCGCCGCCCGTGACGTCACGGCCGCCCGAGCCAATGGCGCGCCGCCGCCGCCGCCGTCTGCTGCGCGTGCCCGGCGGGCAGCCAATGGGAGGCCGGGGGGCGGCTGAGTCACGGCTGGGGGCGGGGCCTGGGGATGGGGATTGGGGGAATGGGGAATGGGGATGGGGAATGGGGATGGGAATGGGGAATGGGGAATGGGGAATGGGGAATGGGGAATGGGGATGGGGATGGGGATGGGGATGGGGAATGGGGAATGGGGAATGGGGAATGGGGAATGGGGATGGGGAAGGGGATGGGGATGGGGATGGGGAATGGGAATGGGGAATGGGGATGGGGAATGGGGATGGGGATGGGGATGGGGATGGGAATGGGGAATGGGGAATGGGGAATGGGGATGGGGAATGGGAATGGGGAATGGGGAATGGGGAATGGGGATGGGGAATGGTGATGGGGATGGGGATGGGGATGGGGATGGGGATGGGGAATGGGGAATGGGGAATGGGGATGGGGAATGGGAATGGGGAATGGGGATGGGGAATGGGAATGGGGAATGGGGATGGGGAATGGGGGATGGGGATGGGGAAGGGGAATGGGGAATGGGGATGGGGATGGGGAATGGGGATGGGGATGGGCATGGGGAATGGGGATGGGGAATGGGGAATGGGGATGGGGATGGGGAATGGGGATGGGGAATGGGGATGGGAATGGGAATGGGGAATGGGGATGGGGAATGGGGAATGGGGATGGGGAATGGGGAATGGGGATGGGGAAGGGGATGGGGATGGGGAATGGGAATGGGGAATGGGGATGGGGAATGGGAATGGGGAATGGGGAATGGGGATGGGGATGGGGAATGGGAATGGGGAATGGGGATGGGGAATGGGGATGGGAATGGGGATGGGAATGGGGAATGGGGAATGGGGATGGGGATGGGGATGGGGAAGGGGATGGGAATGGGGAATGGGAATGGGGAATGGGGAATGGGGATGGGGATGGGGATGGGGATGGGGATGGGGAATGGGAATGGGGGATGGGGATGGGGATGGGGATGGGGGATGGGGAATGGGAATGGGGATGGGGGATGGGGAATGGGGATGGGGGATGGGGAATGGGGATGGGGGATGGGGAATGGGAATGGGGAATGGGGATGGGGGATGGGGAATGGGAATGGGGAATGGGGAAGGGGAATGGGGATGGGGAATGGGGAATGGGGATGGGGTATGGGGAATGGGGATGGGGATGGGGAATGGGGATGGGGAATGGGGAATGGGGATGGGGATGGGGATTGGGGATGGGGGTGGGATGGGGAATGGGGATGGGGATTGGGGGAATGGGGATGGGGATGGGGATGGGGATGGGGATGGGAATGGGGATGGGGATTGGGGATGGGGACGGGGAATGGGGATGGGGATTGGGGATGGGAATGGGAGGGGATTGGGGATGGGGTTTGGGGATGGGGATATGGGGATGGGGGTGGGGGTAAGGATGAGGATGGGGATGAGGATGGGAATGGGGGTAAGGATGAAGATAGGCATTGGGGTGAGAAAGGACTTGGGGCAACAAGGCAAGGGGAAGGGCATGCAGTTGAGTTCAGGGTGGAGGTGAGAGGGGTTGGTAATGAAGGCAAGGGCTCTCCAGCTTCCGCAAGGAATCACATCCACAAGCCACAAGCATTGCTGCTGCTGTGAGTTCCCTGTTGTGCAGGCGCCCAAAGGGATCAGAGTGCAGGGCTGTCATAGCCATGGGACACGTGGGAGAACGACACAGTAAAGCCCACGTCGGACTGGGATCACTGGAGTGATCCTTTGCCCCTGCCATTCTTATTTCGGTTTTTCGTCACAGCTTCGGCTGCTGCACCATCCCTCTGGATTGCAATGCTTAAATTATGGTACTTCTGAACTTCAAAATAAATTCAGAGAGCTTGATGAGAGAGGGTGTTCTTGTCACAGCAGGCTGGTGCTCAGGGCCCTGCTGCAGGACTTCAGCATGGGCTAAACTGGTCAGGGTGGACAAGCTGCAATGGGCTGCAACTGGTTTGAGTGGACTGTGCTCACTGGTTTGGGTGGACAAGCCTCAGCTGCATCTGTGGGTTTGCACAAGTCAACCAGAAACTTTCCCACCTGGTCTCTGTTTTTAAATGCTTGTCTCACTTTGGCAAGGCACCTTGAGATCAAGGTGTATTTTAGAAATGCTGATCTTGGAGGTGTGTGACAATACTGGCTTCACACGGAACAGAGGAGGACTATTGATTTCATGACATTTGCTACAGGATTGAGAAATGACAAAGTGTTGTTCTGCCCCTGCTCTCCCCGGAAAACACCTGACTCTGCTGTAGTGCATGACTCGGATGCAGAGTGGAGCCATGAGGTCGAAGGGGCGCGTTAGGATTGCATGTGCTGACTGCCTGCACAGGCCACTTTGTGCTGTTAAACTCTGGGAATGGCATGTGCCACTCCTCCACCTTCCACGTCACCCTCCAACGTGGCACTCATGTGACTCCTGCTGTGCGTGCCAGCTGACAGCCAACCCACTTGGAGCACTTCCCTGCTGGATTAAATGATACCATGTCATCAGCTAGACACTCTTCCCACTCTTCAATTAATTTTCTCTCCTGAACCCATAAAATTACCAAATCTCCTCATGTAAACCCTTACTCCACAGAGCAACTGTGCTGACAGAGCACTGGGTTCTGCCACACATCTTTGGTTTGTGAAGGGCAGGCTCTGATTCCACCTCCTCCACTGTGGCGTTTGATGCAAAGCCTGGTGCTCTCAAGCCCAGGGAGAGCTCTGGGTGTTCTTTAGTGCTCCTTTTGGGACACAGACATGCCTGGCACTTGACAATACAATCCTGCAGCATCTTCCACCAGGGTTCTTTGGCCAGTGGCCTGTGATTTAAAAAGACTTCATTTGCCTGGGCTGAGCCAGATCCCTGGTGTGTGCCAGGGGACAGCCAGAGTATGGCATTCTCCTCTGTTTCTTTTGTTCTTCTGACTTGATTGGTTCTGGCAGTTTGGGACAGGTGAATTTTAAAAAGGAAGATGAAACAGCAAAAAATACCCAAATACAAATAGTAAGAGAAAGTCCAGTTATCCAAGGTGCTTCAAGAGCTTGGCTCTATTATACATCAGCTTCCTTATACGATTTACACAACTAAAAAACTTGGGAGGTGCAAAAAAAACACATCCTGCAGAGCTCACAGGCTGATTTGTTTCATACAAAACACCTACCCAGTGCCTGAGAGGAGTGGGAGCCCAGTGATCTCCCTGGGAAGGCTTGCCAAAAAGTAATGGGGTGAGCTAGGCAGAGAGGAAGAGGCTGGTGTCTTCCCTGGCTGGCTGAGAGTGCCCTGCAGACTGGAGAGCCGCTGCCAAAGGGATCATGTTTTGTGGTGGAGAAGGGAGGAGTTTGCTTATGGATAACAACAGAAATGGCTCTACACAGATTAGATGCTCTTAAGGAAGACTGTAAATCCCAAGTCTGGAAACCCACATAGTACAGGCAGCCGTCTTAATAGAAACGAGGATTAGAAATTAGCTGAGGTCTTTAGTGATATTTTTAGAAGGTTGCTCCTGACAGGTTAGGCTGCTGAGAACCAGAGGAAAGTGCCGAACCCTGTATTACTTGGGAAGGGATCACACAGTGCAGTGTGTGATTAGAGGCTGGCTAGCTTAGCGACAAGGGGGATAGGTGGGTTAGGGCTGATTCGGGAGGAATTAGCAAGGGAAATTGCTTGGGAAGCAGAATTTGATTAGGGGCAGCCAACGTGGATTTGTGAAAGGAAAGCTATGTGTAACTAACTTGCTGGAGTCTGGGGGAGGCACCGTTCCCCGGCAGCCTGTGGAGTGTTAGTTTTACATAACCTGATCTGCAAAGGGAAGGCCTGGCCCCTTTACTGCCAGAATGGTGACACTGGGTGGAATGGATGGGGATCACCTCCCTCCCTTGTGTCTGCACAGACTCTCTGCCTCCTCTTTCCCCATCCATCCCTTCTACTTCCTTTCTGGCTTTTATGGGAGGAGGCCTATTGCTTTTGCCCATGTCCCATACTCTTCTCTTTGTCTTTCCCTTCCTCTCCATCCAGTCCACGGGACTGCCTCTTGTTGGGGTATTAAACATTACTATGCACCCCACCACACCAGCATGGTCTGCCTTAGGACCCACATTGCATCCTAAAGGGGGGATAAAATGCTTCTGAAGAGGACATTCATGGGACAGCAGGGGAACAACTGTCCAACATCACTGCCAGACACAGACACGACACAGATGAAGAGCCAGGGATGTGGTTCTGTCTCTCAGAGCAGGGTCTGTCCCCTTCCCACCACCCTGGGTTATGACAGCACAGCACAGAGATGTCCATGGCCAAGACAACCAGGTCCATCCACCTCCTCTCTGCCTTGTGTGCCCCAATCTCCTCCCAACACCATCCAGAAGACACAGATGAGTCCACTGTCCCTGGTGGCTCCAAGGCCACCTCGTGCAGTCCTTCTGCACCAGCATCCTGCTTGTTGCTCCAGCTGCAGAGCCACTGCATTAACATTCCAGTGACTCCAGCTCTCATTTGCCTTTTCCAGGCCTCTGAACTCCAATCCCAATGTCCTGTTTTTCGCCTCATAATTTCCTACCAGGCTCTTAAAACTGAATTTTATTTTTATTGCAATGACCCTGTGGTGCTGCCAGATCCCTCTGTGGAGGAGACATGACATCTCCATTACATAGCTCAGATAAGTGTCTTAAAGAGACCACACACAAAGGAACCTAATGGTACCTATTTTTATTAGGTTTATTACAGGAGGGGAAGTAAAGCAGTCCGATCTCCCCACAGGATACTCTGTTAACAGCAGCAGACAGAGAGGAGAGATCTGTAGAGGCGGATCAGTTTTCCAAGAATATTAGCTACTGCTGCTCTAAAATTAGAGTCTAGGGAGAGCAGACAGGTTGACATAATTGAAAGGGCTGTCTTATGGGATGACATAGTTAAACGAGTCCATGATCAGCTTTAGAGTGACAGCTCAGCGACTTCTTCTAATCCTCAAAGGAGCACTGAGTTGCGAGGCTGTGATTTAACTAGTCCTGGATCTTATCTTGTGATGATGTCAATATTATTAGAACCTGCTTCTGAAGAGATGCCTCCAAAATCACTGTACATGAACCGACTGGCGTTACAGGCACGATTCTCCTGCAGCTTCACCCTGCAAAGCCTGTGGCTGATACAAACACTTGTCTGCTGCCCTTCTTACATACCTGATTCCGTCCCCGTGGGCTGGGCTACAGGGGCAGGCCCAGAAACAGGATTAAGAACCTCATTTCAGGATGGAGCTGATAAATGTCCTTCAGCCGCCCATTTTATTCAACATAATTTAATAGCAAACACAAACTAACAAAGTTAGAGGTGAAATATAATAGCAGGAACCCCATAAAAAGTAACCTAATCTGTAAGATAAATAGACAACACTTTAGCCTGGGGAGATAGCAAATAAAAGAGAAATATGAGCAGAGCCATTCTCAATTCATAACTAACTTTAAAGAGAGGTAATGAAGATGAGTTCTCCAACTTTTAATGCCCTAAGATTCTTCTCCACAAAAAATAGAAAAGCATTTTTAATGTCTTCCTCATACATTGGATGTCCACAGCCAAACATCCTGGATCATTCCCACACAAGGAGATATCTGTCAGAAAGGGAAATGATTTGGAGAAACCCTACTGCAATTCCTGATGGAGCGGGAGACACCAGGGATGGAGCTCTTCATGCTGGTGGAGCCTCTTGATTGCCTTCAGTGGCCACCTCCCACTGCCTTGTTTCGGGTGCTCAACTCCAAGCACCCACTGCCTTCATGGTGGCATTAGTCTGACATTTATTATTTTAAGGGGTTTTAACCATTTTTTTTTGTCAGTGCCTACTTTAACTTCAAAGGCTGGGATTTTCCAAGCAGCCTACTGCATTTAGGCACCTAAATCCCATTGAGTTTCAAGTGTGTATCAGCCCTTAGGCTCCTTGGTAAATCCTTGCTAAGTGCCTAAGGGCTCATCGGCAGCCCCCGTTCTGCTGCCGGATTTACACAGATACCATTGTACCAGCAGGAGCTCACTTCTTCAGGAGAACGGTCTATTCGTTAAAAACCTCTCCCTAAACTATGAAATAAACTGGAAAGGATCACCTCTGATGGCTAATTTTTGGTGATATATACCTGTAAAGAATGTTATCTCCTTGGGTTATACGAAAAAGCCCTTGGCTTTGTCGGCTGAACTTCAGAGACAAAATGCTCCCAATTCCAGCTCTTGGACCTCTGGGGAAAATCTCATATTTGGTGTTTTAGAGGTAAACCCCATCATATTTCCCACTGACTCTGATACCCACTATGTCTCCAACCCCCTTTTAGAGCACCCAGGAAGGATCTGTACAGGAGGAACAAAAAAATCAGCAGAATTAATCCATTTGCTTTGCTGTTTGGGAATGCCCCAGCTCAAAAGGAAGGAGCACAGAGAGCAGTCAAGCTGGCAGTGGGATGGGTACAGAGGGTAGCTCTGAAAATGCTGTCTCAAAGGGTGGGAGTCATTGCAACAGCCTTTCTAATAGTAGTGGAAAAATAAATCCCTTATCAGGTGATTTCTGGTCGCTGATCAAACACTAATGTCTTACCTAGCAGAAAACAGGTTTGGGGTCTCCATGGCAGATTTCCTGAGATAACAATTGTCTTTTTGTTGAGTCCATACTGCAAACAGCATGACAGGACCCAGCAATACTGAGCCCCAGATTTCCTAGGCATCAATTAGCAAGGGAAGTTAGACCCCAAATACTTCTTACTCATTGCATTGCTGGTTCTGAATTAAAGTGTTTCACTGAAAACCAAGACTCTATTCCTTAAGCATTTCAGTTGATGATGATTTAGTAACAAACCTCAGCATTGCCTCTGATATTCCTATTTTTATGTAGATAAATGGAGCCATCTTTCTTCCTGATTTGTAGCACTAAGAAATAGACCTGAAACCCTCATAAGTGGGGTTTTGTTTATGCTGTCAGCACATGATGGGACCAAAGTCATTTTTGGTACAGAGGAGTGGGCCTTCCGCAGGTCAGCAGGGGAGGATGAGCAGGGGGGTCCTGGCAGAGCTTGGGAGCCAGAAGGAAAAGAACAGATCCAGGGGGGAATAGCTGGACAGGGGAGAAGGACGCCTTAGGTCATGAATCCCATAGTGGGCAGACAGCTCTAAAGAAACCATCTCCAAAAGTGCTGACTCTGATTTGGGTCATAGCCGCTCTGCAGGCGATACTGGGACTAGAGGATAGGACAAGAGTTTTGGCTGTTCTGCTTGTTTCCCCCCACCCATCAGTCCCAACCACCCATTTACTGGTGGCCTTTACCAGCCCACGGTGCACGCATCACCTTGGAGGCACCAGCAGCCCTGGGAGGTGGTGGAGCACCGGCAGGGTGACGCTCCCATTGGAAAGGTGTCCATCCCACAAGGACAGGGACGCGTGACGCTCGGAGCCGCGTGCCACGAGGTGGCACCATGTCCCTGCTAACCCGCACGGCGGGGTCACCTCTGTGGCCACGCAGCTGCTGCAGGACCCTGCTCACCTGGCAGACCGCTGAAATCGTCCCACTGAGATTTTGGGGGGTTTTAAATAGCTGGGCAGCCCTCCCTCCTGTAAGACCCAGCTGAGGCAGGAGGTGGTGCCCTGTCCCATGGAGCATCCTCACAGTGAGACCACTCACCTGTGAGAGCCCCCTGCATCTCCTGAGGACATCTGGTCACCTGACAGCGCAGGCAAGAGGTTTGCAGGGTTGTGGTGCCATCTCCCACTGGTTACAGCTCTCCTCAAGGGGGTCCTGGGCTCCTGAACCTGCTTTGTTGGCACTGGGAGAGATGTCAGTGTCACAATGATGGTTGTGCCTGGCTGGTGTGTCTGACCTGGGGGGGGTCCTGCAGGCAGGAGAGCTCATTTCTCACAAAGAGTTTGGTTTGGTCATCAGATCATAGAATTCTTTAGGTTGACAAAGACCTTTAAGCTCATCAGGTCCAACCATTGACCCAGCACTAAGTCATGCCCTTAAGTCAGTGAAAAAGGGAAAGCTGTGCACCAGTATCTTTATCTTGAAATATCAAACATTTAGTACTGTTACAACATGCTAGGAGGGATTCAGGTGAGCCTATATCGCTGAGGAACTTTAAACTTCATGCCTTGGCATGTTCAGAGCACTTCCATCTTAGAAGCACCAGTGCAGAAAAGAGATGCAGTGGGTGACAGCCCCAAACACAAAGAACTTGCCCAGCACCTGGTTAGTGCCTTGATTAGGCTCCTGAGCTCCTGAATGCTGAGTTTCCACAGCCTAATCCCATCCTGCAGCTTAATTCCCTATTCTTCTCAGGGAGGTTCACTCCCAGGACCTGTCTGTCCCCGCCACACTGCCCTGAGCTCTACTGACACAGACCTAATGCTGACACCCGTGGGACTGACTGCTCAGGTGCTCCATGGAAAACAAGGTGGCTGCTGCACCCAAGTCTGCTTTAGTGAAGGAAACACGAGTGCAAGCCATAGGGTCCTATTAAATGAAAATTCCCCACTGGATGAGGGGTTTTGCACATGCCAGGGAAGCTCCAACAGCTCCTTCTGCTCTTGCTTTAGAGGATGGAGCAACCAACCAAAAAACCTGTGCCTCTTTCTGAAGAGGAAGCAGAGGGAGCATCTCAAAGGGAGCTTTCCTGCCTGGGCTCGCTGTCCCTGGCAGTGTGCTCAGAACAGTAATAGAGCGCCTGGAAATACCTGCATTATTCCTGACACAATGCTTTGCAGCTGAACAATACATTTGCCAATTCAATTTATTCAAACAAGTTCCTTGGGAAGACAGCAAAGCAAATCCAGGTGGCAATTACCAAATTCACACTCTGCCCTGAACTTGGGGAAACAAAGGGGCAAGATATGAGAGAAATAGCAAGTTCTGCTGGAAATCCCACAACGGCAGAATCCTAAGAGCCTTTAATCACATGCTTGCTGGTATTCAGCTGAAAAACCCCTGTGTCATTGGGCAAGGAGACAGAGCAGCATTGCAATTGCTCTGCTGTAGCACTTAGCACTTTGGAATATCTTTGCTATGAAAATTAAACGCTGGTTTGTTTTCTTTTGAAAGCACAGCAGTACTTGGGCTCCACGGCCCGTCGCAGTGACATGTAATTGAAGAATAAGTGCATTCAGGAGCTCCCAAGACTGACAGTGCTGCCAGTCCCGCTGTGTTCCACGCTGTCAGGCAGGGAGGAGGCTGCCTACAAGCTAAGATGAACTATCAAACCAGTTCAGAGCTTGGTTAAACAACTTCAGCCATGTGCTGAGCCTCAGCACATCCCAGTCCCCCTTTCCCAGTGTATCAGCACAGACACAAGCCCATAGCCCAAGGTTGGTCCCTGTATCCAGGACACAGCTCCAAGAACAGCCTCCTGGATGGCTGGAGGGAGAGACAAACCTGCCAGGAACCTCCACCTTGGCTCTGGGTGTGCGAGAAGGAAATTTCTGTTGCAGACACACAGCTATGGAAAATTTCCTCTCACCAAAGCCTGCAAACCCCACAACCTCAGCTTCCCATACCCCATTCACAGTCAGGGGCTGAGCCCCCCCGGATCGTGCTTCATCTCCTCGTCCCACTCCACCCCTCACAGCCAGCTCCAGGACAGCTGTAGCTGTGCTCCCAGGAAAGCAGTTACACCAGGAGTGAATTTGGCCCCAGATGTAGAATTAGGTTAAGCCAAAAGGTGGCAGCATCTTATTCAGTATCGATTTTGCATGAATATTTCTCCTATTAGCCATTTTTCTTTCTAATCATAGAATGTAAGTTTGTAAATTACAGAGGTGGAGAGTAAATGTATTGCAACCTCTGGCAAATTGATATTTTTGCAGCAGCAGTAAACTTTTTCTAATGACAGATAATTGAAGGGAGCAAGCGTCAGATACAATTCATAAAGATTTGGACCTACTGGAAAAAGACAAATGATATTTAATGTTCAGAGTTGTAAAGTAATTACCCTGGGCTCCAATATAATAAATAAAGACACAGTAGATGGAGTTTGGCTGACCAGGTGCCTTGGAGGGTGCACTGTGCAGGGCCCTGCAGCAGCTGGGATGGTGGAGACGTGACAGCTCCCTCAGTACAGGGGAACGCGTAGGGTTGGTGTCACCCCCAGAAATGCCCTTTCTCAGGGGAGGAAGGAAGGAGCTGCCTCCCGTGCCTGCAGCAGAGCCCTGCATCCCCAAACCCAGATGCTGCATGTGCAGGGAGCCATCATCACCCACAGCCCTTCTACATTTCCAAAGGCAGAGGAGCGTTTGGATACCCATCCATACCTCTCAGGAGAAGCCTGGTGCAGGTTCTCCAGCAAACCCACAGCCTCCTGTTCTCCCACTCCAGCCAGCAGACGTTGGTCCCTTCCCCCAGCACCCGAAAGAGCAGCTGGCAACTAAAAGAGGAGGGTGACTCTCCCTGAGGTGGTCACTGCCCTTTACCCAGGGGAAACTGAGCCTGTGGTGATGGGCATCCCAGCCAGAGCTTGATGTCCTTCCCATGCAACAGCAGCACACCTCAGAGGGGCATCAGAGAGAGACTGCAACACCCAAAACCAGAAGATACTGGCCCTCACCCAGCTGCAGCTCCATTTCCACCAGCTGGGAAAGACCAGAAGATCCTTCTCGTGTAGTGAGGAACCACCTTGTCTCCCCTTTTATAGCCCTGCCCCAATCAGCCCTGTGATGGCCCCTTCGCCTGGCAGGGTATGTTCATTGCATGTAGCACCTCACTGTGCTTCTAGGCACATCCAGACCTCACTCACAACAAAGAAAAAAAAAAGGAAAAAGGTGGCAGAGCCATATCCTACTTTTTTTTTTCAAAGCAGGATGTCAGTGCAAGCTTCCCTGGCAAAATAAGTACATTACTAAAATGCTTTTTAATGCAGACAGCATCCGTGGCTGCTTGGCAGCACATGCCAAGTGCCCCGATGGTCAGGAAGAAAACCTGCTCAAGCACACGCCAAGCTGGGAGGTCCCAACCCAGCCCTTTTTCAGGGCTCCTCAAACACCCTCTCTGAGCAGCTGCTGGGAAGCCATAAGCCCACAACAAGCCTTGTTTCTGCTCCACCAGCAGTTCTCTACTGCTAATGTGCCTCTGCCCCTTTGAAGAAGTTGCTTAGAAATTCAGCAGCAATTATGCAAGCTTTAGTATTAAAAAATGCATGTGGATCTGAAAGCAAATATGAAGCTACTGCTGCTGTAACGCTAGCTTTAAGCTGTCTACAGTCCCTAGAAATTCTCAGTGGGATGTTTGAGAAGGATGTATATGTGTTGACAACATTAAATGATCCATGGCTCAAGGACAGAATTGAAACCATACATCTACTTCATACAGGCACTGATCACCGAGAGAGTGTTTTTCTTAAACTAACCACAGAAGGCCAGGCCTCGTCCTGCCCAGAAAGGCAGGGGTGGCTCGGGGAACAGAAGGTGCACACACAGTCCTACCACGTCCCGGTGTGTAACAGAGCTCCAGTGAAAAGGGAGAGACACATGGACGCCATCAGCAGGAGAAATGTTATTGTGGCTGCACCATCTTTGAGGGAAATTGAGCATGTCACTTCGGTGCATCACCCTCTTCTCATCACCTCCCAAAGAGGCAGCGCCGCTCGCACACAGCCGCGCAGCAGCTGGCGAGAGGGCGAGGAGGGGCGGGATGCTGCGAGATTCACTGGGGTGAAGATTTGCCCACTGTGCAGTGTGAGCCCCAGAGCACAGCCCGGGATGCCCCTGTGCCACTCCTGGCACTGCAGCAGGAGGAGAGCCCCGAGCAGTGAGTGCTGAAAGCTCTCGAAAGCTGTAGCCTTTTCTAGACAGGAAATTCTCAAGGACAAGGAAAAACCGGCAGACAACAGGGAGGATTAGGTGGTTCCCCAAGGAACACAAGAAATGCTGTAAGATTGTGTTGTTGCCCATTTTGGTGGGGTGATTAGGCAGTATTTGATGCTGGGAGGATGATTTCTATTAGGAATTTTGCAAGCCTTAGCCCAGCTATTAACAGTAGGTGGTGGGAAGTCATATTTGCCTGGATGCAACAAAACCAGACTCCTCCAGACTGCAGTGCCCAAAATCCAGGTCTGCCATGGGCAGCACCCTGCCCCAGAGAAGCACTCTCCTTGCTCTCCCTTCAAAAGCTGGTTGCTGGTGCTTTCTGGTTCTTGATGCTTTGCAGCACACTGCTGGGAGCTGCTTGGGGAAAACCTCCCTCCCTGGCTCTCCTGCTACTCCAACCTCATCTCCCTGGTCCCTGACTCAGGTACTGGTTTCCATCATTTCTACTATTACCAAACTAAAGGGTATTTCTTTGCTCCCTCGTTTATGCAGAATGTTTATTTAATAGGCTGGCCAGCTTCAATTAGGTCTGTGATTACTCACAGATGACAGCTCCAGCATAACAATGTTTACTCTCAAACTCCATCTCCAAGTATAGCCTGTGATATATTTAAGGAGAAGGTATAAAACCATTAATGGTGAAATAGCTTTACCTATGACAGTGAAGTTTCTCTAACAGCTGGCAACTGAGTAAAAATGTACTGGGGTTATCAGCCCCCTTCACCCAGATGTTTAGTTATGCTACTGAAAACCACACGTGGTTGAGTTGTCCAGATGTCTTTGCCTTGTTGTTGACACGTGGAACTACTTGCTACAGGACCTGTATTGTCTAAAATAAAGTTTATTAACTTAAAGTGCATTCTCATTTGTTCATGAAGCATCAGGGCTGGTGGCTGGAAGTGAAATGCAGCATCTTTGGGTCAGATGTGCCCCTAAGATGCTTGGGGTGCATTGGCAGGAAGGTGTGTCACAAAAGGAACATCCAAAGCCGTCGCCTCAATGTGGTTTTGTTTCTCAGGAAATGCCATTGAGAGTTCCTAGTCTCCATGGCTCTGGAAATTGCATTTTTTAGAACCCAGAGTCTGTGTCTTCGTAAGGGGCCCAGCGTGGGTGCCCCTACAAGTTTGGTACCCAAACCTTTAGCTGGGTGAGAGTTACAGTGCTAGGGAGTGGGGAAGGGGGCTCTGGGGTGGCTCAGAGGCAGAGGATGGGCCTCCCCCATCCCACCACCCACTGTCCATCCAAGGGGGCTGGACTGGCTATGCAAAGCTGTCCCAAGGAGAGTCCTGCCTCTCTTGTAGTATCTTATAGCAAAACCAGCTTCCATACATCCCCGCGGGTTAATCAGCTGCTTGGAGACTAATTAGTGCCAAATGCTCTTATCAAGAAGACACAGCTGGGTGCAAAGCCAGGCACTGCAATGGCTGGGATGTCCACCCCTTGCACAGGACACAGCCTGGTCCTTCCCTGAGCCCTCCAGACCAATGGTGATGACCCCAGTCTGGCCATCATCCTGGAGAGGGAATTGGCAGCAGAGGTTTAGGAGGGGTAAGAAACTTCCTGGCTTTAATTCACTGAACTCTTTTGTTTCAACCACATTTAATATCTTAGAAATTACGAGTCACAGGGACCTGGGTGAGCCGAAGGAGAAGGCGTGATCTGTGAGGCCAATTAAGAGGCCGATGGCACATAGTGAAACGGGAGCCCCTCGGGGGAGGCCAAGGTTACATAAATAAGTGTGTGAAGGAGCAGCATTGAATCTGCAGGCACTCAGCCACTAGTGATGCCCCTTTGAATCTGGGAAAATTAAATATAAATAATAAATGTTTAACCACACAGCAAATAAATACAATGAGGCACCTTTAAAAATTATACTAATAAACAGCAAGATGTTGTGCTTCTGCCCAGGGTGGCTGAGCATCTTCTGCATATCGGAGACAAAGAGCACAAAAGAGGGGGTTGTGTTTAGGGGGGCCTGCTCAGCTGAGTTGTCATCACCCCCAGTCTGCCATCCCTGTGTAGAACCCTGGGACAGCATGGAATAAAACGCCCAGCAAAACTGGAAATAAAATAGTGCCAAGATCAGCAGGTGAATGTCAGGGCCTCCAGAGCAGAAGCAGCTCACCTCTGCCTGTGTGATCCTAATAGGCCTCTTCTGGACGCCTGGGAGTAGGATTAGGGCTTGGCTCTCAGAGGAGAAGCCCAGAGGCTCCTGGTGATGTTACAAATGTTCAACGTGAGCTGCGAGGTCCCCAGAATTGCTCCGTGTCAGCACTCACTTTACAATAAGAGCTCTGCTTCTCGGCTTCCCTGCTTTTACTGCTTTCTTGGAAGAAGGGGAAAAATGAAATGGAGATATAAAAAATAAAGGGGTCATTTATAGTTAAGCACATTAGGATGGGAGCGAGAGAATAAAGCGGTGAGAATGGCTCAGGCGGGGGCCTACGGGGACTTGTTCTCTGGTACTGGCACGGTCTTTACTAGGTCGCTTGAACCTTTTGCACTCTGCTGCAGAGCTCAGACCTGGCCTATATATCAGCAGACTTGCCATGGTGTGCAGTGGAAAAGCCTGTAACTATCCTCAAACCCGCTTGTGCCAGGAGTTACAGTTCGTGGGTGACTTTTATAGGTGGCAAAAGCAACCAGCCCAGGCCTGGGGGGTGTGGCAGAGGGCGTGGGTTAAGTGGGGACCAATTCCCCTTCCTGCGATGTAATTTCATTTCTGCCCAAATTCTTCAGGGAAGGAGCAGGGCAAAAGACCTTCCTTGCTGTGGTTAAACATTCCTGGGCAGTTTAATTATAGCCTTTGTCTACTTAAACACTTGCACAATAAACCCACAGAGAGCTGCCATCCCGCTATACTTAGTTACCAATTTCTTTTCTTCCCAACCCCTGAGATTTGGTTTCCCATTTACTAGAGGTCACTGGAGCCAAACTTTCCATGGGGCTACTCTGGCTGTCACCAGGGAGCTTGTGCCAGCACAAAATGTGTTCCTCCAGTCAGAGTGACTCAGAGGCAGCTGACACTGGTATTTGGGTTTCTTTAGACCTCTGGGCACTGATTACATCTGGTTTTGATAAGCCCTCATATCTGTACTGAGCCCCCACACCTGTACTGAGCCCCCACATCTCACCAATCTCTAACTCCTTCAGATTTCCACTCAGGAGAGACTGTTCTGCTCATGGCAAAATCCAGGTCCTGGATACACCACCACATCTAGGAAGCACCTGATTCCAGTGACAAATGTAGCACCCAGAGCTCAGCGCTGCTTTTGACACACGAGCACAGGCATAAATATTCTCCAGCCTTTACATCCTTTCTCCATTTTAACTCATGGCTTCATTAGACTAATTTGTTTCCAGGTTGGAGGATGAATAATGAGCCTCAGCCTGTGGATGCATAATTAAATTTTGATAGTGAATGTTTTTATCTAACCTTGTTTTCATTATTATCCTCAGTACTTGAATTACAAGTTAGAGATTTAGGGCTGCAGGTTTGCCTTCACATTAAGCCTGTACATCTATGTGAGGTGTGACAGTGGTCTGCCACCTCCTAGGACAATGTCCAGCGGTGACACCATGGGTGTCATTTCAGTCAGGTCTAATCTACAGGGATGTTCAGGGGAAGAGAAACAGTTAATGACAAAATGGTTTTTCCCCTACCACAGTTGGTACAACACACAATCCCTGGTCCGTGTGGGGTCTGTACACTGCTCCACAGCTGGATGCCACATTCCAACAGCAAGGGTCACCTGGAGCATCTTGGTGGGACATCTTGGTGGGACACACAGTCCTGCTGTATTTCCTAATGTGCCCAAACTCCATCTGGTTTTTTGTGTATGTAGTTAGCTTTGTTTCCACAGTTATATGCCTGCAGATTCCCCAGACTGTCCCTGTCCCCCTGTACCTTGCAGGTGGCTCCCCAGCATTACATTAAGGGCCCTGTGCCCTGGGTCTCTGTGCTCACCAATGATTTTCTCCAGCCTTCCCACTGTTCTTTCAGCACTGCAGTTCCCATCAGGCTTTTCCACTGATCTTTGTGGCCTCTCCCTGCTCCCTCCATTGTCAAGAGGGTTTTCCATAATTCCCTGACTACTGGGGTGGTACCTAAAGGATGCCCTCTGGGCTAAGGTAGGGAACAGAGAGCATCTCTCAGGCTCCGCTCCTGCTCCGGATGGGAGCCGGAGCGCTTCGAGGAGCCCAAGCAGGTACTTAGTACAAATGTTAATGGCATCATTGTTTATATTGTAGGACTGCAAAGGGTCTCCTGGGTCATCTGGGGCATTGCCCTTCAGTAACTCAGTCCATATTCAAGCTATCCCAAGGGTATTTTTAGTCGATTCATGAATCCTTTTAGGAATTCAGCCGAACGACCTCCATCAGCAAACGATTCTTTTGGCTAATTGACTTCACTTTCTGCATGCCCTCTTTTAATACTGCCTTTAAAGTTTGAGGCTTTTTCTTCCTCCCTCAGTGTCACCCACTGCTCCATTTCAGCAGCTGTTTTTTCTGGTTTTTCCTATTCCTACATCTTTATCTGCATTACAGTTGATTCCGCAGCGCTCGCTGGTGAAACCCCAGTGCTGATGGAGCCTCCACACTGACAAAGCCCCTTTGCCTGCAGGGCTGAGCCCCTCTGTGCATGGCGAGATGGTCTCCCCCAGGAGATGTTGGACACAGACTAGACAAGGTGACAAGGGTGGGAGAGGACACAAAGGTCACCTTTACCCACATAAACCTCCAGCAGCAGAGCTGGGAACAGTCCTAGGGGCAAGCTGCCTCTCAGCTCTCATTATGCTGGCTCCAGCTGAGCAGCTGTTTGAAGGGTCCTCATTTTCCTTGATGTCCTCAACTTTAACTAATATCACAATAACATCAGAGAGTGAGGGAAAAGAGAGAAGGAGAATTAAACAGACAAACTTTTCTTGGTCGTTATTCTTCTACTTGGATCCACTGCTCTGTGTCATGTCATCACTGCGTTGTTACTTGCTGCAGAGCCAAGTTTGAGCATGTCATGGGGAGATTTTTGGGAGACAAGGCTGTGGGAAGGGCAAGAGGCTGCAACCAACATGCATCTCCCAGTTGAAGAGGTTGCTTGCCAATACTCACCCTTGCTGCTAACGATCCGTGTCCCCGCAGCTCTGCCTGTTGGACTGAGTGGTTGGTCCCTACTCAGCTCCATCAGAATGAGCTGAAGTTAAACACAAAGCTTTTGCTGATCCAACTTGATCCTTTCGGTGTGGGTCAGGGAGCACCCTCAGCAGCACCCACAGGGGTGTAACCTGCAACATGGGGCAGCACGGGACAGTGACACTTCTACTGGCATTGGCCCCTCAGTGACCTGTTCTGCATCCATTTTCCTCTCCTTCTTTTCTAGTTTTGGTGAAAGTGAATTCACATCTTCCTGTGATGCACGGCTTTGATGCAGCTGTGAACTTCGCAGAGGATCTACCCTGGGAGTGGCTTTGCACGTGCAACTTTGCTGAAGGAAAAGACACGGAAGGAGGGAACCTGGGGCAGGGAACATGAACTAACTGGTCAGACTGGAGCTTGAATGACCTACGTGAATCCTTGGCATCAGCCAGGCAGTGTTTCTTTTAAATAAATTATGCAGTAGTGCAAGCTTCAGAAGACATTTTTTTCTTCCCAGGAAAACTACATTTCAGAGAAAAAATAACTGTAAACCCAAGATGGTCAGATTTGATGAAGTCAGCAAAGCTGTAGCCAGGATGAAGATCATACTCTCCACATCAGTCTCCAATTCATCATCAGAGCCATTTGGTAAATATTTGCTTCTTCTAGTGATCAGCTGAAAGGTTCCTTCATTCCCACAATACTATTATCTTTGCAAATTACTTTTATTGTAGTGAAAAGCAAAAACCTAAATCCTGACTGTTTTTAATTGAAAACAAAGGTGAAAAAAAAAAAGAAAAGGCTTTTACAATAATCAAAGTGTGGACTGTAGTTTAAATAAGTGCTTTGTAATTTTCTCCCCAATAGACTGATACTTAAAAAACTCTGCTAAGAGAGTATTTTTGCATAACTGCGTCTGTCCTCTGCCTGGCAAATTGATCAAACCAAGTGGATTCACAGGGCAGAGGTGAGCAGGTCTTAATATTCCTCCTTCTCCAGAAATCAAAGATTTTGCTTTTCCCTGTGATACAATCACAATTTGGTGTGTTTGCATGGGACTAGGCACCCCAAGGCAAGCCAGGGGATGCACAGGTAGACCTGAGTGGGAAAACAAACCAGGATTAACGTGGTGCAGCACCAGGACAGAGCTCAGAGAAGTCCTGGGACCTCCATCCCTGGGGAATGCAGTTCATCTCTGCATCACAAGGCTGTGGTCAGCTTGGATTCACTCTGAACTTGGCCTTGCCTGAAGCAGAGGCCAGACACAGCTTCCAACCCCCATGTTTCTGGAATATTGTGGTGCTGCAGTGTCTTTGTCCTAGCACAGGCTACACCAGTTGGTCACTGCAGATGTCCCCCATTGCATTTGGTCTCCAAAGAGGGCTGGGCTCCCACCAGTGCAGCTCTCCCCACCCAGCACAAACTCCCTCCTCCTGCACTCGCTAACACCCGCTTCTCAAAGAGCCTCAAGTTTTCCTTGAGGAGGAAGGGAGTATTAAAAGCTTTTCCAAATCATATAGAGGTCTTTGTTATTTTAAGATACTTTCGTTTCCCCCCTTTTCCATTTGACTTTGTTACCTGATGCTCGAGGAATGCATTTTCCCCTCTATTAAATGTTTTAACCGCGTACAAGTTCCATCTTAATGTTAGCATCTTTAATAGTAGAATATTACCATATTAATTGCTATTGTGAACCAGAAGATACTTATATCATCCAGG